>NC_072030.1:16603191-16903191 GCF_027791375.1 Indicator indicator
TTGCTTTCAGAACTGATATCTCAGCATCACAAATGTCCAGACCTGTTGCTGCAATGCTCTGAGCAAACACCGAAGCTCCCAACGCTAAATAAAACTGATGGTTGGAGGCTGAACTGTGAGAAAATCCTTGCTGGGGAAAGAGTGCTTCAAAAACACCACCAAACACAGTCAACCTCCAGAGAACACCACTTCTGGAAACTGTTCTGTTTACCTTGCAGGAGGCTGTAAGTACCCAATAGAGTCTAATGTTCTGCTGATTAAATCTGTTTAGCAAATTCACAGGAAAAGTTTGCTACCCTCAGAGAAGGAAGGTGGAGTCACCAAAACCCTCCCTGCAGCATTACATCATGTACTCAGACATGCATTATACTCCCCAGGAGGGGTTTAACCCCTCCAGGGTCTCCCCCTGGGGGTAAAGTCCTTTGCTTCCTTGAACCACTGGAGGGACTTGGAAAAGTGTGGTCTGGACTTCCTCTGTTCTGAGAGAGCCACTGTTTAGACAATGTCCCAGCTAGGGTAAGGACCAAGCCACATGGCTTGTGTAGAAGTCACATCTAAATCTAATCCCATTCAAAGGTTTAGGCTGGATGTTAGGAAGAAATTCTTCACAGAGAGATTGGCATTGGAATGGGCTGCCTGGGGAGGTGGTGGAGTCACCATCCCTGGAAGGGTTTAAAATAAGACTGGATGAGGAACTTAGTGCCATGGTTTAGTTGATTAGATGGTGCTGGGTGATAGGTTGGGCTTGATGATCTCAAAGGTCTTTTCCAACCTGGTTAATTCTGTGAAGTCAACATTTCTAGCAATGTAGAGATGGTTATTTTATACCTGCAGAGGCAGCATTGTTTCTAATCACCCTTCCTCTTCTAATTACCAACACTGGCACAAATTTTGCTGTTTGCATCACTAGGAAGGAGGTAACATGAAACTTGGCCTCTTAGGTTTCTCTACAGCCTGCTCTCCAAAGAGCCTTGAGATCACTTGTATGAGCAAGGAGGGGAACAAACAGCAGGGAGGAAGAGTAAATTTTCCTAGATCATAGGGCAGTTTGTGGCAGAGCAGACAACAAAATCCAGCCCAAAAGGTAGCACCAGAACAGGCTAAGTTCTTTCAACATCTACTGCTAGAGCTGGCAAGGTCATATTTCCAGGATGATTTAGACTGTTTATTTGAAATTAATTCATCAAATAGTATTTTGCATTCCATGTCAAACTTCATCCTAGTATCTCAAAGTGGCTTTCACTAGCTAGCTAAAGATGGCAAGGGTCAAAATGCACAACTGGGAAGCTCACAACCCTGAAGGTTGGAGCCATTTAGCAAAACTCATCCCCCAGAGTTTTGTCTACCAGCCCAAAGATTTCCACCCCTCCCCTCCTTCAGCTTCCAGGATGCTGGGAATTTCTCTGGAACACCTACACGGTGCTGGTAAGTTGTGATGATCACTCAGTAGCCCTCTGCTGATTAAGGAAGTTTGCTTTCTGGCAAAGCTTAAGTGTAAATGGCTTTATGTAGTAAAAGGCCACTAATGATGAATGTACTGCCTTAGTTCTCTGTAGCTCTTATCCCCTTAGGTGAGGAGAAAACCTCTGTGTGTGTTCCTGACCCATTTGCATGTCTCCTTGATCTGCTGAGTTGGTGTGGCAACTTGCTAGACAATGGTCAGCATTATGTGAGGCAACTTGCATTAACACTGCAGTCCACAACAGGACTGGTGTTCTGGCAGGCACTAACCCAAAGCAAAGGGAAGAAAAGAATGGAAAAGATTAGCCATATAGAAAGATTGAATATAAGAAGCCTTCAGTTGATAGAGCTTAGCTGGTAGCTCTTCTCTGGTTCAAGCCAACACCTATTTTGTTACAATAAAAAAATAATAATTAAAAAAAAAAAAAACCAAAAAAAAAAAAACAACCAACCCATCCACTGTAAACCAGGCAGCCATACAAAAAGAGTGAGGTTTAAAAGTCTGAGCAAGCAAAAGTTGATTTGTTAAGGATCTTGCCCTGTTGTCATGATATCAAAAACCACAGAGCTGTGATGCATTAATGAGCATTGATACAGGTTGAGGAGAGAACTTCAGCTTAGTCTCTGACTGCAAAGACTGAAAGTGAAATGAATTACCATTGGATACAAAAGGAAAATAATGATAAGGTCTACATAATTCATTGGATTGGTAATGGGATCTGGAGAAGAGGCATAAACAGTTCTTTTTTTCTTCTCCTGTTCATTCTATCTTCTTATCTCCTTCTCTTCCATGGCCTTGCCAGGGGTATCTCTGTTTTGGTTACTGTGTGAGGCAATGGGAAAGAGGGAGGGAAGTGGGGGGAGGAGGTGAACAGGTCCCCTGGATCCATCCAGGGGGGTTTGAGGAGTTTGTGTTGTTTGTAAATATATCTATATTGTACCTCTGTTGTATATTTGGTACATATTCATTGCAATTTGTATTTCTAGATTGTAGTTTGCTTGTAAATAGAGCTTCACTTGCTTCCATCCCAAACTGAGCTGGTCTGGCTATTTTATTTTGGGGAGTAATTCTCTCAAACTAGTTGGGAGGGGGTAATTTTAACCCACCACAGAGCATCTAGAGGGGTGCATGATAAGGTTGGTTTATTTGCAGTTGACACAAGGTTCTTAAATGAGGTAGCTGGGGATTCTTTATTAATCTGTGCCTGGTTTGTTTTCCTTCCTGCCAAGGAATCTAAACGGAAAATGGGTGCCTTGCTTTATCTCCCCAATTCTTTGTTTGGATATTTGTTTGTTTTCAAAGCTTGCCTGTCTGATTAATATGGCTAGTGTAATGCAAAATAAAAGAGGGATGTACCACAGTAGTTTTTCACACAGCTAAGTGTCCTCCTGGCTCAGTGATTGCTTCTCTATTTTAGCAATCAGTTTCTAATTCTTATTACTTCCATGTGACAGGGAAAAAAAAAAAAGAAATTGATTCCCATTGGAACAAGCTCAAAATCCACATGCTGTGCTTAAACACATAAACCAGGAATAATTCAAATCAGTGTACTACACCAAAATAAAATAAGAGAAACAAAGAGGTGTGTAGGATGTAAAGAATGCCCAGAAATTTTCCAAGATGATCTTTGAGTATTGCCACGAGTTCATTAAAACTCATTTTCCACCTGAAAACTGGGGAAAACTCAATTTTCCCTTGAGAAAATTGGACAGCTTTCCAGCCAGTCCTTGCAGGATAGGAACAAACTGGATGCTCTTATCAGCTAATTACCTACTGGCTGTAATCAGGCAGTGGTAAGTATGTCATGTGCTGGTAAGTAACCTCCTACTGGGGTTTACAGACATCTTCTCCTAGTGAAATGAAGTGTAGATACCTCCTTGATGCAACACCACAGCTTTGGGTTTGCTGGTAGTCTGTTACAGTTTGAAAGGGAAACTTCAGCCTAGATCCTGATTGCAAGGACTGAAAGTAAAATAGATTCCCATTGGATGCAAAAGGAAAATAATTCTAAGGTCTATAGAACTCATTGGATTGCTAATGGGAATATAGAGCAAAGGCATAGAGTCCTTGCTCTCTTTTCTTCTGTTGCTTCTGCTTGCAACTTTCCTCTCTCTCCTGTGGCCTTGCCAAGGGTATCTCTGTTTTGACTACTGTGTGAGGTAATGGGAAGGAAGAAGGGAGTGGAGGAGGAAGTGAGCAGGTCCTCTGGATCTATTGAGGGGGATTCTGAGGAGTCTCTGAGTTTATAAACTGTAAATATATATATGTATAGCACATATATTGCATATTTTTTACATATTCATTGCATTTCATATTTCTGCATTGCAGTTTGCTTGTAAAGAGAACTTCATTTGCTTCCAAAACCTTCTGAGCTAGTCTGGCAATTTTTTTTTTTTTTGGGGGGGAGGTAATTTTCTCCTAATTAGCTGAGGGATAATTATCAACCCACTACTCAAGCCTGTGAGTCTGATGTGTAAAGCATTTTCAGGTGCCTGTTCTCAGGCTAAGAATAGAAGTTGTTCTTCCCATCTTCCACTTCCACACCCACCTCCATCCTCCCCCTTGCGTTTGTCTGCCTCTCTGCGTGTGCCAACCTGCACTGTCTGGAATATTTTCATCTTTGGCGCATGGGCTATCAGCAAAGAAATTCTTAGCCACCAAAACCCAGCCTGCATGACCCAGATCACACCTTTGCAGAGATGATATCACAAGTCCTGCCTCTCTACACTGCCTGTAACTCCTCTTCAAAACATCCACAGCCTATTGTGCTTCGATGTGAAACGCCAGCCACTCAGGGTGGAGTTTATACCTAACACAGACCAGATAAACTCCAGTCAGTGCCTCACAATACTACTTCTTCTTCTTTTTTTCCTTTTTTAATTTAATCTTTAAAAGGACAGACTGCTGGTTAACTGAGAGTCCCCTGTTTGATTGACAGTATCTGTCAGAGGCAATGAACTCCACTTGAACATTGCCTTTATGTTCCTGTGTAAAGTTGTTCAACTGTGACCCTTCCATCTGTTCCAGCTAATCTGAAAGTCATTTAGGCTGGCTTCTCCATTCATCCCAAACACAGCACATTCTCCTGTTAACACACATATGCAAAGTTGTCGGGCTGTCAGCTACGTAAGGAGGGATTTTTCCCCCCCACCCCCCCCTCCTCTTTTTTTTTGGTTTTTTTTGGAAGCTCTCACGACATCTGTGTATACATTTCCTTGTAACAATTACAATTAAAAAAAATACAGATCAGAAACTACTTTGAATCTTATTAGTTACTTTTATTTTTCCCCCAAGCATGCTAGTAAATCTCACAGCATCCCCTCAGAAATGGTTCAGAATGGTTTTTTCAGGAGAGGTCACCAGGTAACTGACTTCTGGGCTCCAGTGTTCAAACCTCCATGTTTTAAAGACTAATGGTTGCCTTGAAGGTGTAAGGTCTTGACCCAAAGGGGCTTTGGAGATTTTGGAAGATTATCATCCATAAATGTCTGCCCAGGCCAACTTCAAATATCCAAGCAGCACTATTGTATGCAGGACAGGCAACCTGATTTGCTTTCCATCTTGAGCTAGACCTTGGACAAAGTGTTGGCTGAGATTTCTGCAGACTGTTTGTGGTCACACCTCCTAAAGACTTCCCAGTCTTTAAATATGTCCATAATACATGAAGAGTATTTCCATGAGCTGGGATGGAAAACTTCACTTGTCACTCTTACCCAGCAGGGTAGCAAAAAGTGGCATGCCCAAATTTCCTGATATCTTACAGGTGTTCCAAATACAGAGATCTATGTGCCTGTACATGAATGCAAATCCCTGTCCTGGAAGTAGAAGGCTTGGAGTCAATAACCAAACCATTTGCTGGTAAATACTACATGTGGGAATCACCCTGGCTCTGTGTCAGTGAGGCTGAGGATGATTGAGTGCTGATATCCTCACTCATCACAGAGGAGATGAAGCTATGCAAAGGACCTGGAAAAGCAACCCAGTTAATTGTAAGCCCTCAACTGATCAGAGAAGCCTTCACTGTGTCCATTCCCTCTCAGTTCAAATCTCTGGGGGAAAGATTTCTATTCAGCTCAAAACTGGAAACCAAAACTGTCACTGTGGGAATGTCACAGGTCGGATTAGATGACACCATGCTAGCAGCTACGCTGCCTGTCCAACACAAAGACAATTTGAGGCCCCAAGGAAGCTCTTCAATAAAAACATTAATGCACATACACCAGAGACTATGGAAATAATTATCTTACTGGGTTTTTTTTTTGTTTCATCTAAAACCTCACATTAAGTTTGCTTAACAACCTCTGTTTGCCTGCTGAGCTGCCCAACAAAAGTGGAGGCAAGCACACAATCCATAGGGCAAGCACAGACAACATAAAGATCTCAAAACAAATAGTACTGAAGCCCAAGGAAGCAGAAGCAGCAACTGAAATGGGATGTAGGAATATTTGCTGCATTACTGACATGCATCATGATCAGCCAGTACCACCTGCAGTGTCTTTCCTGTTCCTTTATTTCCTTTTCCTTTCTTTTTGTACCTACCACATGTTATTTGCAATGCCTTAAAGAAACTGAGGAATTAGGAAAAAACAGATGCTAGATGAAGTACAAGCACAAATTAATTGCATCACTAACTGCAAAGATGTCAAACGTCGTATGCCAAATTATTTGTTTTTTCTTCAAAGCCAATAGTTAATTTTTTTATTTGACATTCAAAATGGAATTTCTCTAGTGTGTTTAAGCCACTTTTCACCTTTTCTTCCAGAGAGACTGGTTTGGATTTTTTGGGGGGGGGGGATTTTTTTTTTTTTTAAAGAAATCTGATATTTTTATTCAATGAAAAGATTCCAGAAGCTGTGGCTCTGACAAAAACCACCACTGCCAACAAATTCTCCAGACCATGAGTTGTACTGTGCAGTGACTGGTAACACAATCTGCCTCCCTGCATAACTTCACACACAAGTATTTGTAAGCCCCAAGGAACTGTTTTAAAACCTAAGTGTAAGTAAGAGTTGCTCTCTGCAGAGACAGAAGTTGGTTTAATATATGAAATGTAATAAGACTTCTTTTCTCTAAGCAGAGTGCAGAAGCACTCTGGAAAGCACCACATTAAAGCAAACACTGCTCCTGCATCTCAGGCCATGGCAAACAGCTGATCTTTGGAGTTCAGGACTGGATGAGGAGCAGAGATGCTCCGTGGGGAGCTTGTAGTTGGATGGTGTGTGTGGGAGAAAACCTGAATATCAGTTAAAGGAATACTTTCATGAAGAAAGTCTTTATGCATCTCCTCCACAGAGACATCCCCCGCGGAGATCATGGGAGCCCATGAAATGAGGGTTGGGAGCCTGGTGAAGGGGGCTTGGTTCTCTCTTTTAGCCAAATTAAAGTCACCAGACCTCAATTTTCCAGGGCTTCCTCTGAAGACCCTCTGTCCTTTTGCTCAGGGTAAATAAGAAATTCTTATACTAATCCTTGGACATTGCAAGATTTGTTTCTACCTTTTGCCAGTTAAGTTGCCAAGGAGTGTCTAAGAGCCTGTCCTAAAGACACAGCATGAGCTAGAGGCACCATGAGCACCCAGGTGCTGCACCAGCACCAAGCACCAGCCATTGGAAGTGCCTCACAGTTGGGCTCATCAGATGGGGCAATGAATACAAGCACAGCCTCATTCACCCAGAGTCAAAATATCCCAGCTTCCTACAGAGGAAATTAATTCAGAACAGTAGCATAAAAACAGTAAAACTCAGACCCAGCAACACACAAATCCACTTCAGTTCTGCACAGTCCTCCCTCCCATACCCAGCCAAATAAAACAGCAAACCATTTCATGTGATATTATGAGAAATTGTTAAGCTTTTTAAGTGATAGTCTTTAGCTAACCACAAATGAAGCAGGCTTAGTTTTCCAGCAGTTCTAGTGGGAGACAATTTTTTTCATTCCTCTAGGTCTCTTTGCCCTACAGATAGATCACAGCCATCTGAAAACTCTCTTTGCTTTGCCCATAGAACTTCCTTTTCTCTGCCATTGTCTGTGGCCATACACTTTCACTACTATCTGAAGACATTTTGTGAGGAGCAAGCAGCCAAATCCCTTCTGGAACTTCCCTTTTATACATGTTTGATTACCATAACAGAATGGATTTTGAAAGCATGCTTGTCTAAAAAAACCTCAACAGATACAAAAAGCAGAGCTAGATTACAATATTTACAGCTGCCCAGTACCTTGTGTCATTCCAAAGCTGCAGTATTGGTGATTTTTGCATTATTCAGCCAATTAACACAACAGGATGAGGCCTCAGTCTTTGCACAACCTACTGCTCAGCACAAAAAGCCTCAACAAAATGGAAAATGAAGCAGAGGGTTCTTGGGAAGAAAAATAGAACAAATGCTGTTTACATCTCTCACTATCAGATCACAGGTGGCATTCTGAAGTACAAAGTGTCTGAACTTCAGTCCACCTGCACAGCAGCAGCAGAAGAGCTGCAGAATCACAGCCCAGCCCCAGAATTTGTTTAGGTTCTGAGCTAAACTTGCTCCTTTACAGCTTGTCTAAAAAGTTCAGGCTGCCTAACCTGGTATCACACACACAGCCAAAAAAAAAAAGGAAAAAAAAAAAAGAAAAAACTCATTTGTAAAGCTCCATTTGTCATATTTTCCTAAGCTATTTAGGCTGCACCCTAATTTTCAACCCACCACAGCTATGTAGTTCAGTGCAGTGCTTTCAAGGACGACTTCTCCCAGCAGAGCTGTGTGCATCAGAGAAGGAGCCAGCCAAGTCCTCTGACATCAGCCCTGGGTGGCATGCAGAACAGACATGCACTGGGGTGGGAAACATTGAACTTCATCCTCCAAAAGTATCCAAAGGCGACTTCATTAAACCTAAAGATTTTTTGCAGTGAGGTAACAGCTCCCAGTGTATTGCAAAGAGATATGAGAAAGGGCAGATTTTTCTTATCTTTTGTTATTGGAATTGACCCTCAGGGTCCTTAGGACTTGGTAAGAGCTTAAGCAAGCTTAGATCATGGAAGATTTTGAAATTGAATTTATTCAGATTAGCAAAACCTTCCATGAGAGGATTTACTCTCAACAAGCTGTTGCCAACTCAGAGCTTAGAAAGCCCAGCAAATTTTCCTGATTTACAATCAAGCCTCATTAAAATGTTTGCAGTCAGCGCTCACACAGCATCAAAGATTCTCTGCCAAATGTTTATTTATAGCTGCTTTCCTTGCTTATCCCGATCATTTTCATTCAGATGACATTGCAAGGATTTAGGAAGGGGGGAAAAAAATACAAAAACACCACAACAATAAACATACTACAAATAATGATAGAGAAGAAAGTGCCAGCAAGCAAAAAGTGCTCTAAAAATGAAAGCTACTGCTCAGTCAATTCTTTTCATACTAAAACCAGATTTAAACCTCATATAAAAATTAATTTGCATTCTGGCACTTGAGATATTTCAGTATTTATGAATCTGAAAGAGTGAGGTGCAGGTTCCCATTCGTGCCTGTAGACCTGCAACACACTCAGAGCATAGTGCAGCAGGGAGCAGTTTCACAAGCAAAATCCAAACGATACTTGAGGCACTCAGTATTTTGCCACCTGCCTCACTGGGTCAGGGTTTTACCTCACAGCCCCAAACCAAAACTTGCATGATTGAGATGGACTATAGGCTTGCACTGGGACCTTTCTCCCTGCACTTAGACAAAAAAAAAAAAAAAAAAAAAAAAAAGCAGCAAGGGATGACTTGCTCAAAGAACATTTCTTGGTTGACTTCTGCTAACTCAGGTGCCACATCACTGACATGCACAGGAAAAATTCCTGTGTTAGCAGGAAAAGGGTTTGTGCCCATGCCTAGTGACTCTATAGCATTTCAGAGACCTGCATCAGGGCTACAAGTTCCACACATACTTTGCACAAATTCATACCTCCTCCACTCCAGTGGAAACCTGAAGTTCAGCAACAACTGCCATTGGGAGGAACCCCCACACGGAAACTTCCTTCTCTCTGGGGCAGGTGTTGAAGATGCAACCACAGGGAACTCAACTTTCTGGGTCTAGCAGCTATTTTGGGGCCATATTGAACAGTCTACCTCACCCAAATTCTGTACAACTTGGACTAACTAGTAAATTCTGATTTTTTTAATATTTTTTCCCTTAAAGACTGAAAAACAGGAATATGAAATCTGTTGCTGCAGCTCCACAATCTTACACTTTCTTGCCTGGTTGAACCTTAGGAGTATATTTTGTATTTCCATTCTACCAGTGAAAAACCTAGCAGTGAGAAGCTAAAAATGGGTTAACACCCTCAAATGGTTTACTAATATGATTCAGTGGAGTGAAGAATCAAATACTGCAACAGTCACTAAGAGTTATTACACTGAGCTGATACAGTAAATATTTTATATGGACTCAATTTCCTCAGCATTTGCTCATTTGTTTGAAATCTTCAATGCTGCTTTTATTTCTCCAGCCAAATCTGGTTTTCCCAGCTCAGACCTTTATGGTTTATTGGAGGGGGGGGGAAGGAAAAAAAACCCTGCAAGTCTGTACCTTTCTTACTGTGGAGGATTTTGTGCAGTATTTATCCCAGATCTCTTAGTTTCGAAAATCTATAGCTTTGTGAAGACCTCTCAAGAAAAAAAAAGAAAAGAAAATCAATCTGATTTCATCCATAAAATGTTTTCACACCTTTAAAGAAGTGTGGGTTGGTTTGTTTGTTTTAATTAAAAAAAAAAAAACAACAACAAATCAAAAAGCTGGAGAAATATTTATCGAGGGAAAAGTTTCGGTGCAAACCAAGCTTAAAACCTGAAACACGTTTTATTTAATTCTGCATTGCTTTCACTGATTTCTAATTCTGGCTGAGTTTTGCTCATTTGAAATGAGACACTTAAGCACCAAGTCCTGTCAAATAAATAGTAAAGACAACACATTTTTAAATGGAAGATGGGAAGAGGTACTACTACTACAAAACACTTGGAAGCCAAGTCTTCTCTACACCACACCCCCCTTGTAACTGGGGGGGGCTGAGAGAGACACCTGGGAAGTAGAAGAGTTAATAAAATGAGGTCTCAGACTCCACAATACTGACACAGAACTCTGTTCCTGGGGTTGAAAAGCAAGCAAAAGCTCAGTGCAAAGTACACACACATGTACAGTTCAGCCAGCAATACAAAGCAATTTTTTTTCTTTAATGAACCAAACTGCATTTTCCTCCTAAATGGGATTTGTTTTCCTTATGAATCAACATCCTTTGCACTAGCAGCAATCTCTGAAAAAAAAATCATCTTCACCCTTGCACGATGTGGGCTGAATCTGCTTAAGGTAGATGGGATTCCCCTTTGCCCCCTAGCAGAGTGTGCACACGCATATGTTATGGGATCCAGGTTTGGTAACTCTTGCAAATTCTCATTTTGTATCCTTGTCTGACTCTAAGCCCATTGTAGGTGGCATTAGACCCATTTCTTGTCTGAAAGATTACTGTTGTATGTATACTATCTTAAATGGTCTTTTTGTGACCTCGCTCTGTACCCTGAAACAAATGAAGCAGGTTTTTGTGGTGGGTTGGTTTTGGTTGTGTGGGTTTGGTTTGGGGTTTTTTTTCCTCTTTAGTGATGGGTGTACTGGGGAGAAGGAGGGGGGGAAGAAGGAAGAAAAAAAAAAAAGGGGGGGGAGTGGGGGGAAATCATCATTACCCATGCGGTGCACCAAGGCACACAGACTTCCTTGTGACCGTATTTAAAGAAGCGGGCACAAAGAAATAGTCATTGCAGCTACAATAGGGGAAATCTAGTCTGCATTTCCAAGGAATCACATTTTGGGGAGAATTACAGAATAATTACACATATGCTTAGATCACGAGCATTCAATGAAGCGGACAATATTTTGAGGATTTAAGATGTTGGTGCTGTGGTCGTCTCTAAGAAACCAGGATAATTCAGACATTCAAATGCAAAACCGCGCCATTTGGAGAGTGTAATGCGGGGTCTGTTCTGGTCAGTGTTACAAATTCGGGAAGGATTCCCCCCGGCTGCAGACATTAGCCACTTAATGCTTAAATCTGTTTCCAAATGTAAAGCGTGCAACAAAAGTGGTTTGCATTAATGGGAACGGATCCCGGCGCCGCCGGAGTGACACATTTCATTAACGGCGCCGCGTTACCGCTGTAAAATATAATCACAGCAGATATGCCTGTCCTGCCCCTTGGCAAGTCCCACAGATGAAATATTATTTAACTAATTATGCAATAAACCTCCGGCTCAGCCCCGGTGTTTTCTAGCTGCAGCCCGAGCTGCTTTCGCCTCGACGGCCGCGGTGGAAGTCCTCAGCCTTGCGGCTGTGATTGCAGACAGCTTCGCGCTGTTGAGTTTGGTTCCTGAGAGCACAACAAGGCTCATTGGGCCAGGAGAATTGTCAGCTGCTAATGAACTGTTAGCGAGTGCCAGCAGACGAGAGCAAAGAGGTTTTGGTTTTTTCCCTAGCAGGGTCACAACACGGACCATTGCCTTTTGTGTTGGCTGCGCTTGTAAACACAGAGATGCAACCAAGGAGCTTCACACTGTTCTAATGTTTCATAAAAGCAAAACCACTGAGACACTGCTTAGAGCACAGCAAAGAACCAGCACGGAGCCTGTGGTAGTTTTAGGCTGATGCCTCACTCTGTTTCTACCATTTTTCTACTTTATCTTAGAGTGGATTATAATGCTCTCCAAAACACAAGGCAGCTTTTACTTTTGTGTATCTCACAACTCAGAGCAAAAGAGCATCATCAGTATGCAAACAATTATTGCAGTGTTATTCATGTGAGCCAGGGTATCCTACAGCCAAAGGAAGAGTAAATGTATTATGATAGCATCTACAATGTGCTACAGGCTCAGGATGGAGTAAAACAACAACCATGCTGTAGTGCTTACTGGGGCTGGTGGTATGATAGAAGCCTGCTTTGAAATTTACATCATCTGAGACCATTTGACTCTGCAAACATTTACTTCTGGCAAGTCTAGATGTAGTGCCTGTTTGTGGCACTCAAAGCAGGGCACAGCAGTGCTGGAGAACCAAGGGGTGATTTTCCTCAGCAAACATCTCATCCTGTCCTTGCTGTTAAGGCAGCAGGAAATGGGCTCAGTGTTTGAAGGCTGAATCACTACAAAATGCAGAGTAAGCAGAACTGTTATCAGGTCCCTTCAGAGCCCTCTCTCCAGGAAATACAATGACTTTGAGACAATTCCACTCGTTTTTCTCCCTTCCCCCTAAATCACAATACCCACATAAAATAATAATGTCCTTTCCAAGCAATTAGGATAGAATTCCCTTTGTTTCTGGCTGTGGTTTGATTAACCTCTTCAGTCTTCTTTCATTTTTTTGCTGCTGGCCTTTTTCTGTAACATTGAGGTTTACAATTCAAATTAATGAATTTCATGAGAGTAAGTTAAATAAATCTTCCTTCATTTGTTAAATGAAAAACATCCACAAAACCACTTACAGAGGAGGAAAGGTGGTGGGTCATCCTCCACTAACACCACATCATGCCTAGAGCTGTTGTGTGCCAACACATTTCATTCTCAAAGGCCACAAAGGTAACTTTCCCAAGCTGAGAGTCCACTTGATACTCAGAGTTGACAACACACAGTCATGACTTTACAGCAAGCGTTTACAAAGCAGTTCTAGAAGTGTTCTACCTGCTGACCTTAGACATCTTCCTCTGCACCCAGCAGGTGCAATGAGAAGCAATACAAGACAAAGCTAAATCTGGTTATGCTGACCTAAAGGGAAACAAGAATGATTTAAGTCTAAAAAGGTAGCATTAAATCCTTCCTGTAGTGTCTGCACACCTGGAAGCAGAAGGTGGCAACAGCTAGTGGAGATATGTTCAATCACCCTTAACAGTTTACTCTTCCTACTGTGCTCAGTAGTATTTTGGGGACACTGTTATTAGCAAAGCACAAGAGTAGCTGTCTGGGCAGTTTGTGATTCCCAGTAGCATTTTTGCAGTGTGATGAATGACCATGGAAAGGGAAGAAACAGTAGATGAATCAAGGCTCGGCTGTCAGACTAGAGGAATGAATATGGGGGTCTGATTTAATTTCATTTTCATGGAGACTAAAGCTGCTATTGCAATTTGGTAGCTCAAGTCTTCCCTTAGGAGATACCTGTTAGGTCCTGTGATGCTTTCACTCACCCCAGCTTTATACTTTAGCAACTGCTGACTTGAGTGAAGTTACTCCTGATGCACGCTAGCATAGCTGCACAGCCAGCTCCATTTGCTGCAGTCTCAACTGAAAGCACTTCATGGGAAGCAATATGTGGCTATCTACCAGCAAACAGAGTAATAGCCTTCTGTCTCATCCTTGCTGGGCCTATGTTGTTTGCCTCAGAACAGCCAGATGCCTTTTCTTCCTCCCTTACTCAGAGGAGTCCATCCTTTCAATTAATACCTAAAAGAATTTCATAGTTCAACCTCAAATGCATAACTAAATAAAATTCCTGCTTGGAACACCCAACAAAAGGAAGTGTTTGTTGCTCACTCCATGAGGCTGATGGGATAGTGCAAGTGAGGACACTTGTGCAGCAGTTACAGCATCAGCTGGAGCTTGAAAACACAACCATTGCCTCTGCAGATTGCCCAGCCTAAACCAGGCTGTGTCACTTTAACTGCTGCTTCTCAAGGCTGAAGGAGAGATCAAACATGAGATGTGTAGAGCAAGCCAGTATTTGGCAAAGTAAAACTATTAACACATTCTGCAAAGGGTTTGTTGAGGCCTTAGTCTGGCTTAACCATCTTTTTCTGGTGGCTTGGGAAAGCAATTTTATTATCACATCCTCCCTCGAAAGCAAGGCTCAGGAGGCCCTGCTGTGGCTTCCACCCTCCCTGCATATGTAGACAAGAAAGTTCTCCAGGCCTGGCTTGGTTTACTCAATGTGTCAGCCAGCCAGGATGTGTTTTTCATTATTTCATGTATTTACACCCTTCACAGAGCCACAGGGAGGCAGAATAACTTTGAGGATAGAAACATTATCACCTTCATGCCAGATATCAGCAAAAAAGCAAGCATGGAACTTTGGGTGCAAGAAGACAGAAATATTCTGAGCTCGTTCTGAAACATCCTGTTACCTGTTCTGGGTTGAGGTCAGGGACACATGAATTCAACATGAATTTCAAGTAAAACATGTCATATCCCTCCTAACCCACCTGCCCCTCAGGATCTACAGCTACCTAAAGGGAGGTTGAAGCAGGGATGGGGACAACCTCTTCCTCTTTTCTAGAGGAAGTGGTTACAAGCCATGCCATGGAAGGTTCAGGCTGGATATTAGGAAATATTTCTCACTGAGAGGGTTATCAGATATCAGAATGGTCTGCCCAGGACAGTGGTGGAGTCACCATCCCTGAAAGAGTTCAAGAAGCACATGGACCTGGCACTTAGGAACATGGTCTAATGTTGATCTTTCGGTGCTGGGCCAAAGCTGGACTGGTTGATCTTGGAAGCAGATATGATCTTACAAGCAGATATATTCTGAGTGATATATATACACACACAAATATTCTGTGTATTTGCAAACAGCCCAGGTAATACATCAGAAAAAAAAGAAAAAACCTGCAACCCAGAGTTACATCTCTGCCTAGCACTAACCAAGACAGCACTACAGGCATCCAAGCTGGCTGAAGTGCTGGAAGGTGTCCAGAGAAGGGCCACAAGGATGAGCAGAGGGCTGGAGCACCTCTCCTATGAGGACAGACAGAGAGTTGGGGCTGTTCAGTCTGGAGAAGAGAAGGCTCCAAGGAGACCTTCTTGTGGCCTTCCAGTATCTTAAGGAGGCTACAAGAAAGCTGGGGAGGGACTTTTTAGGATGTCAGGTAGTGATAGGACTGGGGGGAATGGAGCAAAAATAGAAGTGGGTAGATGCAGATTGGATGTTAAGAAGTAGTTTTACAGCATGAGGGTGGTGAGACACTGGCACAGGTTGCCCAGGGATGTGGTGGAAACCTCATCCCGGAAGGTTTTTAAGGCCGGGTTGGATGTGGTTCTGAGCAACCTGCTCTGGTGTGAGGTGTCCCTGCCCATGGCAGGGGGGTTGGGACTGGCTGATCCTTGAGGTCCCTTCCAACCCTAACAGTTCTATGATTCTATGATCTAACCTTGAGACTTCCAAATACCCTTAAACATTGCATGTGCATTTAATCCTGAACACCCTGAAATTTAATAAACCTCCACTCAGATGCAAAGCAGCAAAACAGCAGGAAGCTGCCCAAGTTCTAGTTTATGATGTACTCTTGGCTACCAAGCAACCCAAAACATACACATTTTTTCCACGAAGCAGTCTTGCTGTGGCACAAAGGACACTGCAGTGCTCCGTCCTTTGCCTGGCTTTTCACGCTCCCCCTATTCTTCTGGTGAAATCTTAAGCCATGAAATTTCTTTTTTGTTAAGGCAAAGACATGGTAATGTCAAGCATTCATGAGCATAAGCATGGAAAATTGATGAAATTACAGTGTGTTCAGGGAAATAATGCAGCGATGAGAGAAAGAATCTCTGCTTGTATCTGTGTCCTGGTGGCAGCTTTTTGAACAGGTGAACATTTTTAACTCCCTCTGTGCAAAACATCTCCCTGCATGAATGCATCAAATAGATGCCCAGGGAGAAAGGTCAAAGGGAAATAGTCACACAAATAATTAAGATATGAAGAGGCCATGTATTAATTTCATTAATGCTTGCCAATGTCTTCGTTGGTTGAGGTGCACTTTCCAACTTGACACAAAGCTCTGCAAAAGGCTCTACAAAAATGGAAAACAACTGAGCTGGCCCTTATTACTGAGTATGAATTACAAGTTAGCCCTCTTCCAGAGCTCCCCATGACCTGGAAAACTCCCAAGCCAATTTCTCCATCTCTTGGGTGCTCCTGTTGGGCACCCAGCTTTGTTCGTGCAGCTACAATGGGATCTTCACACACCTTGCTTCCACATAGTGGCCAGGTGAAGTCTAAATGAGTACACAGAGCCCAAGGCCAAGTGTAAATAAGTACACAAAGCCCAAAGGCCCTGAACTTCTTAGCCAAGCAAACACAGGGCTCATTTTCTGGCAGCTGCCATCACACTACCACTCTTTTAGAAACACAAAACCTATTTCTTTGCTCTTTTAGCTAAAAAGTCACCTCTTAATGTTTTTTCTCCACAGATCTGAGGTAGTGTTCTCTTCAAAAAACTGAAATTTCTATATTTAGAATATTTATATATTTCTATATATCCAGAAGCTGATAGTTCTCTTGTCTCAAAGCCTGCCAGAAACTCAGGAGAAGCAGCAACACCACTCCAGATCCCAAAGTCCTACACAACCCTTGTACTTGGAAAAAGTAGGAGTGAAACTGCAGCTTAACAGTCAGGTGTTACCTCCCCCAGGCTTGAGGTAGCTCCACAAAGCACAAGACAGACGTGAAGCAGGGATACATCCTGTCCTCACCTCCTGGCACACAAGCTGCAGGCAAAACAACCCGCACGAATGCTGCAGGAATTGCAGGTTGTGTTTTCCATCAGGGATTTCTCCTTTAGCGTCCTGTCTCCGCTGTGCTCATGCTCATGTTGCCCTCTTGTGGCTGCTGGGATGAAAAAGCAGGACCTACCTCAACCAACCCGGGGCTGATCTGTCATTGCAAACGTATTTTTGGAAGTTTAAGACTAGCATTTTATCCCTAAGGGTAGCCCAATATAGCAAGAGATTTTTATTCTGTTTATTTGCACCAACATCCTTCCAGATTTAACTTTCAGGTCCTAATCACCACAACGTCCAATGACACAGATGGAGGTGGGGATGTACAAGTTCCCTGCCCAGCTCACAGCTTGCAGGCTCCAGGGTGACATTTGAACCTTGCTCTGCTCTTCTGATGGGGAAGGGAGGGGAGGAGGAAGAGGGAAAGCTGAAGGCTGGAGTGATTGTTCACGCCATCACAGCCCTTGCCCAGGCACTGTGTCCCCAGCAGAGCCCAAACATCAAAGCACAACTTGCCTGTTCTGCCATGGCAAGGGACAGATTCCCTCCTTGCACCCTGTGCCTTCCGCACATCTCTCCCCAGCCCTCACCTGCCTCCACATGTACACACTCAGCACCCTCATCCTTGGCTTATGCAACACCTGAAACTCATTTCTCTGGGTTATGCAGCATCTCATCAGGAAAACGCAAAGACTTCTCCTCCTGATCTCAGTGAGTTTCCTTACATCAAGTCCAAGCACAAATTCTCAAGACTCACAAATTCTCAACTGAATTTCCTCATTGCTGTGCAAGTGTGAAACCCTTGGCAGTCCAGGCAGACTGCAGACCCTGCCAATGTCAGAGCAACTTCTGATCTGTAATGGTGCAACCAGGAATTGATGACTGACAGGGGCACTCAGGGGCCTCAGGACATAGCATCAGGCAGTGTCTGCCACTCTCCCTTGTCCCAAGCCCACAAAGCCACTCAGCTTTCTCTAATGCCTACTGATTTCCCCCATAATTAGCTGGCTTGCTAAATACTCCAGAGATGAGCCTTAATCTCCTGGTGAGTCAGTGATTAAGCTAGAAAGCGTGGATAAGCTTTTAGAACCAGAAGGTGTCACAAGGAAGGACACTTAATATACATGAGGCATGGATACTGTATTCTAGACTAAGATAAATTTGCTTTCCACAACAAAGAGAACATCAGGAAGAAAGCTGGGGAGGGACTTTTTAGGCTATCAGGTAGTGATAGGACTGGGGGGAATGGAATAAAGCTGGAAGTGGGGAGATTCAGACTGGACGTGAGGAAGAAGTTCTTCCCCATGAGAGTGGTGAGAGCCTGGAATGGGTTGTCCAGGGAGGTGGTTGAGGCCCCATCCCTGGAGGTGTTTGCAGCCAGGCTGGATGAGGCTCTGGCCAGCCTGATGTAGTGTGAGGTGTCCCTGCCCGTGGCAGGGGAGTTCGAAATAAATGATCCTTGTGGTCCCTTCCAATTATGACTGATTCCAAACAAACAAATGAAAAAAAAAATCACGATCCAAACCAAAAAAAAAAAAAAAAAATCCGATCCAAACCAAAAAAAAAAAAAAAAAAAATCCGATCCAAACCAAAAAAAAAAAAAAAAAATCCGATCCAAACCAAAAAAAAAAAAAAAAAAAATCCGATCCAAACCAAAAAAAAAAAAAAAAAAATCCGATCCAAACCAAAAAAAAAAAAAAAAAATCCGATCCAAACCAAAAAAAAAAAAAAAAATCCGATCCAAACCAAAAAAAAAAAAAAAATCCGATCCAAACCAAAAAAAAAAATCCGATCCAAACAAAAAAATCCAAACAAAAAAAAAACACAACCAAAAAACCCAAACAAAAAAAAATCCAAACAAAAAAAAAAAACACACAACAAACCAAGCACCAACATAACAGCACAATGATAAAAAAAAGAACTATGCAGTTTCATTTGTAAAGGTTCTTAGCTCTTATTAAAAGCTATTTTAAGTTCACTTGGAAAGACTGATAATTGCTATATACTGACAGAATGCCATAAAAAGGAGGACCCAAAAGTCCATAACATTGCCACAACTAGATAAAAAACACTCTGCATCTGTCTTTTAACCTGAAAGTATATTGCAGCTATTTCCCCTCAACTGTTTCTAAGGCAGATGTTGCAGTTCTCCCTGAACACAAAGGAAAAAACTAGAACCATAGAATTGTTAGGGTTGGAAGGGACCTCAAGGCTCAGCCAGTTCCAACCCCCCTGCCATGGGCAGGGACACCTCACACTACAGCAGGTTGCTCAGAACCACATCCAGCCTGGCCTTCAAAACCTCCAGGGATGAGGTTTCCACCAGCAACCTGTTCAAGTCTTACCACCCTCAGGGTGAAGAATTTCTTCCTAACATCCAATCTGAATCTCCCCATTTCTAGTTTTCCTCCATTCACCTTAGTCACTCCCTGACACCCTAAAAAGTCCCTCACCAGTAAGTAAACACTAATCACAAATAAAGACACAATCCTCCTCTTGGTGACACTTACCAAGACAAAAAAAAAAAAAAAAAAAAAAAAAAAAAAAAAAAAAAAAAAACAGGTATGGAAAAAGATTATTTATAACTAATAAACACCCAAAAAAACCCCCACACCAACCCAACATCCATAGAGTGCTAAAGCAATATTGCAGCTTCTGCTTCATATACCACATCATTTACATTTGGATTCCACCATCACTCACTCCAAAATTGAAAGGGGAAGAAAGTTAATTGAAAGAGACAAAGTTAATTGACATTTCCCATTTCAAACATCCCCTTTGACATTTCTCCCAATGCAGTTGGGCGTTTCTCAGAGCTCTCACTTCTGCAGCCCCATGAGAAGACACTCAACAAATGCCTGTGGACAGTAAAGGGGATGAAGCCTCTCCAGCCTTAAAATGTGTCCCACTCACTTCTTTCTAGTTGGTTTCAAAAGCAGGTGACAAATTTGTGTGAGGGAAATTCATCTTGTTAATTTGCAGGCTATGCCATATTCAGATGTTCAGGATCATGAGTCCATGGCTTTATCCAAACTCACTGGGAGATGAAAGAGAACTTGTAAGGACTGTTCCCTAGAAAACAAGCTTTCCTTCCTGATACTGTGCTGTTATCCTGTGAGCCAGTGGAGGTTTTTCCTCAAGGATTACTAATTAAAACTTGAATTAAGTCGACCAAGAGTGAGGAGGTAACTCAGCTGGAGGAGGAGCATGTTGCAAAAGCAAGGGTGGCCAGCAGCAAGAAAGCAAGCAGAAAACACAGAGTGAGCTCTTGCAGGTTCAGGATGATAACCCTACCCTGATAAAACACTGGAAGCAGAGATGTGGTCTTTCCCCTCTTGTGTGTTGCCAGGCACTGGAATGTGCTGCCCAGGGAGGTAGTTGAGTCACCAACCCTGGCTGTGTTTAAAGGTCATTTGGATGTGGTGCTTGGGGCTATGGTTTAGGGGATGAACTTTGTAGAGTAGGATTACTGGTTGGACTTGGTGATCCTGAGGGTCTTTTCCAACCTGAATCTGTGATTCTGTGAGAAGCAAATTTCTGAGTTTAGAATGAGCCTGTGCATGTCTTCAATATCACATTGCATCATCATGGTTGAAATCTTTTCTCCACCCTTGCTCAAACACATGAAATTTGATTTCATCATCTGAAGCAATTGGGTGGAGAAGCACTGGACTGTTCCTAAAATGTATAGACCACTTCCCAAACAATGCCTTGCATTGATAGGCAGCAGGAGGGGATTTTGTTTCAGGAGCCAAATTCTCTCCCACAAGAGGAACATTCCTTTCTTCCATGTGCTGGCTGGTGAAAATAACCATGTATAATATTGCTGAGAATCTGGGCAGATTTGGTAGAGTGATGAGAGCTGAGGACCACCTTGCACTTTCTTGTCCCTCCAGCAGCAGCTTTCCCTGCATGAAGTCACCTGTGCTCTGCAACCCCTCACTTTGGTTTTGATTTAAAGCTAGCCTCAAAAAAAAATAAAAACTAATGATGAGCAAAGCCCAGAGTACAGTAAACACTCCCAGCAACTCTGCAGTACATAGCTGAACTATGGCAGAAACAATTTGTCACAGCAACAGCTGAAACAAGATGTGTCAGTGAGATGAATGTCTTGTTCACCCACACTGCAGTGCTGAGCACCACTGGAGGGAAAAACAAGATCAGCCTGTTTCCAGCATCTGTTAGGCAAGAAGAAATGCTAGGAATTCAATGTCACTGAAGATGGATAAATGTCTGTATCTCATCAGGTTTCTTAGAATAATCCCTGGATAAGTAAAGCATAAAACTCCTGACCCAGGTCAAGTCTATTCAGCTCTCTTCTCAAGACCATTAAATCATATTTAGGCAGGAATTCTCCAAGCATCCAAAAGCCTCCATACCCCTTTCTAGTGTATGGAATTAGAGAAATTGGAATCTCCAGTGGGCTCACTGAATATATATTTATTTATTATTATTATTATGTATTTATTCTTTTGCAATTACTTAGCATCTATTTGAATTGCTAAGTACTAGCCCTACATAGTTTTACAACCTAATCTTAGGGTGTTCAATAGCCAAATGCGATTGTTCTCATCCTGTGTAGCAGGATTCTAAGTTCCAGTGTCACCTATCTTGCTCGAGTTCTTGGAGTTCTCTAAAAGCAGGGAACAGGGCACACCACCTTCCACTCTCTGAAAGTTAGGCTATACCTCTGCTTGCCTCCAACCTTTTGATAAGACCACAAAACAGCTCAATTCCCACAGCTGCTTGCCTCTGTTCACTTATAACACACTCATTGAATTCCAGCAAAATGATGTTGGACCTGTATCAAATGTCATGCAGCCAGGTGTGAGGGAAGGCAAGGCTTGCTTAGTTTTAAGTTTTGTTTTGAAATGTTTGCTCTGGTCCTGCAAGGCTTAAATTTTCTGTTCTCTCCCCACAATAACTACCCTTTGCTGTCAGTGTTATAACAACTTGAATGCGTCCAGAGAAGGGCAATGAGGCTGGGGAGAGGTCTCGAGCACAAACCCTACAAGGAGAGGCTGAAGGAGCTGGGATTATTTAGCCTGGAGAAGAGGAGGCTCAGATGTGACCTCATTGCTGTCTACAACTACCTGAAGGGAGGTTGTAGCCAGGAGGGGTTTGATCTTTTCTCCCAGGCAACCAGAACAAGAGGACACAGTCTCAAGCTGTGCCAGAGGAGGTTTAGGAGAAAGTTCTTCATGGAGAGAGTTGTTAGATGTTGGAATGTGCTGCCCAGGGAGGTGGTGGAGTCACCATCCCTGGAGATGTTCAAGAGGGGATTGGATGTGGTACTTGGTGCCATGGTTTAGTGGTCATGAGGTCTTGGGTGACAGGTTGGGCTTTGATGATCCTTGAGGTCTTTTCCAACCTTATTGATTCTGTGAAAAAATATACCTCACCTGGAGTTTTGCTTCCAGTTTTGGGCTCCCCAGTTCTAGAGGGACAGGGATCTACTCAAGAAAGTCCCACAGAGGGCTGGAGCACTGCCTTATGAGGAGAGGCTGAGAACCTACAACACTGAACAGAGAGCAGGTACACCTGCAGGCTTGCTCATGTTTTGCTTTTTAAAATTTAAGAAGGATGTTATGCAAAATATCACACTTCTGGTCCAGCCTCTCTGGGTTATGACTCCCTTCCCTAATGAGCTTTGCCAGTTCCATACATGCAGTAAGGACCCTGCAGATGATTTCCTAGGACTCACTGTCCCCAAGTCCCCACAGGTGGAGAGGACTGGGTGGGAGTGTGCCACCTCAGACAGTCTCAGTGGTACAGATTTGTGAGAGCACATCAGGATGTAAAGGCATTTCCTTAAATTATTATTATTGTTATTTTATAAAGTCCAAGACATTTTCAAAAGCAATGAAGTTTTCCTTGAAATGTTGAGCTTCAGGGGTATTCAAGTCAAAAATTTCCAAAATCCTTTTCACCACTGATTTCCTCTCATATGTGATATTAAAAACCATCCCTGGTGTATTCGTCCAAAATAAAATAAAACAGAAAATTCCAACTTCTTGCCCTTTCTGACAGAAATCATTCTATTTTGACCACCTGATGGGCCCTTGGGGTTAATTAGAAAATCCCCATCAAGAGCTGAGAGGCCAATATCAGCTGTCAAAATCCCACATTCCCCTCTTTCACCTCTTTCAAGTGCAAAACAACCTGTGTCTGAAGATGTGCCAGAGAATAAAAGGGCACACCACAACCACTGTGGGCTCTGACTTAGACCTATTCATGGCCTCACTACTATGAATACAGCAAAATCTCAAATGAAAGTTTTAATCTCCCCACTGCATTCAAGCCAAAGAGAAAAGGGCTTCCCTTTTAACAATTTCCCCCCCTTAAATCTTTTGTGTGGCTCTGCTCCTGAAAAAGCTGAGATTTTGCTCAGCCTCAGCAAGGGCTTTTTGCTATAAAAAGCACTGCACCTAACCCCTTTGTGCTGACATAAGAGTAAAGGTCTGCTTGGACCAAAAGTAACCAATGCAAAAGGCCTTCAGAAGGTCGAAATACAAACTGAACAAGATCAGAGTTAAAAGTGCAGGCATCTGATCTCATCCAGCTTGCCTGCCTTGCTCTCTTCTCCTCTCATTCCCAAAGGTGCACCTTAAACATTAAGACAAGGGAGGCAAAACAAACATTGGAAAAAAAAAAAAAAAGAAAAAGAGAGAGAAAAGACCTAATGTAATGATGCTGGAAGCTGAAGACAGAAAAGCCATGTTTGCACTACGTCCTCAAGCATCCCCACCTCTCTGCAGATAAAACCAGAGCCCTCTCCTACCTACAGCTGCATATAGATGCACACCAGTGCCACTGGAGACCACAGAAATGCTGCTGTCTTGGTCATCAGCTTTCCTCTCAACGTGAGCAGAAGATAATTACCCAAAAAAAAGTGATCATTAATTGGATTTCATGCTCAATTTTAGCAATGAAGAAGAACAGCAAAGCTGTGATTTCATTAACTCATTGCTAGGCCGTGTGCAGGGACATTAAAGGTGTGGGGAAATGCAGAAAGCCAGGAGAAAGTGATAAAGAGAGCAAACCCAGAAGATTTTCAGATGTGCTGCTCTAGCTTTTGAGGTTTGGGGAGAGGTTTTTTTTCACTCCTTCACTGCAAAACACACTTTTGATCCTCTCTTACTCCAAGCAAAAGGTTTCTCTCAAAGTGCCCCCACCCAGCACCTGAGAGCATCACCTCAATGCCCCCACCCAGCACCTGAGAGCATCACCTCAATGCCCCCACCCAGCACCTGAGAGCATCACCTCAATGCCCAGTCCCTTTCTCTGCAATTAAGGCAGCACAATTTGCTATCCTTAGGAGGGGAAGTGCTTTCCCCCTGCCCAGGACAGCCTTTTCTCCCCTTCCAGTGACTGCCTCATTTTTTCTCCTGGTGAGCAGCAAAACCTACATTGTACAGGGAGAGACAGAGAGCATTCACAGCCCTCAGGAAGCCATTCACTTGAAGGCAGCTGGAGAGCTCAGTGCTCCACTTGCCCTCTCCACTATTAGATGAGTTTTGCGCAAAACTCAGGCTTGGAGTCCTTTCCCCACACAGATCCAAGCAATTAAGGACAGAGGGGAAAAAGGAAATAAAACGTCTCCGGATTTTGTTTCTCATCACAGTGCATTTGTAGCTAAGTTATACTAATTGATTATCCTGGAAGGAAGGAAAAGTATCCAGATTCTCTGGGGAGGAACAAGGTAACCATCTGTAATTAATTAATATGTCCCTGGGCTTTTTCCTTTATACAAGAGGGCAACTAAGGGTTTGGAAACAGGACCTCCTCTTCACCCAGCAGTAACTGGAATGACCACTAGCAGGGAGCATGCTAGCCAAGCAAGATTTTGAGTGGCTTCCTTCAGTATTGCCCTACTGGGGCAGTGGCTCACCTCTTCTCAGAGACTATTTTTGCAGAGAAGACAGAGTTCAAAAGGTCTTAATGGGCTGTTAATGACATTTTTGCCCTGAGATTTGTGCCATACTGACTAGGATCAAATTCCAAAGCAGCAGTATGGCCCTGGACTCCTCCAGGCTATAAGGGGGAAAAAAGTGAAAAACAATATAAAAAAAAAAACCATCATAGCTTCCCTCATCTTCCTGTCTCCTTTCCACTTTATTTGTTATTAATACAAAGCCATCAGATTTTCAATTGCATTTTAGCATCATCATGCAGCTGCACCAAACACCCCTCACACCCCAATATTGGGTGGGCCACCTTTCATTAGAAAGCTTTAATTTTTCATAGAATCATAGAGCTGTTTTGGTTGGAAAAGACCTCCAAGATCATCAAGTCCAAAGATGATCAAGTCCAACTGCTGACCTACCACCACCATGGCCATTAAAACATGTCCCCATGAGCTATGTCCACACATTTCTTGAACACCCCCAAGGACAGTGAGTCCACCACCTCCCTGGGCAGCCTGTTCCAATGCCTGACCACTCTTTCAGCTACCTGTGTGAGTTTCTGGTGGTGCAAAAGGGCACAATCACTATCCCATGTAAGGAGAAGAGCCTAGCTCCACAGAAAGACAAGGCAAGGCCTCAAAGAAGGGAACTGTAGATCTCTTCCCTCAAGTACACCATCCTGGGGGCTTCCTACTGCTGGACTCCATCCATCTCACAAGCCATGAAGACACCACAGAGTTAGTTCACACATTTATCATATCTTGATGTGTATCATCTATCTTCATGCTTATAAGCATCACAGGATGTTAGAGGTTTGAAGGGACCTCTGAAGATCATTGAGTGCAACCCCCTGCCAGAGCAGGATCATAGAACCTAGCACAGGTCACACAGGAATGCATCCAGATGAATCTTGAAACTCTCCAGAGAAGGAGACTCCACAACCCCTCTGGGGAGCCTCTTCCAGTGCTCTGTGACCCTCACAGTAAAGAAGTTCCTCCTCCTGTTTTTTTTTTCCCCAGTAGCATAAAGACTACTGGGGGAAAAAAAGACAAAGTACTGTCTCAGTCACACCAGTGGGAAGCTCAGAAGTGCTACAAAGGTGCAAAGTGAGAGTTGTACCTACAGCATTTTGTTGAAAACAGGTTCCAGTGATTTACCAGGACTTCAGCACAGATTGTGCTACAAGACAAGTCTACTACAAGTAGTAGACAGACTTCAGACTGCCTGACAAGTGTCAGGAAGTGCAGCGTACCCAGATAATAGCATACCTAGAAGATACCTAGAAGACAATGAGCATGGAAGGTCTTCCTTTTGTCAGTGAGAGGAAACACACTGAAAAAAAAAAACTCAAGTCTGGTGCTGTTCACTGAAGGGAAAGGTTTTCACAGTGTTTCCTCAACTCCTGCATGATCTTCTCTCAAAAGTGAGTGAGATCTGCTGCGAATGAAGAGCACCTTTGGCTTGACCAGAGCTATGTAAGTGTGATAAAAGTCTCACGGAACTACCTGTGACTAAGTAAATCATCTGTAATCTATGGCTTTATACTCCCCTTTAGCCAAAGCTTAAAAATCACTGTTGAAACCTCCTCTTTGAATGTGATCACTGCAAACCTTTCTCTAGTTTCTACATCCTTCAGGAGTCAATGTCACTTCTCTATCCACACATGGAAAATATTTTAGAGAAGATCATGCTACAAGCATGGGACAAATTCCACTCCCTCCCAGAAAGATCCTCTGAAATGGGGAGGTGAAAACTCCAAAGCTGTGCATCAGCAATGAGCTCAGTCTAAAACCAATAGCTGAAGAAAAACTGACCCAGGCCTGATCTGACAGGCAAGTGCCAGAGGACCTGCCTGTTTGCAGACTGTCTCAGTGTTTCCATGTGAACATCACTGAGCAGGATGCTGCCCTTGCTTAGGCATGATTTAATTTATAATGCCCTCAGAATGAGGTCATATCCATATCACGCATGATCCCTGTCAGCTCTACAGATGCCTTAACCTGGGAACGTTGGAGCTCTTGGAGAGCTATTCATACTTGGCAGATTGATATAGTAACTGACAATTCACTGCCCTCCAAGTGGATGTGAGAGCACAAAGCTCACATAAATATTGTTGAGCATATCCCATTGTTGGTTATTTACTTCTGCCATTCAACTTCCTACAGCTCCAAGGGGAAGATCATTTCTCTCTCCTTGTCGTAGATGGGACTTCCCCAGCAGGCTCAAACAGCTCCTTCTTTCCTTTTTGCTAGTAATGAACTGTGCTGGCAAAGTCAAACACAGGTTTGTTTTATGTGAAACATAAAAGTCTGTGTGGACAAAGACCAGCCAGGAAGCCTGTCTGCAAGCCTGGCTGTGTAACCGGAGCCAAAACAGCTTCCCGTGGTGATTCTACATTCAAAAAGCTCCAGAAGGAAGCAGGATCACCTACTCAATATCTTCTCCTCTGCAGTTTCATCTGCAAGCTGACCTGCCTGCTTGCCTAGCTTAACCCTCACGAAATGCAGCTGTGAGCAAACAGCTTGTAGAGCATGCAAACAAGATTTTCATGCAGTCTGTACTCATGCTCTTCCCAGTCTGGAAATGTCCATCTGGCCCTTCCCTCTGGATTTAGTACACCTCAGTCCCCCTCTCTCTCTTTCTGTGTGATACAGATCTTCATAGTTTGTTGTGTTTTTTTTTTTTTTTCAGGGATAGAAAGACATGAAAAGAAGAATGGAGGATGAGGAAAACAAACAAGAGCAACAAGTGTGCAAAACTCACCACTTTCAAACTTATCCTGGGCCAAATATTTGGCCTATAAGTCTGGATGAAGAAGGTCAGGTGCACCCATTCTAACTTTGGAGAAGGACTTTCTTTTAGTTTCCTGATTCTTCCTGTTGATCATCTCTCACACTGTCATTTAAATTGAGAAGAGGAATCAAAAAATAGAAATGTCCCCAGTTGGACTAATTCCTTTTATTCAACCATAAACCCCAAGTTCTAAAAATTGGTTTGCTGAGGGGGTGGGGGGGTGCTGTTTGGTTTGGTTTGTTTTCCTCCTTAGATGAGCTTCCCATTGTGTTAGCAAACCAAACCCCACAGAGGGGTGCCAGTGAATCACAGAATGGTTAAGGTTAGAAGGGACCTCAAGGATCATTCAATTCCCACCCACCTGCCATGGGCAGGGACACCTCACACTAAAGCAGGTTGCTCAGAGCCATATCCAACCTGGCCTTAAAAGCCTCCAGGAATAGGACCTCCACCACCTCCCTGGGCAACCTGTTCCAGTGTCTCACCACCCTCCTGGGGAAGAACTTCTTCCTAACATCCAATCTGAACCTACCCATTTCTAGTTTTGCTCCATCCCTCCCAGTCCTATCACTCCCTGACACCCTAAAAAGTCCCTCCCCAGCTTTCTTGGAGCCCCCTTCAGATACTGGAAGGCCACAAGAAGGTCACCTCAGAGCCTTCTCTTCTCCAGACTGAACAGCCCCAACTCTCTCTATCTGTCCTCATAGGAGAGGTGCTCCAGCCCTCTGATCATCCTCATGACCCTTCTCTGGACACATTGCAGCACCTCCAGATCCTTCTTGTAACAGGGGCTGGTCAAAGTAGACAGGAGAGCCATGCTACCTTCCAGCACCGACAAACTGCTAGACATAGCTCAGCACCCTCTAAGCATCACTTTCAACCTTAATTATCAGACCTGGAGGGACAGGTTTATTGTAAACACATGAAACAACTTCAACAGATCAGCAGGGCTAATCCAACAGCTTTTTTTTTCTCCATCCTTATTATTGTCACCTGTAATATTATTTCACAGTTGTGACGTGACAGCAGGGAACAAAAGGGAAAAAAAAAAACATCTTTTTTCCCTTTTGCTACTCCCCTTTTGATACTGGAGATCCAGACAGTCAATACCTTAACTGTGAAAAAAAAAATACATAGCAAACACCAAATGTACAACGGGAAAAAATAAATAGACAAAGATAAAACTTTCCTTTAAGCTCTGAGTAGAAGCAATTCATATTTATTAATTATAATTTATTATAGGAAATATTTAATTAAATATGGGAAATATTAATATTTCCCACATTAAATTAATTATTTAAATATTTAATTAATTTAATATGGGAAAATATTTAATTAATTTAAGTATGGGAAAGAGAAGTAGACCTATGCCTTAATGAAGTCTCACAAAAACTTCTTGAAGTAAGTACTATGAAGACTCTAGCCAGCCCTTCTGGAAGGAATGAGAGGCTTAGTGAAGTTGTTCACTTTACATCACTTTACTCCCCAGACAGGAGCATGGAAAGGACCCAGGAGTCTTGGTGCCCTGTAATGTCTTCGCTACATGAGGCATCTCTTCCTTCCCCTGCCTCAAGGTAAAAATGGCAGCCTTGTATTCCTCTGAACTACTGAGGGTTGGTTCAAACAGGGTTGCTGCCCAGGTCAGTCAGAGCAGCACAGAGGCTCCCCATTTTGTTTGCCTTCAACTTCTCCCAGATTAAACCATCAGACCTACATCAATCATGGAGTGTAAAAGACATGGGGTAATTGGACTAGGAGGTTGTCAACAGACTGAGGGCTTCTGTTCAGAAAGCAGATGTCTTGGCTTTTCCTTGGTCTTGTTTATTCTTCATAAATACCAGAGCAAGACAGCAGAGTCACTATTATCTGCTAACAACGTTCTGTTAATCAGGCATGTCATTGGCTTGTATGGCCCAACCTTCTGCAGAGCCCAGACATTCCCCTTCCACAAGAATTCACCACAAAAATACTGCAGCCTAGCTGCTTTATGACCATGGCTAGGATCAATTTGTTTTGTGCTCTCAGACACTGATCTTGCAATAGACACTCTAGCAGGGCTTTTTTGTTGTTGTTTGTGGGGCTTTTTTTTACATAAATAAAAGGGTTTGACCACCATCTTTCATTTTTTCAATGGCAATTTGTCAAGATCTTTTGCCTAATTCTCAGATTAGGGGGAAATAAAAAAAAAACAAAACCAAACACAGCATTCAGCCAAGGAGCAGCACATCTTTCCTAAATGGCTCTGAAAAAGTAATCAAGGGGGTGAAAGCCAGGCCAAACTAATAATTACACTAGAAGTAAGTGTGGTGGTGGTGAGATTAATTACAGAAAGGTGGGGAGGAGAAAGGGAAAGAAAAAGGCAGGGGAGAATATAAAAAGGCAAAACAAAACTCAAAAGTTCAAAGCAGTAACCAAAACATTTCAGAAATAAAGCACCAGAGATAACACAGAGCACCCATGAGCCTACACAGCCAAGAACAAGGGGAGGAAGCAGACCTTCATCCAGCAACAAGCAGCTGCTAAACTGGCTGAAGAGCAGATTTAGATTGGATGTTAGTAACAAGTTCTGCACCATGAGGGTGGTGGAACACTGCAACAGGTGGTCCAGAAGGTATTCAAGGTGAGGCTCAGCAGGGCTCTGGGCAACCTGATCTAGTTGAGGATGTCCCTGCTGACTGCAGAGGGGGTGGACTGGATGAGCTTTGCAGGTCCCTTCCAACCCAGAGCATTCTGTGATTTTATGGCAAGAGACCTGGTGGTATTTGTCCCACACCACCACTGGCATCAAGGAAGCCTCAGCACAAGATCTGACCTGAGTGGTGTGTATCCAAGACACCCACAAATACTAAGGTGAAGCTGCAGCTGGCAACACTCCTACAAGACCCCATTTCCCATGTGTGAACATACAGAGAGGTGATCTACAAATGACAATATTCCTGCCTGGAACACAAACAATTTTTACAGCACTGTTTGCTTTAGCATAATCACAGAAACCTAGAATGCATTGGGTTGGAAAGGAACTTTAAAGATCCTTATGTCCAACCCCCTGCAGTCAGTAGGGACATTCCCAGCTAGGGCAGATTGCTCAGAGCCTCATCAAGCCTGACCTTGAACATCTCCAGGCATGGGACATTTACCATCTCCCTGGGCAACCTGTTCCAGTGTTCCACTACCCTCACAGTACAGAACTTCTTCCTCATGTCCAGCCTAAATCTGTCCTTCTCTAGTTTAAAACCACTGCCCTCTTGTTCTGCCACGTGTTGCATGTGGCTGGCCCTCACCTTGTTCCAGCCTCACTTGACTTCTCCCCTCAGCCTCCTATTCTGAAGGCTAAACAACCTCAGCTCCCTCAGCTGTTCCTCATAAGATGTGATTGAGGCTCTTCAACCAGCTTGGTTACTCTTCTTTGGACATGCTCCAGCACCTCAATGTCCTTCTTGTAGTGAGGGACCCAAAACTGACCACAGTACTTGAGGTGCGCTCCAGGCGTCACCCCCCCAAAAGAGAAGTGCTGAAGACACCTGTTAAGAGGGTCAGGGGGAAAGCACCAAGAGCCACTCTCTCTCCTTCAGGCTGTTGTGTGGCCAGCAGAACCAGGCTCTTTCATTCCCCTGCTGCAAACCACAACCAGGCTGACCCACAAACCACAATTTACACTGCAGGTGAATTGGGTTCTCCTCTCTCTTTGTCTCCCCACATCGCTTCACTGTGGTTCCACACTGACCCCACACTGTGCTTTTTTTTAATTTTGGTTTCATTTTTATTAATTAATATTATGGATGCCAACATTCTGACTCCTGGAAGCACCACTATTGCCATCCAATAGAAAACTGTAAGTGCAACACAATTTTCCTTCAGGAGGGAGTCAGACTTCCCTGCAAACAAGTTTAGCCTTCGGTTTTGCACATCAGGGTCGGTGGGAGGGGGGAAAAGGAATGGCTTTGAGAACCCTATAGAGGTGCTTTTGCTTCCCTGACTCCTCACACAGTATTCTTTCAAATGATTTTAAAGCTTTTCTTGTCCAAATCCCCGCAAAAGTAACCACGCTGCGGTTTTCCTACTATTATGCAAATCGATTAATCAGCCAACGCTCCAGTGAGAATTAATTTATATTTGAATCCAATGAGGCCTTAGAGTATTTATAACCCAACCCCCGGGCCAAGGCCCGGGCTAGGTAGCAACCTCATATTATTCGTGTGACGAAATGTGAACTGACATAAATACCATGGCTCACTTTCAATCCGATTACTCCGTTACCTCACATCAATGCTCCCCCAGCCATCAGCCCCTAGCGTCCCTCCTTTCACCAGCGTAGCCAACAACTGACAACTCCGCCCTGATAAACAAGCACCCACGCCACCACCTCGGACCCCCACTCTTAACCCATCATCCCTGCTCAATGGCCCTTATTCGACAAGGTACTTTATTTTGTTTGTAGGAATCGAGGGGGTTGGGGGCGGGGGGGAGGGACGCCCTAAACAGCACAAAAATGCTGTTTTGCTGGGGCCGCGATTCAAAGCTGCCCTTTCAGAGCTGCGGAGCACTCGGAGGCACTAACAATCAACATCCCGAAAGCAGAGGAGCATCGTGCCCATCCCCACGCAGATACAGACACACTCATGCTCACGTTTACTTTCATACAGTCACCAACATCTGTCAGCTTTCATGCTCTCCTTAACCCTTAAAAGGGGCCAACCACTAAAACACTATTTTGGACTACTATGTCCAAAGGTCAATGTAAAGTGAACCCACATTTTACACAGCACCCTTATACTAAACTCGTGTTGACAACCACTAAATTCTTTCTATTACCCTGCACAGGAACTTGTTTTTTAAAAAGGGTTTGGGGTTGGTGGGTTTTTTTCCTCCCTTCCCATTCTCCTTTAAAACTGGAAGCGTTTTAAAAGCCTAGCTAAACAATCCACCAGGTGTGAGAAAAGCCTTTTCTGTGCAAGCAGCTCTGTGTCAGGAAACCTACACTTCATAATTAGATTAGTAAGCAAGGACTGAATAGCTCTGATCAAAACATCTCCCCCCACCCTGCTACATATTGTTTATAGTGCATAACTGATAACTAAGCTTCTCTAGTCATGGTTAAAAATCTACTTTCAAACGGCAGTCCTGTGCTCTCTGGAATCCAAATGAAGAGGAAAAGAAAACAAAGTGTACGTTCTTTAAAAAGCTATAAGTAATTACTTGGCTGTCCTGCTTGAACAAAGCTTGGTTGGAAAAAGATGCCATAAAACAAACCCTGTGATTAAACAGCAGCTCTTCAGGGGAGCACCACATAAAACACAGCTAAGAGCTAAAGATGTAAGTTTTTCCTTCAGCACATACCTCACAGTGAACAGGCTGGAGGAGCAGGAGGAGGACAGCCCTCTTGGCCACATGGCCCCAGCACCAGCAGATGTTCTGGATCCCTGGCATGAGAGCTGGAAAGTCTCCAGCCCAGCAGGATGACTTCAATTGTCTGTCTTGGAGGATTTTTCTGTGTTACCAGACAATCTAGTTGTGTGCTGGAGTTCATCTACCAACATAAAGAGTGAGCTTGAAATGCACTGGCTTCTAGGAGACTCAAAAACAGGGTGAGAAGGAGCTGCACATCATTCCCTACACCTGCTCCTGCAAGGGAGTGGCTTACACTCACACAGCTGTGTGTAATGGAAAATAAACCAAGACAAGGTTCTTCCTAAAGCTTTTGCACAAAGCCTAAATATTTTCTGTTTCATAGTCCTGCTCCATCTGCCCAGAGTGTCCATACCCCAGTTTTGAATATTGGTCTCAGCCCCATCCAGACTGGAGTTTGTCCTGTTTTCTACTGTGAGGCCTGAAACCAGGTGCAAACCCTTGTCTGAATCAATTGCCTCATATAAAGACATCTGATTAGTGGATCCTTCTGCTCCAACAAGTACAATTTGTAAATCCCAAAGCTATTCCATCCTTCTCAAAAGTGTCTGGTGAATATTAGAGTTGGAGCACCATAACTGAGATAAAAAGCTTTCTCTATTGCCAAAGGACACTGCAGAAATAGCAGAAGAGGGCATCTTCTATTTTTCCCCCAAAACTCTGGAGGCACTTGCCACACACACAGAGCTGTCACAGGCACGAATTTAGCCCTGTCTCTACATGTTCCCCTCTGCTGGTCTTGGTTTGGTTGGTCTTTGTGGCAGTGTTTGTGAGGGGGTTTTGGGGGTTGTTTCTTGTTTGTTTGTTTTCCAGTAGGAGCAGGAAACTTTCAGCAAAAAGGGAGGACAGAGAAATTTTCTGGGGGTGTGATACCGGTAAGGAAAGCTTGATAAAGGTTGATAGGTGAAGGAACAGACTTTCATTTAAGATCTAAGCCAGAACTATTTAAAAGACAATAGGAACTACTCCTTATCCCAGAATATCCACTGATCAGGAGGATGCAAACATAGTTTAAAGCTACATTAACCTCTCCTCTCTTGAACTTTCTGGGTCTGATGAGCAGCATCCTGAGTATAGCTCCTTGAAAAGAGTCATCTCCTGTGCCAGGACAACCTGACATTACCAGATTTCCTCAAATCAAGTTTTAAATCTGATGTCCTTAAAGACCTTTCTAGAGCCAAGATTTGATGCTCTCCACCCTCTTACATTCTAAATGGAAAGGGAAAAACAGAGAGGGGGGGAAAGAAGACAAAATTCATGTCACGGTGAGAGCCAAAAATGTGAATTCAACAGCTACATGATTTTCCTGAAGTAGTTCTCATTTCTCCAGGCATGACAAGAAACCTGAATAAACCTGCTCCAGACGATGAGGATCCCATTCACACATCCTGGCTGTCTGATTCTGAACTCCAGTCATCTTTGATATTTCCCCCTGCAGTATCAAAACACTCCTGACACAGTACTGAAAAGAGACAAGTGCACTGAAATTCTTCTAGGGCTTAACCCCACTGCATTGAAACTAGCACAAGTTCTGCCCCTGACTTCAGCCCTGACAGAACCAGCAACATTCTCAGGCCAAAGGTATGGGGCAAAGCTTTTCTATGACTTTCTTTACATGTTTGCACTCTCCTTAGCCCCAGAGATTTCCATTTGCTTTCAGAAAGATGGAAGCATCAACAGGCAAAGCATTTACCCATGTCTCTGCCCAGTCTCATGGCTGATGGGAAATGAGATATGCTTCTCTTTATTATTTTTTATTATTATTGTTATTATTTCATCAAAAAGAAATACAATTCACTGAGAAAAGTGCTGCAGGTTGCAGAAGCTCCCGTAAGAAAGATTCTGGTCTTTGCTATTTCAAGGAAGTTTCACAAGTGCAAGAGAAATCAGATCATCAGCTATAGCCAGAGCCCCAAGTGGATCTGCATAAGTGAGCTATCGCTGGTGTCCAGCCTCTCTCTCTCTCTCTCTCTCTCCCTCTCCGTCTCTCTCTCTCCCTCTCCCTCTCTCTCTCTCTCTCTCTTCCTCTCTCTCTCTCTCTCTCTCTCTGTCTCTTGCCTCCTGGACACCATTAGGGTCTGTGCCCCGGATGTCACATCCTTCATCTCTGAACATCATTAGGCTGTGCTGCTTGCAAAGAGAAGACCAGAAGAAGGGCAGTCCCGTTGAGCATCTTCCTACTCAAGGGAGTTCAGGAACCCTCAGTTTAAGGTGACAGCAAACTGCTAGGTTTGCTGAAATCCACCCCTGGACCCTGTAATTGTCCTGTTCGATTGCCCTGACAGAGTCCTTCCCTCCACAAAAGCTTGTTCTTCCTGTCATAGTCTGGAGAATGGGGAGCAGAACTGGGACTTTATGAAGCAATGGGATCCTCAGCTCCTAGCAGTTAAAACCACCCACTGCCTAGAGATTTCAGTGAATCAGTGCACAGAGAAGTTTGCCACTGTCATAAGCAAAAGTCACCACTTTGGCTTGCAGTGAGGTGGCAGAAGCAGATTTAAGACCCAATTTGAAAAACAAATCTATTTTTTATTCTTCTTACCTACTTGAGTAAGGTGAGAGAAATACACACTGGAGAAAAGAACCAGAGAAGTATCCTATTCTCTCGTCCTCTATTCTTCATCTGCCCAGTCTAACTTGGAAAATCCTGGGACGGACACCGCAGCTGAAACAGGCAGGACCTTGGCCTCTAGCAGCTAAGAATCCAAACAGCCACTGCCTAGTTCCCAGTGGTTTTCCACCATGTTAAATGATCATGAAACTCAGGCAATGGATATTGCACTTACCAAAATGTGCAAATCTTAGCTCATAAAAGGAATTGTTTTTGAGAAGGTTGTGTGGTTGTTTATAAGGCTGAGCTGTGGAGAAGAAAGAAGAGGGATTGTTCAGTCCCAGATTGGTTTTTGTTGTTTGGTTTTGGTTGTTTGTTTTTTTTTAAACAAAGGTGGAGGTTGAGGGAAGGATAAAAGGATGAAGTGGACAAAAATAATCAAATTGGAGAAAAAGGATGCAAATTAAGCAGGCTTGGAAAGGGTTAGTAAAGCACAAGCAAGACACAGAGACTGAACTAAAGTTAATTACTTCTGACACGATCAGATCCTCTGGTTGCATTTCAGGCTGCGTGCACTCTAGGCTGGCCAGCATGAATGGCTGGGGAAAAGAAAGTAACTCTTCCCTCTAGGTCCCTTTGCCAAGTCTGGGCTGAGCGCTGCGTCCGAGATCCCTCTTTCTTTGCGGGGAGAGAGGGAGAGGGGGAGAGGAGAGAGAAACACAGTTAACCACCTGTCAGGGCTGAGGACACAATAAGGCAGCCCCCAAAAGAGCTTTTCATGCATGCGTAATATATTTGTTCAGCTATTCACTTAATGAAGCTGATAAATGTGATGCGAAACAATAGTCAAGTTAATCTATTTAGTAAAATGTTTTGAGACTCTCAGGCGATGTTAAGGAGGGTAGTGTGTTCAGGGACATTTTCATTTCAATACGCTCATCTCTCCCCTCTTGGCGGGGGGGGGGGGGGGGGGGGGCGGAGGGCGGGGGGGGGGGGGGGGTGTCTCAAGCAACCTATGTGAATATAATTTCTTATAAATGTGTCTTTAATGGGTTTAATTCACCCTTGCCAGCTGTTTTTTTAGCTATTTTGTAAGAGCAAAACAAACGTGCCAGGCTTGGAAAGCTAGTTAAAATTAGTTTCGGTCACTGGGGCCAAGCTATATTTCCTGCAAACCATCTGCTTGATTGGCACAATAGAAGGATTTTCAAGAAAAGGCGGGTGCGGGGTGGGGGGAGGATCGGATCTAGAAGAGCTTTGAACGAACCAACAGTTACTGTTCCTTATGCTTGAATTCTAAAGGTAAAGCCTTAGGTGTCTTAATATAGCTTCGCCCCCGCAGCCTCCATTCAAGCCCCTGATGAGGTCGATAAGCATCGTTAGGGAGCTTGGGACACGCCGGAGACCGAGCATCCTTTCCACTGCCGACCCCTCCCTGCAGAAAAAGGGGGTTGGGGGGGAAGGGAAGGGAGCGGAAAGCAAACAAACCGGACCGAGCGAGCACACGCTTCCGAAGGGGCGCAGCTGCGGCTCCCGGGGTGCTGGGGTGGGCAGCGGGGCCTCGACCGACCCCTTGCAAAGCGGTTCCTGGTTTGGGAAGAGGGGAGGATGCGAGGTGTGATTTTCACCTGGCTGCGGGAAGCTCCTGGGATTGTCCCGGGAAAGGCTGGGGGGATTGTCCCGCGTGGGGCCGTGGCAGTGATTGAGACGTTTGTCTCCCGGGGACGGCGAGGACGAGGACAGGGACAGGGCTGGAGCTCCCGAGAGCCTTCGCTGGCGCAGCCCAGGCGAGTGCTTTGCTGTCCGGATTTGAAGTGCTGGCTCTCCCAATTTCATGCGGATTACCAGCCTCGGACCGGGACACACGCAGGCAGCAGCCCCTAACCACCCCCCCGCTCCACCTCTGCCCTGCTCCAAGCTCTCGGCGGTTTTGGGGTTGGGGTTTCCCACACACACACACTTTTTTTTTTTCTTTTTTTTTTTTTTAAGCGACAAAGAAAGTGAGTGACTTTTAAGAAATAAATTTGAAGATAACGACATTAAAATGAATGGCAGGAAGCACAAAACGGCGTGAGCATAGGTCAAACGGCATTAGTCACAGGTTTTATCCTGAGACATTAGAATTCCCTTTCTCTTAAATGATCACTGCCTTTGAAAAGAAACTTCCAAAGGAGATCACTTAAAATAAGATCCTTTCGTCTGATTTCTTGGTTTCTTATGGTCTATCTTCCCTTTCAACACGTCTAGTCCCTTTTGCCTTGGTGCTTAAGGAATTCTTTATGAGTGTGCTCAGATGCATCACAAGGAACTGGGTCCACGTGTGCCCCAGCATGCGTTTGACCCAACCTTCCAGAAAATGTCAGACCCTCTTCTTTAAACCAGAGAAATTAGCAGCAGTTGGTCTATAGTGAGGCAAAATGCCCCCAATGTATATGTAAAGAAAGGAGTAAATCATCTCAAAGGAAATCTATAATGACTGTAAAAAACGGAGTGTTCTGGGAGCAGCCCGGGTGGAGCTGTGCTGGGAAATAGCGATATGCGGGGGGGGGGGGGTGGGGGTGGGGACACACACAGCTGCGAGAAGGGCAGGGAGAAGGCGACAGAGATGAGGCAGAAAGAGGGAGGAGGGATGTGGGGTCGTGGTTAAGGGGGTACCAGTCGATTATTTTATTGGGAAAGTCACGTTTGCTATTTTTTCATTCGCTGCCGTCCCACTTCGTTTGCTAACACCTTGAGAGCAGCCATGTGTATAAAGGGGGTTGCGAGACGCCCGGAGTCGTCGGGATTGGGGGAAGAAGAAAGCTAAACGCGGAGCAGGAAGGGGCAGCCCCTCGTTGCTTCTCTACCCTCCTCGAACACCTCCTCAGTACCTGAATGGTGCTCGCCGGGGAGGGGGGCAGGTGCCTGGGACCCGCCGCCCTGCCCAGCAGCCTCCCCTCTACGTCCCCCAAGCCCTTTGGGCTCTGCCCGCGCCCTTCCTTCCTTTTTTTTTTTTTTTCTTTTTTTTTTTTACCTGATGAGCATCAAGATTAACAAAACTGGGGAGGCGGGGTGGAAACTCCAGAGAGGTTTTATTTCAAAGTGATGCTTTCAGACAGCGAATCCTCCAAGTCAGCCTTCTGCAGATGCTCAGCTGCTGGAGGCCGGCGAACAGCACCGCGAAAGCTTGTCAGGATCATACAATTTCCAGGGCTGATTCCGTACTCCCTAATAAATAACTTTTTGATTTGAATCAAGGGAGAGGTTTAACAGACTTTCTTTCTTCCCTAATGTGATATAAATCGCAGATGCACTTTTATTGAATGGTTAAAGCATCGACATGGAGATAATCAACACAAAACGTCCGGACAAAAACCATCGAGAGAAATAAAGCTGGTTAATAAGATTTTTGAGAAAGCTTTGTGTTAAAAAAGTAAAAAGGGAAAACAGCTGAAGGTGACAGTTAGTTCATGGTTAATAGGATAAAGGCTGCATGGTTGAGCTGCACACTTCTGCTTGCAAAGGTTCAGCCGCACCAAAGGACTGAATAGGGTGCTTTTAAAACATAGGACATTTAACACATCTGTTATAGTCTTTAACAGAGAAATCAGGTAAAAACCACTCTCAATAGCTGCTTTCATCACCCAGCTCCAAAGGACGTTAACTACACTTGCGCTTATTTCCATATTTGCCGCCTCAAACAAAACCTCTCGACCAGAAAAAAAAAAAAAAAGAAAAAAGAAAAGAAGAGGGGAAAAAAGGCGCCCCGTTTTCTACTTTTCCGTTAGACGATGTCAATTTGTCCCTTACACCAAACTTAAGCGACGTGGGGCTCTGCAGCGCCGACTCGCACGCAGCTCCGGGAGCTCTGCAGACACACGCAGGTACAAAACGAGTTCAGGTGCATTTGGCAGCGTCGAGAAGGCTTCGAGTCACCAATACTGATAAAGCCAAAATTAGCTCGAACTGTACTGTAGCCAAAAGGATGTAAACGTTTGTCCTCGTTTTCACGGCCGGAGGGTAGCGAGTTCCACTATTTTTAATGTAATTACGCTTAAGAGCACCAACAGCTGAGAACCCGAGGGAGCTGCTCTGGTCCCACAAAGCTGTTCAAATATTTTCTCTGCTCAGTGTTCAGATTTTTCTTCGGAGCACAGCTCTTATCAAGTTACAACAAGGCTTACACTTTGACCCGATACGGGCAATGGCTCTTGCCTGAGAACACGAACACACTCTTGGGAAGCTCAGAACCTGAAAGTAGAGGGCAATACCCCAAACTCACTTTATGCCGGACCTCCGACGTACAGATAGAAAACCAACCCAAACTACAGCACAAATTTTGCTGCATACTAATAGCAAGGGCAAAAAGTACTCAAGCCACGATGTGACCCATTCTCCCGATATTTTTGCCCCCTTCCCCTCGTCTGAGCTTAGTTCCACATCTTCTAATTTGTATTTCCATTCCACAAACGCAGTGCTTTTCTGAGAGCCCGCAGATAAGTTTATATGAATATTTATTGATTTATTTCCTAAACTCAGCAGGGGAGCGGCAAATAAATTTAGTGCTTTCTTTAAATAATTCCCTTTCTACGAGGCAAGATGTCATTCGAAACTTTTAAATAGGCATTTAATTAGCCTGTGTGTGTTGCCTCTGAACAAAACCCTGCTGGGAGCCTTTGGAGCGCTGTATTCCAAAGAGGCGGTCAATATGCAAAATTGATGACTACACTTTCTTTGTGGCGGGGCCATTGTGCCCCGGTTGCTTATGAAGTCTAATCCAATCATAAATTGCAGCCCTGGACCAATGGAGGAGCCCGGAGCTCGCCCTGAATGAAGCTCAAGTGGAGAACTTTGTTGAACCCCATTGTTGGGGCTGTCACTTTTGAAAGAGCCTCAGCGGGGCTGACCACTATAAAACCCATCGTCCAGGAGGAAGGGGCAGAGAACCCCGCCAGGCTGGCTGGCTGGATCTTTACTAACCGAGGTTTGCAAAGCAGAAAACAAAAAGCAAAAGCAAACAAACAAACAAGCGAGCGGCCCCAGCCCTGCTCCGCGGACCGGCCCCTGCGATGATGTTCCCCAGCCTCATCGCCCCGCCGGCCGTCTACCCCAGCCTCCTCCGGCCGACCCCCACCCTCACCTTGCCTCAGTCGCTGCAGTCAGCTTTTTCCAGCCATTCCAGCTTCCTGGTGGAAGATTTGATCCGGATCAGCAGGCCCACCAGTTACTTGCCCAGGACTGCCCCCCAGCCCAGCATGTCCCCCCCAACCTCGGCGGCCAGGACGGACTCGGGAACGCCGGAGCTCACCAGCTCCACCACCGCCGCCGGTTCCAGGAGGATCTGTTCGCCACAGACTTCCAGCAACGACTCCACTTTCCTGAAGTTTGGAGTCAACGCCATCCTCTCCTCCGCCCCCCGCTCCGGTAAGCGGCCCCGCTCCCAGACACCCCACCTCACCCCTACCCCATCCCGGCTCCACGGCTCCGGGCGCTGCGGATCCACCGCCCGCAGGAGAGGGGCTGTGGGGTGGGAAGGAGAGATGAGGGAGACTGCTAAGGAAAGGGAGGGAGGACCCAGCATCGGGCTGCAGAGCCCTCCGGCATCGCTTCTCTTTAAGGCAAGTGCTGGAAGGCGGCTGCTGGACCCGCCTCGTCGGGGCGGCCGCAGGACGGACCCGCGGAGCGGGCAGGGGCGTCCCGCCGATGGAGGCGGCGGGGAGTCTCGCAGATTTGGGTCTGCAAAAGGGAGATTCCGCAGACGAGTCTCTTTTTGCTTCGCTGGCAAAAGCATCCCAGCAAAAAAGTGCCGTTTTTCCTAGGCGGTTCTGAGTCCAGTTTGGCTTTTCTTTTGGGGACAAAAGTACCGCATTGGTACCCCGGACCAAGCGGCAGCCCAAGTGGTGGTAGCCCTCTGCTTAATATCATTGTTTTTATTTATCAGAAACTTCCCCTGCGTTACTTCAGAGCGTTCCTCCAAAGACTTTCTCCTTTCCGTACTTTGAAGGATCCTTCCAGCCCTTTATCAGATCTTCCTATTTCCCAGGTAGGTCTTTAAAAGTCCCTCTCCCTCTTTCTGCGGGCAGATCCCTCTGCTCCGTTCCCGCTCCAGGCACAGCCCGGTGATATTTCTCCGTCGCCTCCCACCCCCGGGGGTTATGCTCTGGTTCAGAGGTTGGAAGGAGTACAACATTCAAGCATCAGTCGCGCCAATTTGATGCCCGATTTAGCACAGGCAGTGACTGCCTGACACTCCCTGCCTGCTCCCCCCGCTGCTCGCCAAATTAGCCCGGATTGTCACGGTCCCAAGGCGAGGCAGGTCGTTTCGCCCCCCTCTCCCCCTCCTCCTCCTCCTCCTCCTCGGCATCTCCTCCCGCCTCGGGGCCGCTTTCAGCACCACGAGGGGAGCGGTCAGCTCCCGCCGCTCCGCGCCCGCGCAAGGTAGGCGGTCCCCTTCCCCCCCTCTCCGCGATGTCCTCCCTCCTCAGATCTTTCCCACTCCTCTAGTCCCGCCGGGCCGCTGGTGTTTGCAGAGATGAAGGGTACCTCGGGCACGGTTGGACTTCCCTCCTCCTCCTCACCACCTACCAATCCTCCTCTCCCTCACCTTGACTCTCCCACTTCATCACTTCTCGCTTAGACCGTCAGTGCTGTTCAAACGACACGGTTTGAAAGCAGGCTATGGGGGTACGATTCTTACAGCACTGAAGTATTACGATGCTGAGCGAACAATTAAAAAAAAAAATAAGCACAGAAAAAGAAATCTAATTACACAAACAAGCTATTAATTTAAAAAGAAAACAGGGAAAAGGAGAGAGGGGGAAAAAAAATAACCCAAGCTCTTCCATTCATTCTCCGGATAATGGAATTTGCTTCCTTTCTCCGGCATGTGAATAGCCTAACAAAAACAACTTGAGCTTTATAAATAGCTTTTCATGTCCATTTAATGAAAATGATTTGGGGAAAGAGACGATTGTGCCATCAGTATTCTCCCGAGGAGCCTGGCATGCCGTTGTGTTTAGTTTGAAAGTGTAAATCTCTTTTGTTCCAATAATATATGGCGTTAGCTGCTTGTCCTCAGTCTTTTTCTGTTAGTTCATTACTACACAATTACCATTCACGCTTCATTAGCATCTCTGTCTCTCTTGGGGAGGTTCTTCCCCCCCCCCCTTTTTTTTTTTTTTTTGTGTTGTGTTTTTTTTTTTTAAAGGCGAAACTCTACCCTTTTTATCATACCAATGCCATTGGGAACCAGGCAATGTGCTAATTAGCTGTTACTTTTCATGTCTTCGGATTGAATTCTCCAACTTTGAGGGGTGGGGGGGCTGGGGAGAGAAGAGATTAATATAAAAAGATGAATACTGGTTGATCAAAACTGCGTCTGAAGAGGTTTTGTTCGAATCAGAAAAGTCCTCATTTTCATCTCGAGCATAATAAAAGCGTCTGAAATGATAAAAGCTTCTGAAGAAAAAAAAATAATCAAAGCTGGTTTATTATACCTCTCTTAGCCCATACGCCTCACTTTGCCTTTTCAGGCCGGAGACCTTTGAATCTCCCAACAAAACCAGCCACTATTGATCCATTTTACACGTTTGAGTTGATAGATCTAATCCCAGTGATCACGGGCTGAAAGGGGGGCTCTTAGTTAAAGCCTAAAGCTCCTTTTCATGGCTCCAGGTTGATGGGTGCCCACCCAAAAGCCAGGGAGGGGGCAGTGGGGACTAGTCCTGCTCCTCTCAGCCCTGTGTGTGTCCCCCCCCACAGCTGCCTCTGCCGTGGTCCCCATCCCTGGCACCTTCTCCTGGCCGCTGGCTGCCCGTGGCAAGCCGCGCCGGGGCATGCTGCGTCGCGCTGTCTTCTCTGACGTGCAGCGGAAGGCACTGGAGAAGATGTTCCAGAAGCAGAAGTACATCAGCAAACCCGATAGGAAGAAGTTGGCAGCCAAGCTGGGCCTCAAGGACTCACAGGTGAGAGGGGTAGAAGATGGGGAGGGCAGAGGGCGGCCAGGGAGCTGAGCCCCTTAACCCCAGGGGCAGCTTGAGAGAAAGGGAGGCGAAGGAGACAGGAGCAGAGGGAACTGCCCACAATAGGGATGAAGACCAAAGCAGGTTACAGGGTTGTGAGCATCAACAGAGCCAAGAGAGTGGCTTGATTCTCTTCTGAGTGAGTTGGACAAGACAGACCATGGCCTTATTGCCCTGCAGTCCCTCGCCTCGGCTCCCCAAAGATCAGTTTCTGTGTTTCTGTTAACTTCAGTACAAGCACAAGCAGGGTTTCAAGAGTACAACTAAAATGCCTTTCCTGCCCCTGTATTAAAGAGCTGTTTAATTTCTGTGTTGCTTCACCCCCCCAGGTGAAGATCTGGTTCCAGAACAGGAGGATGAAGTGGAGGAACTCCAAAGAAAGAGAGCTGCTCTCTTCTGGTGGCTGCAGAGAACAGACCCTACCCACCAAGTTCAACCCTCACCCAGATCTCAGTGATGTAGGCAAAAAATGTTCAGGGGAGGAGGAAGAAGAAATTCCCTCTGTGTGCCCACCCAGCCCCCAGCATCCATTAACCTACCACCAGTCCCCAGACCATCTACACTTGAGGGACAGACTGGACTCCCAGAGGTCTCCTTCTCCGTCCCATTCTAGCAGCCCCAGCAAACCTTCAGATTTCTCAGACTCAGAGGAAGAGGATGATGAAGGGGAAGAGGAAGAGGAGGAGATCACAGTCTCTTAGATCACCCTGCCTGCCCCTACCATCACATGGTGACATTGCAAAGATGTAAATAAAACAGATGCTATAAATTGAAGAGGTGATGTCCCATCCAGATGTCCACATGCTTCTCTTTTATCACATAGCTGCAAGACTTTCTGCCAGAGGTATTCCTTATTTTTCCTTCCCTTATGTGGAGGTTTCATATTCGTAGCATCTGCTACCCTGCTCATAACTCCCTCTGCTTAACAATCACCATTTGCTCAGTTCCCTTCTCCTGAAATGCAAGCAATGTGGCAGCAAGGAGGGAAGTATAGCCTGTTGAAAGGGAAACTTTTACCCCCCCAGATAAGAACCACCACCAAACCCCCACCATTAGACTCTGTGGCCATTTTCACCACTTTTCAAGTGAATTTCCAGCTACTATTAAGATTTTGAAAACCTGAAGACTGACCTGATCTAGCACCACTTTCCTCCAAAAACAAAGAACAACCAAAAAGCTGCCTCCCTCCTCAGCCCACATAGCAACAGATCCATTGAAGTCCCTGGGATGACTTCTAAGGTGCAATGTCTGTATACCTTGAGTAATGGAGACCTCACACCTTTGCTTTTCATTCCAGGTGATGCATTGATACCACATTGAAGTGCTGCCTCTCACACCTTTTCTTGCCCACAGCCCTGCGCCTATTTACCACTTTGCTTCTGTTCTCCATGGTGTGGACAAAGTGGATATGCCTCTTTGATTTGTGACTGAGCTTTGCTGTCTTTGCACAGCTTTTATGAACTGTACACTATTTTGTACACTTACTCTGTATGGATGTTTTATACCAAGGTTATTGTGAATGGCTCAACAAGATTTCTCTCCTTTTTTTTTTTTTTTGGTTTTAATTAAATGATGGCTAAACTACAGACAAATGTAGCTGCTTAATTGTGTAACTTATAAAGAAACACTTTTATTTTGTATTTTACCATGTACAGACTTTAAATATGTATATATAATAAAGTGAATGACTGCCAAATAAATAATAATAATAATAATAAAAGAAGTAGATCTTCTGTTCAGGAGTGCTTTGTTCTGCTCACAGGTTGTTGTAGGTTGTGTCTGTGGCCAAACAGGAAAGGAAAACTACCTTCTGTCAACACTATTGTGATTCAGTAAGAATTTATCAGCTTCAGATTAAATAACCTTACAAGAATATCTACCTGACTTTCAACCAGGGAGCAATTCCACCAAAAGATTAAAGATTTTCTGCAGTTAAAATGAACAGAAACTCTCCCTCCTTGCATTTGAAAGCGATTTGATTCCTGCTGCTGTTACTATGTGTTCCCATTTCAAGCCCTTTTGACTCTCCCTCCTTTTAGTTGTTACCCAGGCAGGTCAGGATATGGACATTTTCTCTTCATCACCCTGCTGAGAAACTACAGTTTGTAGACTGAGAGCATGCAGCTACAATATTTTTATGGGCTAGAAAAACAGAATGGAAGAGAAAGACTTAAGACAACCCTTCAGCCTTGTCCACACAAGGCAAATCCCTAACTACCTGCACAGATATTTAGATACAAAACGCACACATTTAGATACAAAACACATCCCACAGAAACATCAAGGTTTTCTGCCCCTCCTACAGGTAGCAGAGTTCTGCTGAAACAGATTTCATTACTAAATTAACTGAGTTTCTGCTCTATAGACTCTGCCCAATGCCCACCCCTCACAACACACCAAGAACAAAAGAAATAAATGCAGCAGATGTCACCTGAACACAACCAGCCCTGTCTGCTCCACTTCACTCTGTTGCCAAAGCCACGAGGGAAGGCAAGAAAGGGAAAAGAAAATGAGTCCTGTTGGAAGAGAACTACAACTCCCAGCACTCACAAATTCCTTCACCCTTCAGGGATGCTTCCCACAGACTCTTCCAGCTGGGCTCTGAGCATATTGAAATTGGTCCTTCTGAAATCCAGGGGTTTTGTCCTACTGCCAGTCATCAGAGTGCTAAGCAGGATCTGAAACTCCACAATGCTATGATCACCAGATCCAAAGCTGCCACTGCTACTTTGCTTGTCAAATCAGTCTTACCAGGTTGTGAGCAGTAAATCTGTCCATGTGCTGCTCCAGGTTGGCATGTCCAGCATCTGCAGCAGAAAGAAGTCCCCGATGCCTTCTAGGAACCCAAGGGTCAACTTGTGCCTTGCTGTGCAGAGATGAATTGATTTAAATCAACACTGGTGGGGAGGGAGGCAGAGAATGGTGGAAGAGTGTTGCCAGAAATACTGTTGTGGAGGAGGTTTTGTGACTCACACAGACCTGAACTTTATGAGGTTGTTTCTCCTCATGAGCTTGAGCTTTGTGTCCTAACATCTGTTTTGCACTGGGTGGTGCTGGTTCATTGTGTTCCCTCCATGAAAGGCACTCAAATTCACTGAGGCATCAAAAAACTGCTTGTTAGAGCTAACACTGTATGCTGACAGTAATAGAGAGAAACAAAGAGAAACTTGTCTGCCTTTAGATGGTGGGAACCCTGAGTTTCCTTCCCTGGAGACTTTCAAGACCTATCTGGATGTGTTCCTGTGCAACCTGTGCTAGATTCTATGGTCCTGCTTTGGCAGGGAGGGTTAGAGTCAGTGATCTTCAGGTCCCTTCCAACCACTAACATCCTGTGGTGCAGCACTAAAGGATCCTCCAAGCCCCACACATCATTCTGGCCATACCCCATTCGCAGGTGTGGCTGTCCAAGCTATTACAGGATTTCCCCCTCCCCCTTACAGAACCCCCACCCTTACACCATTCACCATTTCTGCATCCACACAGACAGGACATGCTCAGGAGGCCACCTTGCTGCATGGTGACAGACAGGACAGGACAGGACACACAGGCTGCCCGAGACCCAGCAGGAGCTGCCTGCAGGCTCCTCTGACGCACTGGGCACTAATGGTGTTTCGTGCAGCACAGCTCAGGGCTGTTCTGGCAGCCAGGCCAGGACAGCACAAAACAAGCCTGGGCACATGCCAGGTTAACTGTTAATCACCAGCTCCTTCCTGTACAACCAGCTCTCAGTCAGGGTTAGTACAAGGTCTCACTGGCAGCACAGCCTCTTCCCACCTGCCTCTCGGTCTCATCTTTAGACCTCCTAACTGCCCAGCCCCACATGGGAGGATGTCTTACGAGGGGCAGGAGGAGGGATGGCCCATGCTTAGCCAGAGTATGGTCTCTATCCCTTGGAATTAGCTCAGCCTCCTTGAGTCTTCAGCAAAAGAGCAAATCCAAAGCATCTGTGTGTCTGAGTACCCTGATCTAGCTGAAGATATCACTGCTCAGGGCTTGCCTTGGAGACCAAAGTGATGCCATCAATACTCTGCCTTTGCACTTGGCAGAAAAATCCTGTTCTGTTTTTCCTGCAGATGAAGAAATCAGGATTGTTACTACAAGTGAACAGTTTGATCTGCTCAGGGTTACCAAGTTAAGGACTCCTAGAAGTTCCCTATCCCTGGAAGCATTCCAGGTCAGGAAGGACAGGGCTCTGAGAAACCATAATGTAGTTGGAAGATGTCCCTAGGGGGTTGGATTAAATGACCTTTAAAGGTGACTTCCAACTGACACCATCCTGTGATTGCATGAAGCTCACTCTGCAAAGCATGTTCAAAATAAGCCTAACATGCACTGTCACTTGCAGCCCCTGTGATCAACAGGGACTTCTCTTGCAAAAGCTGGCACCAGATGGTATCAGGATACATCCAACCCACAGGCCAAGTCCTGAATGACTCTGAGCTTGATGCAGGGACACTCCAAATGGAGAAACCCCAGCAGATCCTAATGGATGCTGCGTGCAAACATTAGCAATGGGACAGAATCTTATTGGTGTGATTGCTCTGCCAAGTTTCCTCCTGGATGTAGGTAAGGGCTGCTGGCATCTTTTCCCAAGTACTTACAAGAAGCCAATAAAACCAGGAAGTGAACCCCACAATCATCAGACTGAAGGAAAAAAAAAAAAGAAAATGTTGATTAAGAGGGGACAAAATGTTATGGGAAGCCACAAATCTGAATAAATAAGCATCAATTTTATTGAATCATGAATAATTTAAGACTGGTACAATCATCAGCTTTATTCTCCATGACACAGGGGAGGGGAAGGGTGAGAAACAGGGAGGGTGAAAAAAGGGAGGCATGATCTCAAACAGACCATTCACAAATTCCAATCCTAAATGAGAACTGAAAATTAAATAGGGAGAGGAGCAAATGGGAAAAAAAAAACCAAAACAAAACATCATAAACGTACACAAAATACTCAATTCCTAGTTTTGTTTGTTTTTTTTTCTTTTTTCCCCCCTCTTTAAAAATGGCTAGAAAAAATTCATCAAAATGCAGCACTTTTAATCAAATATTTACATTTCTATGTTACAATGAAAAAATGTACATCTTATAGAACATATCTCAGAAATTGTTCCACTGGAAATGACTAGATCCAAACAGCAACCTTCCATTTAATACCCACAAAAAAAGATTAATTGTTACTATATTTTTTTGCTTTGCTTTTTTTTGTGTGTGTGTGTGTTTGGATTTTTTTTGTGTGGTTTTTTTTTCTTTTTTTTTTAACTGGAAAGAAAATTGCCACATTTAGACAAGAGTTCATACACATAATATCCAAGTCAAGCATCAACAATGAAATACCAGTTTGCTTCTTCCAAAATGTACAAAAAAAAAAAAAAAGGCTTAACCAACACCCTTCTCCCCCCCTCCCCACCCTCCCACTTCCCCAAATAAACCACATCTTATTTATGGCCTGTATCATTCTTGGCAGTTTTGAAGGAAAAGAATATGCTTTATACTTTCCATTTCTAACTCCAGGTGAATGTTGCATAGAATTTTGCATTTCTTTCTGGTTGATTGATTTATTTAGGTTTTTTTTATTAAACAAGACAACTTTGTCAGGAAAAAACCAAAAAGCCAACTCTCCCCACCCTCCACAAAAAAGTGTTTTGAAAAAGCCTTAAAATGAGAACAAAGTCACTTAAAGAAAGACTTCACCTATGAAAAGCCTTGAGCAAAACTCAGAGGTGTGCACAACAGGTAACCCTGCTTCCCAAAGTTCTTTTGGCTGAATCTTGGGACTAGCCTACCCAAAATTGCCTCTCTTGCTGTAACCCAAGAGAGTAGCTATGAAAAATTACAGAAATTCCTTCCTGAGCTTAAGCACAGGATTGAAAATGAGTCAAAAAAAAAAAAAACAACAAACCCAAACCAAACCATCTTACCCCATCCCCCCCCAAATAAAAGACCATTTTTAAAGATGCCTTCTAGATCAGAGTTAAAGGCTGAGACCTTTTCTAGCACATTAAGCCCATTCAAAGCCTGAGCCCTGCAACTGGATTGTTTTCTTGTTGTTTGTTTTGTGTTTTTTTTGTTGTTTTTTTTTTTTTTTTTGTTTTGTTTTTTTGTTTGTTTTTCTCACAGGCACATGCTCTGTCTGCATGGATTCAGATGGGGGATTAGGTACCAAAGTTCACAGTAGTAGCAAGTAAAAAGTCAGTGCTGGGAAGCAGAATTGTCAGAACTACTGGAAAAATGAACCTCTCTCCAACTCCTCATCAGCACGCTGGGCATTTGAGTCCATACAGATTTATCCCAGGTTTACAGTACCAAGAACTGGATTAGGAACATTGGCTGAGTAACCCTCAAGAGTTCATTGAGTGAAATAATGCAACAAGAGTTCATAAGGTTAAAACAGTAACAACACCAAGCTCTTCCCTCCCTCCCCCCCTCCATCATTAAAATATTTTTTCTTTTACAATATTTTTCTTTTTAATAATAATAATAACAATAATAATTAAAAAAAAAAGTCATCAGCACTTGAAAGTTGTAACACGAGCAGTTTCAAGACCAGCTCAGTAAGACAAAGTAGTTATGTTACAGAAAGACATGAGGTATAATCAAACCTTCCTCTCAAGCTGAGTCACAGAAGCATGAACTTATCTCTTATATGACTTTAAACCCACAAGCTCTTACAAAAGGGTTTGCAGGAAGTTTTCTTTCTGTCTGTTGAAAACTCAGCATATTCCTGTAAGTTATTCATGACAGCATTTAGTGTGGTTGAAAAGGTTTGTTTTTTTTTTTTTCCCACCCATGCATGGGTGAAACAGCTCTTCAGTGATTTATTGTTAGCTGCAGGTTGATAGGAACCTGAAAAGTTCTCTCATTCCCCTCCTTTTGTCTTTATGTCACATTTCAACAAAATCTAGCGTCTCGTCCAAACACTATTCACAGCAGCTGATGATATTCCAAGAGATGACTTTTAGCCCTGTTTCTTTAAATAAAACCCCACAATATACAGCACGAATTTAATCAAACACAATTAGTACAAAATAAGGCATCGTTTTAAAAGTCAGCACCAAAAGATAGCTGGGAAAGGCTTGTACAGATCCGTAGTGAGGAGTGATGTGTTTGCTGAGGTACAGCTGACGTGGTGGTGGTGGTGGTGTGAGCATCTGCTTCCATCAAGAGGAAAGTGCAATTCTTTGGGAGGTGTTCTTGTTCCCCAAGAGAAGTACAAGCCTTAACACTGACCCTGTAGGTGTGTGCGTTCAAGAGAGGAGGAGAAATAAAACCAGGTTCACAGCTCTGCCAAAACTCAAAAGTATGGCCCAGCTAAACTTCAAAGACACAGCACCTTCCCTCCTTTCCTACCTGACCTGAATACTGCTAAATACTCATTAATTTTATTCAACTTTTCTGCAGTTAAAAAGAAAAGTCATGGAAGTGAATCTTATCAGCAGAGCAGCACTGGCAGTGCCACAGAGCTGAGCTGTACTGAACCTCTTTACGGTTGTGCTGATTGGAAAGAAACCTCTGACTGAAATCCCAAAGCTTTTAGAAGACAGCTGTAACATTTCACGGCAAGAAGTAAAACCAGAAAGTCCAATCCAGTCCCTTCTCAGGGGTGCAGCTCACCTCCCTGCACTGCTGAAGGCTCTTGGGGGCTGTAGGACTTCACGGGGCATGGCCCTCTCGCTGACTTCTGTGGAGGAGGCAAACTCCTCTCTCCTGGCTGGAAATACATTGGTGTCATGCCACTGAAGTCAGCTGAGTTGGTTAGGTGTATGGAAGTGGGAAGAGAATCAGGCCCTGACCAGCAAAGGGCTACCTGATCTTTTGCTTGTAGTAGGACTGATTGTTACACAGTGTTTGAAGAAACCTGACTTGTTCAGCCTGTATATATATTTCCATATATTCCCATTTATATATATTTCTCTTTATAAACACACAATGAAAGACAGCCAAGGTCTCAGACTGGCAAGGAGAGCAGCACTTTTTCTTTTCTTTTCTTTTTTTTTTTTTTTTTTACTTTATTATTTATTCAAACTTCCCTGTTTTGCAGCTTTGCCTTTTTTTTTTTTTTTTTGAGTATTCTTACCAAGGCAAGCAGTATTGTTATAGCACCAGAACTATATGAAGCTGAGTTTAATCTGCAAAGCTGATTGGTAAAAGTCCAGCCCTCACCCTAAATGTGTTTGGTCAGAAGCAGCATAGGCAAAAATAGCCTCTCCCCTCTCCTTCAGGACAGTACATGGCACAAAGCTGTTTGCTTCACAGCTGTGAAGTTCCCCCCTGCCCCTTCCATTTTAAGTAATGATGATTATTTTTACCATCTTCAGTATCTTAGGCATGAGAGCTTACAGCAACTAAACAGAAGAAAACAAAAGAATAGTGCAGTTTTCATCATCCTCAAAAGAAAAACAATACAAAGGTTGCTTGGGTTGCCTGCACCCAGGTTCAAGACTGACTCCAAGTGTCTTCTTGTTCTTGCAGCTCTAATACTGAGGTCCCAGCCCTGCCCAGGAACATGTTCATGTCGTGAGTCAGTGATCAGAGTTCTTGCCAAGTGGGAGAGTAAGAATGGAACCAACCTATTTCCATCAGAGGAGATCACAACGTCGACTCCAGAGACGAGTCGAGGATGTCATCGTGATGGCTGTTGCTGTTAGAGTCACTGTCGTAACTCTGGGGACTTGAGTAGTTGGCTGCTTCTTGCAGTCTCATTAGCATGTTCATCTGCAATGACAGGGAAGGCCACAATTATTCACATTCTGAGGCAGAAAGAGTAAGAATTCCATAGGAAAACTGCAGGGGCACTCGCTTTGTTGTCTCCAGAAAAACACATAGCACAACAAAGCAGCTGCAGGGCATTTACAGCTTGCACAGCAGCTCCAATAACTGTTTCCCATCAGAAGGAAATGTGCATTTAGTGTTACCCTCAAGCTCAAATCCTCAAAATACCCTCCTCGAATGAATCTGAAAAGCTTCTGCTGCTGTTTCTTGCACAACTGTATGAACATATGCCCAAGCTGACTTGATAGCTTCCCCAGAAACACTGCCTTCTCATTCTACAGCTTCTAAATACTCCTCAGCTGCCCTTTACTAATCCCCATAAAGAAGGGAAATGAAGTGGTCCTGCTGTTTCAGAAAGGAGAGCTTACCAAAGGGTCTCCTTCAGCATCACTCACTGGGACTTGCTTGCTGGTGGAACCTTCCCACGCCATCGAGTAGCCGTCAAAGCCCACGTCCTCTGGACGCAGCTGCAGCAGAGGAGGCCACTCATGGTGCTGTGGGGTGGCTGCCCAGGGGTAGGTGTCCATAACCCATTTGGCAGGATCCTCCCAGGGTGCTCTCCTCCCATACAGCTGGAAAAGCATAAAAAGATGTAAAACATTGCCATCGCTGCCCCAGTTCCTTCAGTGCCTACCTAACGAACACAACCTCTGCTGGATTCTATGCTCCTGCTCTGGCAGCGGGGTTGGACTCCATTATCTTTGGAAATCCCTTCTAACCCCTAACATCCTGTGAGCCTGTGAATGTGCCATGCCTCTTGGATTGCAAAGGACACTTGGCAAGCAGAGCTGAACACAAACAAAGGAGGTTTCCTAACCACATAGCGAGCTTTAGCTGGCTTTAACAGCTGGCTCCAGTGGCTGACCACCTCCTCTGGCACGACAGTACCCTTCTCTTGGCACCAGCTGAAGAAAGGGAGACCTGGAAATAACCTCCCTTAATAAAGCTAACTTAAACCAAGTCAGTACACACGAGAGGCTGTCAATACTGAGATCTGGGTGGCACCAGCAGCTGCCTTATCTGCATTTGCTGTCCTTGGGAAACCGCTGGCAGCGGAATGTGTAGGAGGAAACATGAGACCTGTCATCAGGCAGTGATGATGGATGTCACAGCAAAAGGTTTTCAAATCAGGGGAATTCCTTTGTATTCAGCCAAGAAATAGCACCAGCAGGGTTTGGTTGTGGCCATGTTTCTATTCCAAGTAAGTAGGCTCTGCTTCAAAATCCTTTTCTGAGTCAAAGAGATTGGTACAGGACCCCAGCATATTCTTGTTATATTCAGTCAAGTTTGCCTTAATTAAGTAATAAATTCTTTTTGATGCCCATATGACTTTCAAAAGCATAACTGTAACTTGAAGTGACTTTATCAATTGCATCCTAAACATCCTTCAGCAACTGCAACTGCTTCAAGGCATTTTGACTCTAGAGAACTCTCCTGCCCAATACACAGCAGGAAAAGCTGTGGTCTAACAAAGAAAATCAGCAGCTCCCTGACAGATCTGAGGCTATCTCACTTTCCTCTTCTTGGATTTTTGTGTGGTTTTATTTTTTTGCACACACTAAGTATTAAATTGCTCTAAACATCAACATCAGTGGTTGGACTTATAGGTCTTTCCCAACCAAAACCATTCTGTGATCCTATCTGCTTTGTTCTGAAACAGGACTGAGTCCCAGTCCAGCACAGAGTTGCCCAGCAGATGGAGCTAGGCCATCTTAAACCTTTTCCACAACCCAAATGCTCCTCCACCTTCATCTGTACTCTATTATTTTCTCAGCATGATGTCTTCAGGCTGTGGTAAACCAGCTCCCCCATTTGCTTCTTGTTCTCACATTTACAGCAGGACGTGCCAGTTGCCAAGTGGGGAGGATTTGATATTTTTCACGTCTTTGCTACCTAGAAGGTCTTGTGTGGATGCTAGCAAATCTCTGAAAACCAGCTGGTGAGTAGAATTTCCCATTTCAAGGTATGAACTCTGAATGACTAAGTCACTGTTCCCTGCCACAGCAGCCTGTTCTGCCCACCACTTTCACAATTCAGGGGATGGGGATCACAAAGTTTGTTCCACAAAGCACCAAAGAGAAATGACTGGGAGACCAAAGACACCTTAGAGCAGCCTTCCAGTACTTAAAGGAAGGAAAAATGGGAAAGGACTCTTTACCAGGGAGTGCAGTGATAGGATGAGGGGTGATAGTTGTAAACTGAAAGAGAGGAGATTTAGGTAAGAGGTAAGGAAGAAATTGCTTACTGTGAGTGTGGTGAGACACTGGAACAGGCTGCCCAGAGAAGTTGTGGATGCCCCTTTCTTAGAAATGGTCAAGGATGGGGCTTTGGGCAACCTGGGCTAGTTGAAGATGTCCCTGCCCATGGCTGGTGGGTTGGGACTAGATGAATTTTAAGTTCTCTTTCAACCCAAACCATCCCTCTGATTCTATGCCTGGAGTACAAGGGATAGTGACAAGTCCATACCAGTCCTCTGTTGAACCCTCCTCCTGATTCCAGCAAACTTTATTGCCCTCCAGATGTCTGGAATTGCCTGGCAACACCTTTAACTACCCAAATTGCTAGAGTATGAATCAGTTACCAGGCACAGGCAATCAGTGATGATTTCACTATGGTCTCTGAAAGAATTATGAAAGAATCTACCAAAAAATCCATCCTGTAGACTGAGAAGTAATCAAAATGTCACTGATACTGATCCTGGCACTCATTAACACATTTCTCTCCATACAGAGCTTTGTTTCTCCTCTGCTGAAAGATTTGATTTACATTGGAAAATCCCAACTGGGCTCATGACCACAAACATGTTTTTCACATGCACAGTACAATTTCAAGGTGTGCTTCTGGAAAAGATTATTGAAAGATATTTGGGTGCCTCACTCTCCCCACTGAAAAAGTTAGCAGCTTGGCAACAATATTTTTCCTCCAAAAAGTAAAAAAAAAATCCAATCTGGAGTTCTCTTCAAAATAGTTTGAAGAGTTCTACCTGAAATTAATGATAAAAGAGAACAATTCTGCCTGAAATTAATGACAGAGAGAATAATTCTGCCTGAAATTAATGACAAAGGGAATATTTCTGCCTGAAATTAAGGACAGAGAGAATAATTCTGCCTGAAATGAATGACAAAGGGACTAATTCTGCCTGAAATGAATGACAAAGGGACTAATTCTGCCTGAAATGAATGGCAATTTAGATTACACTCTCACAGACATGCAGGTATTCAAAAGTTCTATCTACAGAAAGTGCTGTCATGCTGCCCTTTGAAGAGATACCATTCAAGGCCTATGATTTATCTCTTCTGCCTGCTCACCTGTAGCCCTTCTCTGACTGCCTCCAGAAGATACGGGATGATGGAGTAGTTCCACAAATCAGTAAACCAAACTCTAGAACCATCTACATCTATTGGACAGGAGAGGAAGAGCCGTGGACCTGGAAAGGGAAGAAATTCAGGTGTTACACTCATACCACCACCATGATATTCCTCCAAATAGGCTCAAACAAATTCCACCTCTCTGGAGAAAAAAGGGAAGGATGAGAGAACACAGGTAGCCATCTGGTGACCTGCTCTTTGTGAGAGCTCAGAAGTCTGAATCAAGTTGTAAAACTACAGCCCTTGAAAGTAAGAACAATTGACCAGATTTCATACCACAATCTGTACCCAGGACTTAGAAGTCCTTTTTAGTTGATAAAAAAGAGAAAAGAAAAATACTCAGAAAGCTCTTGTGGAGTTTGCTTCAGAGCACTCTGCCATCTCACCATAAGGGTGGTGAGACACTGGAACAGGTTGCCTAAAGAGGTGGTGGCAGCCCCATCCCTGGAAGTTTTTCAGGCCAGGCTGGATGTGGCTCTGGGCAACCTGATCTAGTGGAAGGTGGCCCTGCCCATGCCAGGGGCGTTGGAACTAGATGAGCCTTGAGGTTCGTTCTAACCCTGACAATCTATGATCTAAAAGAAATCTTTTTTTATCTGATAGAACACGAGGAAATGCACAGGGATGCACCTAGCATGCAAGGAAATAAAACACATCCCCTTACACATGGGCAGAGCACTTACCAATAGTAACATCAGAGGAGCTGTGGGCCTCCAAGAACTTGTTCAGATGTTGCCAGACCTTGGGAACCCAATCAATAATTTTAACCAGCTCTGCATTTCTCATTCTGCCACTGATCTCTGTTTCAATCAGTTTTCTTCTCAAGAAGCGGCCCAGAAAGCCTTTGACTGGCTCAGTGTGGTTAGCACACAGCACCCATCTAGGGAACAACAGAAATGTCCATTATTTCTCTTTTTATGCTACTGATCACTGGGGCTAAATTTATCATTTCTAGACAATGATCATGATTGAAAGGAGCTATACCCCAGTCACATAAAACCTCTGAGCAAAACATGATTTTTGGAATGATGAGCTCACCAGCTGCAACTACTTTGTGTTGTGCATTTTTTCCCCCCAGTATCTGCTTTGCCTGTTTTCTTACTTAAAATTTGTTAGAGGATCAAATGTGTCAGCAATCCTCTGTAAAGAAGTAGTTTTATTGACCACAGTTACTTTAGCAGCAGCATCATAACAAAGCCACACATGTCAGGGCAGCAACTAGCAGTGAATTGTATTTCTCCCTTTGTTTGCTATTTCAGATGACTCAGGAGCCATTACTCCTTTGCCAGTCCATAAACACAAATAAGAAACATGAATAAACAGTACCTGAAATTATGGTGAAGTTGAAGGTTAGGTGTTGAGGAGGTGGCTTGGTTCATTGTGCCAATAATGTATGGACTATGAAAAAAGATATAATTAATTACATCAAACCTGCACATTACAAAAAACAACTTTTTGGTAAGATCTCAGCACAAAGAAAGGTTATTCAAACCTCTTCTGTCAAATAACATTTTCACAGTTACTTATAACCAGATTCTCTGCTGGGATTCTGACTTCTAAGAACATAAAATTCTGAAAGCAAAAGAGAAATCTCAAAGCAGGATCTCTCATTAAAAATGGGGATTTAGTATTGAAGATCCACTGCATGAAATGAATGCAAATTACACAAACCCTCTACTACTATTTTTTTTAATTGACTTCAGAGCCATGGATCATTTTATCACAGGATGTTAGGAGTTGGAAGGGACCTCCAGAGATCGAGTCCAACCCCCTGCCAGAGCAGGACCACAGAATCCAGCACAGGTCACACAGGACACATCCAGATGGGGCTTGAAAGTCTCCAGAGCAGGAGACTCCACAACCTGTCTGGGGAGCTTCTTCCAGTGCTCTGTGACCCTCACAGTGAAGAAGTTCCTCCTTGTGTTGAGGTGGAACCTCCTGTGCTGTAGTTTATATCCATTGCCCCTTGTCCTATCCCAGGGTGCAGCTGAGCAGAGCCTGTCCCCTCCCTCTTGACACTCAGTTCTCAGGTATTTATAAACATTTATTAAATCCCCTCTCAGTCTTCTATTCTCCAGACTAACCAGCCTCAGGGCTCTCAGCCTCTCCTCATAAGGCAGTGTTGCAGTCCCTTAATTATCTTTGCAGTCTCTTAAGCAGATCCCTGTCCCTCTTGAACTGGGGAGCCCAGAACTGGATGCAATACTCCAGGTGAGGTCTCATCAGGGCAAGAGTAGAGGTGGAGGAGAACCTCCCTCAATCTGCTGGACACACTCTTCTCAATGCACCCCAGGATACCATTGGCACTCTTGGCCACAAGGGCACGTTGCTGTCCCATGAAGAACTTGTTATCCACCAGGACTCCCAGGTCCTTCTCCACAGGGTGCTCTTTAGCAGATCACCTCCTAACATGTAAAGCTCCACCACACGGATGGTCTGGCCACATAAATCTAGAGGTTGTTTTGTGATGGCATTTTGCAAGCAGTATTGAAGTTTTGGGCTGTATTCTGGTATAATTTCTTTACCATTTGTGGTACTTGCAGTTCAGAAGTCCATTAAAGATCTCTCCTAGGGAGCTCACATGATGCAAATTATCCAGAATGATGACAAGAGGCATATCCACAGCATTATTTTCACTGTTGCACTGGTCTGCTAGGTTGGACAGGTACTGGCGGAGTTCCTGCAAAGCATAGATGAAGAAAATAAGAAGAAATTACAGAAACAAAAAAGAGAGAGGAATTATCATCATATTCCCTGAAAAGTCAGTTCAGATAAATACACTCCTGGCTTTGTCATGAAATCTAAAGAAGAAGAGCCTGATACCTCACAAACACAACCATCTTCCAGGCAAGAATGAGAATATCAGAGGATCAGAGGATGTTAGGGGCTGGAAGGGACCTCCAAAGATCAAGTCCAACCCCCTGCCAGAGCAGGACCATAGAATCCAGCACAGGTCACACAGGAACACATCCAGATGGGTCTTGAAAGTCTCCAGAGAAGGAGACTCCACAACCTCTCTGGGCAGCCTGTTCCAGTGCTTTGTGACCCTCACAGTGATGAAGTTCCTCCTCATGTTGAGGTTCCACCTCCTGTGCTGGAGTTTATATCCACTGCCCCTTGTCCTATCCCAGGGTGCAGCTGAGCAGAGCCTGTCCCCTCCCCTCTTGACCCCCAGCCCTCAAATATTTATAAACATTTATTAAATCCCCTCTTAGTCTTCTCTATGGTTCTCCTTCTCTTTTGTAGGCTATGTTGAAGATGCAAAGCTGCAGCAGAAACCCTGTGTGAGGTAAGGGCTAAAGTGGGATAAGATTTTGTCCTCTGGGTTGTGCCTTTTAACTGGTGCTGCCCTAACCTCAGAGCTCTGAAATGTAGGATACCTTTTTCTTTTCAGGGAACTGTTAAACTCTTTCTATGGATAAACTCTCTCTTTAGACAAACTTTGCATCTCAGCTAGGTTTGTTAAAATCTTCTTGCAATGGTGTGTCTGTTGCAATTCAGCTGTTAAAACTAACCTGGAATAAAGCATCCCTCAGCAGAGGCCAAATTTGGAAGCCTTTGGTAATGCCATGAAAGAAGGATGAGCTTTGGAGGGCTGCTGGCTGACTGGGTGCTGTTGAAATGCTCTCAGCAGCTTTCAAGCATTTATGCCACGGCATGTCTCAAATTATACCAGTGGCCTACAACCACAGTTTCAACTGTCCCTCCTTCTCCAATGGCAAATGTGCCTAAGGCCAGCAAATATGCAGCTTGCTTTTGGGTTTTGTTGGTTGTTTTTCCTTTAATCTAAACATTCACTGGAGGTATAATTCAGCAAAACCAGCAGCACATAAAAAAGCAGAGACATGCCTTACTGGTGCAGGAATGTGTCTGGACACAGTGACTCCCAACCCAGCACATGCAGATTGCAGCTGTTGATACTTGCAGCTGCAGAACCTCTTGACAGCCTAGAGATGCATTTGAGGGTTTCTGGAAAAATGCCCAGGTGCAATAGGGATTGCTTAAGTTGCTGGGAATTTTATGCAGGTGTTTAACTTCCTGGGCAACTCTCAGGCTCCTAACCACTTGAAAATTATGACACCTTTAGGTGCTTACATATAGACCTGGAAACTTGTTAAATCAGGGTGGCTGTCAGGAGGATGGAGCCAGTCTCTTTTCAGTGATACTCAGTGACAGGGTGAAAGGCAATGGATGTAAACTCAATCTCAGCTTGAGGAAAAAGTTTTTACTGTGAGGGTGACAGAGCACTGGAACAGGCTGTCCAGAGAGGTTGTGGAGCCTCCTTCTCTGGAGATCTTCATCTGGATGTGTTCCCTTGTGGTTTGCCCTAGGTGACCCTGCTCTGGCAGGACGGTTGGACTCGATCTCTGGAGGTCCCTTCCAATTCCTAACATTCTATGACTCTCTGAATCTGCAGTTCTGAAAACCTTAAATATGATTCCCTTCAGGATTAACATAACACTTTAAAAAGAAAGGTAAATTTAAACCCAGCTTTTGATGGATTAAAAGAGGAGAAATCTCTCCTTTTTCATTAACTCTGCAAGGATACGTCTGTGTCTTTACCTTGCTGGATTTATGGTCCACATTGAAGGTTGCAATAATGCCATCAGCCAGCTCCCTGCCCTCTCTAAGGACCATATACTCAGAGAGCCTGTTAGCTAGGTAGGTTTTGCCAGTGCCACTGGGGCCAGATAAGATAATCCGTCTGTGTTCCATCAGCAGAGAGACATAACGCTGCAGGATAGGCTTTGGGATCAGTGATTCAAACACCAGACCATCCAAACTGTTCTCACAGATACCTGCAACAGGAAAAGATTCTTCATTTAGAGGCATTCCCAATCCCCTTGGTTTTTTCACAAGTTGGTTGTGTTTTGTTGGGTTTTTTAACTAAGTCTTCATAAAGCTGCAAAGCAAACCCATTTGTAGAGTTGGGATGAATCAAGTTCAGTTGAAAGAGTCAAACTGAAAAAATGTGATTTTTGGGAAAGTAGCTGGGCCCAGTAATAGTAGAGGAACTCCTCTCCAAAATAACACTTGGAAACAGCACATTTAGATCTGACCTGATCAAGCTGTTTCCCACTTAAGAGAGAAATCCCTTCCCCGCTCTGTCATCCCCGTGGCCAAGGGGAGCACAAATAAAGCAGCTAAAACGAGCACAAGAAGTGATTTGTGGGCTTACTCTGGATCTTTCTTCAGCTGTCTGCTTTCAAAGCACTCAGCTGCATCCTACCATGCCTAAAGCCCTGGGGAAGCTGAATCTTAGCTGGTGGCAGGCTCTGCTTTTCACACACAACCCATCCCTTCCCCAGTGTTTCACCAGGCATGCTGCGTGCTCATCCAGGCTGTACCTGTTCACTTTTGAATCACTAGACAAAAAAAAACCCAAAAACCCAACACCCCAGCTATCATCAACTCCCCCTGCTTTCCCAAACCCTTGTAATTAAACTCCTCCTCTGTATGCTGATAGTTATCTCTGCTAACATAAAACTCCTGCTGATAAGCATTTACGCAACGTCAGCAGTCACTTGAGGCAGAGTTGGCTCAGGGAGAACACAGAGGGCTTCAAAACAAACAGCAGGAAGGGAAGTTGGCAGATGCCAGACAGAAACGTTTGCACCTCAATGGTTACTTGGAATATTAAATATTTATATATGCAGCTTTATCTCTCAAAAGGTATATGGCAGCCAGTTTTCCATCAATTGATTAAAACCATTTCTATTTCATTGAAAACTGTTATCATGTATGAACCTTCAAAGGGCAAGTCAAGCCAAAGCAAGTTAAATATTAAATCAGATGGCAGCTTTACAGATATGGCTAGACCTTAAGCAACATTCCAGTTGGGATTTAGTATTGGCCAGTGTGTTCCAAGTAAGCAGAATACTCTCAGCACACTGAGATATTTCATGGCTTGTTTTGTATTCCTGCCCACTGATTTTTTTTTTTTCACACCAACATTCAAATATCAAATCACTTTCAGCCAATTGTCATGGCCAAATTTCAAAGTTGAGCTGCAGGGTGTTTGGCAATGCTCTCAAATACTCTACCATTCCTGCCCATGGAAGGGGGGTTGGAGAAGATTATCTCTGAGGTCTCTTCCAACCCAAGCCATTCTATGATCTTGGAGCAAACTGATGCATCCCTTTGTGCTGTAAGGTATTCTCCAGAACAGCTCCAGACATCACTTTAAGATATTTGGAGCAAACCTACCAATTCCTACTGTTTCAACTTGAAAAGATGCTGAATTTATAGGCTTAGCATGCACTAAGTGCTGCCTGAAACAAATGAAGGTAAAAGGACTGGTAAATAAAAGGTAGGGATGAGAAAAGGAAACACAATAAAAAGCTTCCATTTCTCTGAGTTTCCTGACACAGCAAGCTTTGATAAAGCTGTAATTAGTGAGACCTACAACAGACAAGTCAGGTGTAATTACCTTTGATGGTAACTGAAATAGTGTTGTTCTCTCCAACCAGATAGCCACAGGGCAGCAGCTCAGGTGTCTCTGCACTGTTAGTGCGCTTGATTTCCCCAATGCTGTAGCCCAGAACGCTGTCCGAGTTCAGCCCCAGCTGGCTGACAGGATCCACATGGATGATGTACTCCTGGGGTGACAAAGGGACATGGACAGTTAGGCAGCCCTGAAAGTTCTGTGGCTTTATTACCACCACAGCAAGTGAAATATTCCATGGCACCAGCAAAATCTACCAGGAGAATTGAAGCACACAGCAAACTCTACTAACTGACCTTGAACAACCGTCTTACAACCCCGTCCAGGACATCCCACTTGGTCTTGCCACTGACTCCAATGCAGCCTATGAGGAAGGCACGAGGTCTCGAATCCTAAATGCACAGAAATATGAACTGAAGTTAAGAAATGACTCCTAACTGCACCAGACAGGTCTGTGCTGTGTAACTAAAATGATGGCTGTTCCCCTTTCTTGTTTCCATTCTTCTATAGCTGCGCTCACTGGGAAATATGAATTGAAGGAAAACTGATTTCTCTCATAAAACCTCAAGCTCAACTGAAATGTAAGGAATCATTTCCACATGGTAACTTTACTGCCAACCTGAAGCAGAGGTGATGGCAGTCAGCAGTTCCAAGGAGGTGGGGGGGAGTTGAGCCTTGTCTATCATTAGTGACACACCAAGGAACTGTTTTGCTGAGAAAAGTTTGAAAAGTCTTTAGCAAATAAAAGCCTCCAAACCAAACCGGATTTGAATTCCCTGGTGCATTCCAAAGCCACTTACATTTCCAAGCTGGGGATGAAAGAAAACTCACCTCCTTCCATTTCATTTCATCCTGAAAGTTGACAACTATTTTGACGTGTCTGCCTCCTTCTTTCCGGGCAGAGCCATCTCCAGTGTCATCTAACAGCATATCTGTGGGCAGAAAACATCAACAGCTTCACAGCTTTAGCTTAACAACGACGCAGTTCCTTCTGGTTTACACCAACACCTTTATTGCAGTCAGACACAACACATGTGGGCTTCACCTGCTCCAAGGTAAAACACAAGAATGAGGTTTATTGACCTCCCTACCAAAGGCCAGTACCACTCTGAGTGAAGGCTACTGTAAATTATTAGCCAGTTACTCTGCGTTTTCCTTCCTGCAGTGTGTCCCCTGGCAAATCTACACCATTAAGTGGCTTTAAACATGACTCTGGGCAGCTGAGGTCATAATTGGACAAGTCCAGTCTGGGCTGTAGCAGACCTATGATGACATTTCATAAGGAGGCTTTGTGCCAGCTCCTGACACATTTCCACAACTCAACTGGCAACCACTTTCATGCCTGCATTTTCTCCATGGCTAACCTAACCAAACCAAATCTTCCAAGCACAGGATACTACTTGCCCACCACCTTTCTCAATAAACTCACCGAGACTGGTTGACTCCGTGAGGTTCAAACTGTGTTGAGAGAGACCCACTGAATGTCTTGGAGAGGATGAAATGGAAACCTGAGACTGAGCCCTGCTACAGCTGCCGTGGTTTTCAGATTTCAGCCGGTCGTTTTCTGCTTTTAACTTTTCAATCTCGCTCTTGAAAGGACAAGCCAGGAGTTAGAAAGCACACAGCAAAAACACACTTTAAAGACAGTAACATAACTGACTTAAGAATAAGCAATAGTTCAGCAGAAATGCCATTTTCATAATAGTTTAATTTATTTAAATAAATTACTTTAATTATTACAACATCCCTTCCATGAAATATTTCAAAGTATCCTAGAAAACATAAATACGTGGGAATACACTAAACACTCAAGTGCAGCTACCTTAAGGCCAAGAGCATGGGAACACTTTGGAGACATTGCTGGCAATCAACAAAATGATCTCCCCATAGGGTTCTAGGGTTGAAAGAGTTAGAGCTGCAGAGTTGATAGCAACAGAATTCATGGTCTAACACTGACACACGGCTAACCACAGCATTCAAAACTTCAGATTTACCTTCTTTCAGGCACGTCTTCACTGTGTGGCAGGTTGGCCAATCCCTAACACATCAACAGAGACTGCAATACTTGGGGTGGTCATTGCTTACCTGCATTCTGTTCATGGCTTCCCGAAGCTGGTCAAGCTGATGAGCAGAGCTGAGGGCTTCTAGGCGAATATCAGTCAGCTTCATCTCCTTGTCTCTCAGCTCATTGCGTAGCTGCATGACCGTTTCAGCTTCGCTGTCAGTGCATTCAGAAATCCTGGAGAAGATTGAAAACCAGACATTGAACAAGATCATTTGGTCACTTTTCAGGTGGCTCTTTTCCAGCATTTATTAATAAGGGAGGAGTAAAGTCCTTCTGTTCTGTAGGAAGCAAACAAAGAGTTTTGACTTCTCGCATTAGGGTTACCGTAAGGTATCAAATAGGTGACGGAAACATTAGACACTACTGAAATAAACATGGCTGAGGGATATGTTTCTTTAATCAGCATCTGCAACATAATTCTGGAAGAAATCTACTACTGGATAGTCTTCACTTTTTTTCATGGTAGCTGCCATCAAGGAAAACTTCTGAAGCCAAAATCTAAATAAGTGAAGGGGGAGCAGGCAGCAACAGCAGTTGGTTGGAGATTGATGAGTTTACAGACAGATTTAAAGCTCACCAGGTGTGCACAGCTGGGTTTCCCTGAACTGTTCTGGAGGGCTTTGGAACTCTACACCTATTCAAGCGTGATAAATTCCTCCTCACTTTAAAGCTGGTGGCATTTTTATTCCCTCCTCCCACCAAAAAAAAAAAAGATTGTGGGTGAGTAGCATTTCAGCACATTTGTAAGTGTATCTATAGAGAGATCAACTGCACAGTTGCACGCTTTGAAGCAGACTTCATTTAAAACATCTCTCCCTAAATCCCAGGTTAATGAGAGATGTCTTCCCCACCAAAAAAGCCAAAACACACAAGTTGCCCTGGTGCTCCAGCTTTCCCCCCGTTCCCAGATTTACTCTTTCCTCAAGTTTAACCTTCTGGCTTTCACATCAAGCCGAGATGTATGCACACAGCCTCTTGACTGACGATAGACTGGATCACCACATGACAATTTTCTGGCCTTAGCTTTCTAAAGCACAATTTGCTGTAGTCACCAGAAACTCACTGAGTGAGGCTCCAGAGATGGAGAAGCTTTAAAAAAAAAAAACAACCAAAAAAAACCCAACAGAATTCATGGGAGATTTTCGTCTGCTACCAACATTGCATTGCTATTAACCATCTGGAAACTATTGCTATTGTTTTTGTCTCTTCATGTGAAAACAAGCGATGGGCAAAACTTCCAAGCTTGGCTACCACAGGGACTGGACAGTGCAGGGTTTATTTTGCCTCTACTTGTTGCTGTAAAATGGCTCAGAGATGTCCTGTAGCACGGAAAATGCTGGATCTCTCCTCTCCATAGCATATTTCCCCTTTCCCCTACCAATGCAGCAAGATGCCTTCCTTTCTATTTTCTCTTTTAAAATCCAGAAATCACTTACAGAGAATTGGAATGGGAAGCTCTCAGCAATGGTGTTGAAACAGTGGAGTTATGGTGTGGTAGCTTTGGTGAAGAAGGCAAGGAAGAATCAGTCATCTCCTCAATATCTGAATGAGAAGATGCTGACTTGGGAGATTTCTTTTTACCAAAAGCTTGCTTGAAGGAGCTGCGTAGCTGGAATAAAAAAAAAAAAAAAAAAAATCAGTAGGCACATCATTAAGAAGGAACCCAGGCAAAAAAGAAAACCAGAGTAAAGACTCTAACATGCAGATACTCCATATGATAACAGCCATACTCGCATCCATTTTAATATGGGGGGAAAAAAAAAAAAAGACTGTCAAAAGCTTTTTTTCCTTAACTATTTTCTAAGATTAATAATGTCAATGGAACTGAGCATCAGTGCTTCCTGCTTGTAAGGGAACTCTCTCATAGCACATTCTGTTCAGTGCAACAAGCTTTACAGTCAGGTCGTAGCAACTTGCAGCTCTAAAGTGAGGTGGCTCAGCCAAGGTTAATGATGCTGGACTGGTTAGTGGTGTGAATGGGTTGGGTTAGCTTTGTAGCTCATAGTTTAAAGTAGGTCTTCCTTACCTCATTGACCTGCCGGAAGAAGCACAAGCAAAAGGAAGCAGGGGAAGGAAAAAAGACATGTTTTAACAGGTAAAGCCAGTGATAAGGACAGCTTTGGATTTCTAAGACAAACATCACCAATGACCTGCAGTTACTTTAAAACTGGAACCAAAGCCAGGTGTTTCAAACTACACACGGTCATCTTTTGCATCACTCTGGGGAGATACCAGACCTGAATCTCCTAACTAGGGAAATGATATTTTCTCCCTAGCTCAGACAGAATGTTTTGGCTAACAGCCAAGTTAATATTGTGCTTTTCCTTGCAGGAACAGATATTTGATCAGGTGAAAGGACTGAATCATCTCAGCCCACCTGCAACATAAATAAAGACTGTTTTAACATGACTGCCATTTTCCAAACTACAAATAGAACGAATGTTCCTGTGACTAAACTGAAGTTACAGTTCAGCACTTGGTGTTCAAGAAGCACTTTGAGATGTGGGGTTAAACTTTCAGGTTGCCCTTTGTGGAATCAGGGTTTGGACTTGATGATCCTCATGGGCTCCTTACAACTCGGGATACTGCGTTTAATGCTATCACAAGCTGTGTTCAGCTTAATATGAGCTGAAAAGAATCTGGAGGTGCTGGAACATGTCCAGAGAAGGGCCATGAGGATGATCAGAGGGCTGGAGCTCCTCTCCTATGAAGACAGACTGAGAGAGTTGGGGCTGTTCAGTCTACAGAAGAGAAGGCTCTGAGGAGACCTTCTTGTGGACTTCCAGTATCTGAAGAGGGCTACAAGAAAGCTGGGGAGGGACTTTTAAGGGTGTCAGGGAGTGATAGGACTGGGGGGAATGGAGCAAAAAGTAGAAATGGGGAGATTCAGATTGGATGTTAGGAAGAAATTCTTCCCCATGAGAGTGGTAAGACACTGGAACAGGTTGCCCAGGGAGGTGGTGGAAGCTTCATCCCTGGAAGTTTTTCAGCCCAGGCTGGATGTGGCTCTGGGCAACCTGATCTAGTGGAAGGTGGCCCTGCTCACGCCAGGGGGGTTGGAACTGGATGATCCTTGAGGTCCCTTCCAACCCTAACAATTCTATGATTCTATGATTTTTAAACTAGACAAAGACTCCAAGGGTGAGAAATCTGAAGGTCTGGTGTTTGGACTCCAAACAGACAGCTGCATTGTTTCTATACGTAACAAGAAGATTTTGGCTGAGAACTTCCTCAGTATTTGTAGAATAAACAATGTGTGAATCAGACTTAATTTCTGTATTTCCCCAGTCTTCATTTTACAGCAACGATGCACCCAACTTTTAACACCATGATAAAAAAAATACTGTTCCCTTTCTTGTGCTTCATGAAAACCTTATTTATTTCTCTTTATAACAAGATGTTTCTTGAACCTTCTTTAAAAACAGTCATCTGATGACTGAGAAGTGTAGGCTGCTGCAGGATAACATCTACTGGGTTACAACAGCAAAGAGTAGAAGCTAAAGCAAAAATGTGAAGTGTTTATTTTCACTAAGTCTTACAAAAGGTTTGTGTCACAAATCAATGGTGCTGTGCAATTTCAAATTCCAGCAGTTCACTTCATCTACAAGTAATGTAGAACCCAGCACAAGGAGGATTTGGAGGTGATCTTGTTTCCATTCAACCAATTATTGAAGGGGCAGATTGGAAATACTGCTGTTGTAAAGGAGCTGGCAAGACCTCCAAATGAAACCACTGGGATAAGAGAGAAATAAAACCAAGAACCTGCTTGGGAAGCTGTTTCTTGCAGAGTTCAGGAGTTTGCTAAACATTTCTGAGAGGATATTGTGCAAATACAACCCAAGCTTTCAACTGCTCAAACCACATTTTGTAGCTACACAGATTTACCTGTACACCCAAAAGATCCAGGGTGATTTAAATTCAGTGGGAAGGATTCACTGGCTAGAATAGAGGATCTAGGGACTTTAGTCCAAACTACAATCAGACTAAGTCACTAAGGCAGTTATGGTCTAATTCAAAATGGTGTTTAATATATTGTACCTTTCCTCCAGTACAGGGTACCTTGTACACAGAACATGATGAGCAAAGAAGGAAAAATGGAAAATCAGAAGTAAGTATTGCAAACCCTTGCAAAATAAACATCCATTGCAATAATATTTTTAAGACTGGCTTTTTTTTTTTTTCTTGGTGTTGTAGAAGTCCAGAGTCATGTTCAAAAAAAGAGTTCTTAAAGTGTTTAACATGTTCACTTACAGCCCTTTGAGCCAAAGAGAAGGAAAAGAAAAAAAAAAAGTCAGAATGATCTCTCACTGTGGATTTGTTTAATGGCAGAGGTCGAGTTTGCCCTAAGGGGGTGGACACCATATTACTTGTAGCCAGAAGTGATCTTTGACAGCTATTTCTAATTTAAGACTGGCCTTTTGGCTGTTAAGCCAAAATTCAGTCTGAGGCAGAGTCAACACAAGCATACACATCACTTAGGACTCAATTAAGCCTTCAAAGGAGAGTTTACACAGGCTTTAAAGAGTGCACAAGCCTTGTGCTGCCCTGCTGCAGGAGGGGAGGAAGGAGGAGCCGAGCAGCTGGATTTCACCCTGCGTGTTCTGACAATTTGATGTAAACCTCACCCAATTTGGTCAGCTGCACTCACCCAGTTCTTCCTCTTCTTTTTCTTGGAATCACTCTCGATGTTGCTCCCCACACTGGAGTGGCTGGTGGCACTGTTAATACTGGAGACACTGTCTGAAGAGTGCTGCCTTCGGATCCGCAGGTCTGGGGGCTGAGGAGCTCCAGGTCCTGAATATGAATAGAGATGGTCTCAAGGTTGTGTAAGAAATGGGATATTTGCTACTAATCATCCAACCCTGAAGAGACATTTAGGGAAACAGGCACTTTGACAGTCACTTACTCCAACGCTAATCCTTGTCTGTCATGAAGAGATTCAAGTCTCAAACCCAGATTCTTCAACCCAGACCAGACCCTTTGACCCTTTTCCTTCAGCACTTTGCCCCAGTGTAAATTACTGGGGTAAGTGTGAGAAGTGTGACAAGGCTGGAAAGCAAACAAAGCCTAGTGCTTGACAGCTCTGAAATGGGGATCTCTGCTCCCTGCTGTTTCACATCAGCAAGCCTAGATTGGGTGAATTATTAAATGCTTACAGTAAACTCAGTGACCTCCCACTAGAAGGTGGAAAAGCTTTGTTAAAGCAGCTTCTCAGGTGTCTAAAACATCCATTTACCTCTGCAGAACTGAATGCACTATTTACACACATACTCATTTCAAATCCCCATGTGACAGCAAACAAGTAACTAGAGCATGGTCATGAGACAAAGCTGATCTCTGATGGTTACATCAGATATTACCAAGAGGACTAAAGTCCCACAGCACTGCACAGTTGCTAAATGTGGTGCTTGCTTCTCACCTTTGCAGTTGAGCTCAGGTGTGTTGATGACTCCATTGATGGCAGCCTGGGCAGCAGCATTTTGTTTCTTCAAGAGTTCAATTGTCTTCCTTAACTCGTTCAGTTCTGAGTCCTTGAATAAGAAACCCCCCCAGTGATACACTGGAAGACACAGATGGTATCTAACTGATCCAAAGAAGCCACACATTTCAATATGAGTACTGATGGCTGACAGAGAATTTATGGAATATGTACATCCAAGAAGATGAAAATGAAGTTTGGTATACCTGGGGAAGCACCAGGCTGCCAAACACTTGGTTATTCTGACACAAACCAAGGCACATGCTCTGTGACACACAAACCATGGACACTCAAGACAGTGTGCCAACCCCTAAAGGTGCCTGTCTTGCCAGGATTTTTCTTGCTGTTTCTCCTGAACATGCATTGGGAAGACATTTACTACAAAACTATGCAATACTGAAGGTTTGTCTCCAAAGCAACAATTCACAGGACTAACCTGAGCAGCTGCCACATCCCAGTGCAGAAAAGAAGTATTTCATGCAAAATTTTAATGACATTTCACTCCATCACCACAGAGGAAACTAAGGCAAAATGGTGTATGTGGGCTTTTTCCCCTCCACAACTACAGAACCACGAGCAACGCTGCTGGAAACAGAAGTCTACACATCCCCCAACATCTTCCAAGCTTGCCTTTTGTTCTGCTGTCATTGTCAGGCTCTGCAGTCTGATCGTCATGTTCCCCAGGCTCTGCTCAAACGCTGCCACCAGGTGAGCCTGAAAGTTAAACCATACAGAAGTGGTTTGTCCTCTCCCCCCCAAACACAAGTGCTCCTGCAGGTACTGAAATGGGATCACCTCCTGCACTGCACTGTTTGCTGTGGAAGTGATAAGGAGGAAACAACACTGATCAGAAAAGCTCACAGGAGCAAAGTGTACATTGTGGAAATGCTTGCAAGCAAACCAGGAAGAATTTAATTGTAGAGAGCTAGAAATGCCCAAGCTAACAAAGCAAGTTCAACCTTCTGGAAAACAACAGCCCTTTGCTCTACAACTACCACCAGCAGCATGCTATGAAAAGCATGCACATGGCATGGGGGTTGGAACTAGATGATCCTTGTGGTCCCTTCCAACCCTGACTGATTGGATGAAAAGAAGCAGTTTTAGGCGGTAAACCATACCCTGCTCAGCAGCAGCTGCTACCAAATGCATTGGGAAGCACAGGGGTAGGAGTAATGCTGTGACCTGGCACATCAGCACGTTTCCTGGAGGTGGCTCCAAAGTCAGCTGCTACATCCACTTCTTTGACACCATGTTTTCAATAGCCAGGACAGTTATCTCAGACATACTCTCACAGAGTAGCAAAGCTGGATTTTTTTTTTTTTTTTGCCTTGGATTCTCATTTATTTGGCAAAATGAGCAGTCCTGCACCCAGATATATCAAGAACCACCTGGGTCCTGAAGAGTTAAGATCCTTTGAAGAGATGTATCTCAAATGAAGTCCTTTCCCCTGTTGTTTAGAGCTGCTTGGATTTTGTGACCCAAGGAGGGCACATTTTGCCACTTTGTTGAAACAGAGGTAACACTACATTAATTTTTTTTTTTCAAATACCTCACAGATGAAGTAACTGAGGCTTTTTTAGGGGAGACCTAATAGCAGCCTTCCAGTACCTGAAGGGGGCCTGCAAGAAGGTTGCAGAGGGACTGTTTGCAGAGACCTGCAGCAATAGGACAAGGGGCAATGGTTGAAATGAGAGCAGAGGAGATTTAGATTGGATGTTAGGAACAGGTTCTTTACAATGAGGGTGGTTGAGCACTGGAACAGGTTGGCCAGAGAGGTGGCTGAGGCCCCATCCCTGGAGATATTCAAGGTGAGGCTCAGCAGGGCTCTGGGTGACCCGATCAAGTCAAGGATGTCCCTGCTTACTGCACAGGGGTTGGACTTGGATGACCTTTAGAGGTCCCTTCCAACCCTAAGATTCTATGATATGGATGGAGACAGGACTACTGCAGCATTGCCACCAGTCTGTCAGACACTTTGTTAGCTGGCAGACCCACATCTAACTCAAAGACTTCAACATCTGAGTGCATCTTGCTTGCAGCCAAGGTCCGTGAGCTAAATACCATCCAAAACTTTGTGGTGCTTAATCGGTTGCCCTTTTTTCTTTTCTCATGAAGGACCCAGTATCAATTGTATTAAGGACTTCAGCTAGGAACTCAAAATGACTGAGAAGTAAAAGCTAACTGAGAAGATGGAAAGGAACCTGATAAAAGGGAACTGTGTTTCTAGTGCCATGACATGGCCCTGTTTCAGAGGTACACCTCTGCAAGGATGTGCACAAACAACTGAACACAGGCATAGCTCAACATATACTTGTCTCATTAGCCCTAACAATTTACACTAACCATAGAAAAGAATATTTTATTTCCCTAGTAAGAATAATTCCATACACACAAAGTAAACTTGTGTGAAGCCTTTCCAAGCAGAAATGGACAGTCTCTCATTTAAATATATACAGAATAGCAAAACCTTTCAAAGAGCCATTTCAGACTTATTCAGCAGCAGCACACAGCTGACTTATCCCAAATAACTGTTCTCACATTTGCAGTGAAAACAAACTTGAGCAGTACAATAACACTGGGATGTGCACCTCTCATTCCCACCAGCCTCCATGAAAATAAGCAGAGCTGAGACTGTGAGAAAATAGCAGAAAGTAATTTAAACCCTCACACCACACATGCATGAAAATCTAAATATTTACTTTAGAGACACAGACTGCAAGGCTTCTGTTGGGGAGGAAGAGCAGGGAACAACAAAACTGATACTCAGGAACCCCCAGCAATGCTTTGCAAAAGGAAAAAAAATAAATGGGAGCAGATGGATTAATAAAGGGACAAAAACCCTTAATGCTTTGACTTGAACTGTAAGAAAAAGATGCACTTTCAAAACCGGATCAGGCATCTTGAACTCATTCCTATCTGGGAACTGTTCAGCAAGCTATGGAAGAGATTTATCTTCACTCCTAGTCGGAGCTAATCCTCTTCAGGTTCTTTCTCCTGATGGCCTGAGAAGCATCAGAAACTGCAGCGTCCATACAGGAGAATTTTGGATGAAAACCAACTCATGTATTGAGTCCCCTTTGTATGTGAACAGCAAACATCAGACCTAATTACTGGAACATTTTAACATTTTTTATTTTCCTCTTGGGAAAGTGAGTGACTTGTTAAATGCAGTCAAAGCCCTTTTATTTGTCTTCCCTATTAACTCTGTTCTTGGTCTCCCTCTTCCATTTTGGAGGCTGGATGAAACACTGCAATGCCTGCAGTGAATACCTCAGATTTCCCCTTGAATTCTTCCTGTGATAGGTGTTACTGCTCAGATGAAAGCTACCCTGTGCTGTGCCAAGTTTTGTGTTCCACCCACTCAAAGAGTTGATGGACAGGAACGTCCTCTTCAGTAGTGTGTCCTGATGTTTATTCATTCCACAAATTAGGATGTCACTATGATCCCATCTGATGACTATTCATCTGTAGCTTATTTACTCTACAGTTGCTTATTTTTCCAGCAAGCTTCTGTTTTGCAGATTTCTGCTATCTGTGGCTACAGCACCAGAACATACAAATAAACTTGCTCAGGGTCATTCACCTCCTGGCTTCCCAATATATTTTTTTTCCCCAAGTGTCTTATATTACATATTCACCAAATTCCCCAGAGGAAACTAGCAGAGGTATGGTTAAAAATGAGGTATGTCCACTCTTGGGGCACAACTTTCAACTAGTTCTCAGAGCCCTTAATGGCCCTCTTACTTGTCATGCCATCAGAACACACCTTTATGCAACAGCAAAATGCAATGCATTCCACTCCACTTTGCCACCAAGTTTTGTTCCTGCCAGTGATAACCTTCATCTGCATCTGATCCCACCCAAATACCAAAGCAAGGCACTATTTATAAAAGAAGACCCTTGTCTTCAGTGACTTTCTTCAAGATTTGAAGATGGTTTAAAATCAGAGAATGGCTTAGGTTGGAAGGGACCCTAGAAGGGCCATGGGCAGGGACACCTCTCAACTAGACTCAGCTGCTCAAGGCCTCATCCAGCCTGGCTTTCAACACCCCCTGGGAGGAAGCATCTACAACCTCCCTGGCCAGCCTGTTCCAGAGCCTCACCATCCTTGTAATGAAGAACTTCCACAGCTCCAGTCTAACCCTACTCTGCCTCAGCTTCAAACCATTCCCCCCCTTGTCCTGTCTCTAGACACCCTCATGAAAAGTTCCTCTGCAGCCTTTCTGTAGGATCCTTTCAGGTATCAGAAGGCAGCTCTCAAGTCCCCCTGGACCTTATGTATGTGATTTACTTCTAGTGTGAGGTGTTCCTGCCCATGGCAGGGGGGTTGGAACTAGATGATCCTTGTGGTCCCTTCCAACCCTGACTGATTCTATGATATAGATAAAAGTTTACATCTATATAAAGCCACCAAATGACTATTCTAACTCAGTATTTAAAGAAAGACATGAGACAATTCAGTAGGGCAGAGGCTGTTATTTTTGGAAGGCTCCCACATGCACGCAGTTATTCTCTAAAACTCACAGGTAACATGAACCAAATATTATACACATGAAACCTTTTGGCCACTTAGACAACCTGGGGTGGTAGCTGGTGCATTCAAAGCATTCCCTGCTAGTGTTTGGGCTCAGGGCTGTACTCACATTGGCAGTCAACTGAGTTGTCAGAGCTGACACTTTTTCTTGGGACGCATCCAGCTCTCTTCGCAGCTTGCGGATCTGTATGTTTTAAGAGAGCACTTTTTACTGCAGCACCACGTGGAGAAAGAAAACAGCAAGACACAAAATGCAGAGTGTCTTCACGCAACATTTATGCTTGTCAAGCACTATGTGCTCTTACCTCTGACTGGCACTTCTCTTCAGGCTACAAAATAAAACCAGAGGAAAATAAGTGAGGGTATTACAACACAACCAGCTGCCCAAATTTAGAGTAGCTTTCAATTTCTTTCTTTCTTTCAGTTCACCAACTCTAAGGTGAATTCCTTACTTGGCATTCTCATATCCATATTCAATCTAAGATACTCTCCTGGTTTATTTGCTCTTTAAGAAAACACAATTAAAAAGTTCCTGGATTTTCAAACTCCGGAATCAGAGAACCTACTTTTGGAGCAAGTATTACTGGGACAGTGACCAAATGGCATCTACAGGATGAATAAAATCTGTGCATTAAAAAACTTCAACTTATTTAGTACCAGATCATGAATACAAGGCTGGAATAACTCTACTCAGCAAATTTTGGGGTGCTCTACTCAGCAAATTTTGGGGTGCTCTACTCAGCAAATTTTGGGGTGCTGAAGGCAATGAAGTTCAAACCTCCTCAGATCTACTGAAGCCCTTTGTAGCAAAACTTATTCAGCATAGTTGTAAAACACTGACTCAAAAATAAATTGCTGCTTCTAGGCCACGAAGGTCACTGTTTAATGAGGATGCTGCTAAATACCCACAGACATCTCTATGAGCAGAAACATTTCTTTCCTAACTTTCAGAACACAATCAAATGAAAAAGTGCTTTTCATCATCCTCTTTGAATGGCAAAACTAATTAGCACAATAAAAGCAAACACAAATGGCTCATTTCATTATACTCACCGTTGAATAAATAGATGAGGTACTGGACACCAAAGAGAGGGAAGAACCATGCACTAAAGGAAAGAAAATAAACCACAATTCATACCCATACAGTGACCACACAGTGGAGTCATCACAGATCATCCACTGCCTGCTACCAGCCTACTGAAGAAATACTTTCTCAAGTTTCATCATCCATCATGAACTTTAAATTAGATTACTGCACCAATAACACACCCTTTGAAGGATGCATGGCCAGGTAATACAATCCATAAGTGCTGATTTGGTAAAGCTGTTTTAACAATTTCATCATATTAAGGGTTTTTTTTTGGGAGGGGGAGGGGGATGAGGTGTGGTCAAGAAGATTAAAAATAGGAGTTTCAAGAGAGATTTGTACAGCAGTAAGTTAATTCTCTGCACAGTTTAGGTGAGACTTGCAAAAGGGCTTATACAGCAGTATATTAACTGAAGGAGAGGTTCCAAAAATGAATCATAGAAGTACAGAATCCTAGAATGGCTCAGGTTGGGAGGGACCTCGGAGATCATCTACTGAAGCTTATCTTTCTGCTGCTGAAACATGAAAAAATACCTTTATTTTTATTTTTAGAAGCCAAATGCATTGAACTGAAACTTCCACTCAAACTTCAGGTAACTTCACACATACGAGATTGTGTTAAACTGCTTTTTTCTTTCATCTGAAATTTCCAGTGTAAAAAAGCAGTCATTTTGCTCTAATTACCTACTGCAATTCTCCTACACTCATAATAAATGGGCTCTGCTTTCCCATTGACCTTATATCCTAAGGCAAGGCTGGAAAGAGAGGTAAACAAAGCCTAAGTTGGCTTCTGTAGGAGTTTTGAGACAATTTAAAAAGCCCACAAGAAAGTTAAAATAAAATAAATAAATAAAACTCCCCAACAACAAACCCAACAAAACTCACAGCCATTTGCTTTTTCTGGTTAATCATATTTTCAATTAAAATGATCATTACAGCTGGCTGTTAAGGACTGCACTGCCTGAAGGACACAAAAATAAGTGGTGTGAGTCAGACTCAGGGTCTGTCTAATCGTCTGCTCCATCTCTGCCTGCAACCACAGCCCATGTTTAGGGAAAAGAATGCAAGGAGGAGGCAGCTAGCCAGTGATTCTTCCCCAGGTACACCTTTGCATCTTCTGGGAATCAGCAGGGATGGAAATTCCTGAGATGGAAACTGCAAGCAGACCATTATTTTTTTATAGCTGTTGTGACCTCTCTACCATTAACTTGCTCGGTTGCTTCTGGACCCACTGACACCAGCACATAAAACTCTTCTTGTGTTTAGAAACAGAATTCTTTGCAGTTGTTTTAGACATGCTGCTCAATCAAGTCAGTTCCTGGAGTGCCTCCACACTCCTGTGACATTAAGTAAAGGAGGCCTTGAGCAGCCTGGTCTAGTGGTAGGTGTCCCTGCCCATGGCAGGGGTGTTGGAGCAGATGACCTCTAATGCTCCTTCCAACCCAAACCTTTCTGTGAATCTATGAATTGGTTCAGTGTGAATATACTTTGAGATCTCTATTTTCAGGGACAACGAAGGAGTTAATATTTTTTGTGCAATTGCTTTTTAAAGTATCTGCAGATGGCTACTTTAAGGCTATTTAATTAGGAGCCCGAAGGCAGTTATGCTCTTGATGTGATTCCTGTTTTCTGCAGCTAACGTGCATCTGCACGCAGGCTACGAACCCCGAGTGGTTTGGAGCTGTTCTTTCAAAGCACTCTAGGAGCTTATGCAAGCATTTATCATTCTGAATGTTAGAGAAGGAACAGTCTAGCTGTGATCAACTGTCCAAAGAGCAGAAAGAGCAACAGGCGCTGCAGTCAGTAGTACAAAAGGGAATTACAATTTATACCCTAATGATAATTCATTTTAATTCCTTCCTCTTCAGCAAGTTGAAATGTCAGGGTGGAGCAGGCAAGGAAACTGGAGAGCCAAGAGCCCACTTCAGGTTTTATTCCTGAAGTTCTGGATGGTTTGGAGGCTGTTCCTGCTGGCATCTCTCCAGGCCTGAGAAACCTTTCCTATCTAAAGATTTCTGTTCTGTAAGGGTGACTAACTTTGTGACCTACATGCTGTGCTATGAGACAACACGACTGTGTGGTTCACACCAGGGAGCCAAAAGGAAAAAAGGCTTCAAGAATAAATCCTGGTCCTGCTGAAGTTAATAAGAATAAAATGTCTTGTAATCTTACATGTTAATAAATAAAGCTTACCAAACTACTTTCTAAAGACCTGTATTTATGCTTCATGGACACTGGCTGATTGTGTAAAGTCAGTTTGTTCATGAACCACACATTTAATTTCTATCATACTTTTTGATCCTCTTTCTCAAGGTGAAGGTGGATGATGTGTTCATACTTTTCAATCCTCTCATTGTGTGAAGGTGAATTAGATCCCCAGGTTTGAAAGCACAGGATGATATGTAAGCCATATTTAGAACCACTTGCTCACAGCTTCTGATTCCCTGAGAAATAAGCAGGAGCTCATAAGCCACCTATCCCTGCCTTCTGCACAGCCAGGGAAGGGACAGAAGACCTTTAACCTCAAGACAAAGATACAGAGACTGCACCTAGCCATTCACTTCATCTGGTAAAACATTATTATTATTATTACCACCAAAAATTTAGGTACATCTGAAAGGGACTTCTTCAGCATGTTCCCTGTAGCATCCAATTCCTTCCTCATATATAAAAGTGCTATCTTTTCCACTGCTTTCAAGTTCAAAACTTGATGGACTTTTCTTGGGCATCATTTTTATTACCTTTTCTAAATGAATGAAAAGCTCTTTGTAGAACATTTCAGCTAACTCCTCCTTTTTTCTTTCTTTAAAAAAAAAATTTAACAACTTTCACAGACTATATTAAAACAGAACTAAAACAAAGTATCCAGCAGTCCTTGACTATTCATGATGATCCAAGCCTGGCACAAACAAAGGTTAATTCCTGCAACAACACAATCCTTAGCCCTATTATTCTAATAATTTTCAATCCCTAATGAAAATCCTCAGCTACAGGCTTCTAAAATACTGTTAACTAATGGAGTTGAATTGGGTAAATTCAATAATGAATCAGTCCTGAATCCTTCCAGAGCCATATCCAATGCACATTTCCTCCCCCCTCCCAACAACAGAAAACTGATGGGATAACCAGGATCTAGAGGTCCCTAGGAGCACTTAAGAGTGGATCTAGGGGAGCAGCAACTGGTATTAACACTGCTGAGTAAGTGCAGGTCTTCAGCAGTGGAGAAAGCAACCAGCAAAGGTTTGTGTGACTTGTAGTGACTGACTCACAGGCAACCAAGCTCCCAATCCTTGCCAGAAAAGAGATCACAGAATCACAGAGCTAGTGCTGAAAGATCTTCCTATGACCTTCCCATGAACCACTCCCAGAGCTCACCCCACGTGTAACTTCTCAAAGTGCAGCCCTTGAGGGTTTTGATGTATGCTCATAGTCACTCCTGATACTACCATAAGGTTGCTTGATCAGTAGCAACCAAACCAAGTATTTATTTATTGGGCAAATGACCTTTTCTTCTCATATTTACATGGACTTCTTTTTCAGGTCTGATTGAATATCTGAAAAGATGACAAGGAATTAAAAGAAGAACCTAGATAATTTTTAAGAGCTAGTCAGGTCTCTTCTGTGGAAGCTGTGTGATACCAATCCAGGACATTCAGTAGAAATAAAGACAACATGAATACAGATTAAATACTGGAAAAAAAATCACTGGAATAGAAAAAAAAGCGTGGCTGATATCCACTATTTACAGAACCAACCAGGTTGGAAAAGACCTCAGAAATCATCAAGTCCAACCTATTAACTAATATCTAACACCTAACACCTCCTGACAACTAAACCATGGCTTCAAGTGCCACATCCAAGCTTTTTTTGAACACTTCCAGGGACGGTGACTCCACCACCTGCCTGGGCAGCACATTTACTCTTTCTGGGAATAACTTTCTCCTCACCTCGAGCCTAAACTTCCCCTGGTGCAGCTTGAGACTGTGTCCTCTTGTTCTGGTGCTGGTTGCCTGGGAGAAGAGACCAAACCCCACCTGGCTACAACCTCCCTTCAGGTAGTTGTAGAGAGCAATGAGGTCTCCCCTGAGCCTCTTCTTCTCCAGACTAAACAAGCCCAGCTCCCTCAGCCTCTCCTCACAGGGCTGTGCTCCAGACCTCTCACCAGCCTCTTTGGCCTTCTTTAGACCCCCAAGCAGAAGTGTGGAGGCCCAGGTTCAGGAAAGCAGTCCTATTCCAAGGAACACTAACATGCCAGCTTTAGCCAATAACTAAAGTCATGGTGAGATCACTAAAGATGAAGCACATGAAGGTTTTCAAACAGTTTCTTGATTGCTGATGGTGTAGGTACAACATTTACACGCTTTCCTGTGTCTGGCCAGAAGGATCTCTGAATGAATACCATCAGAACAACGATGAGCAGGACAAGGACTTAGGTTTTATCTAACACTGAGAGCTCCACACAGAGAGAATCACAAAATCAAGAATGGTTTGGGTTGGAAGGGACTTCCAAAGGTCATCCAGTCCAAGCCCCTCTGCACTCAGCAGGCACATCCTCAACTAGATCAGGTTGCCCAGAGCCCTGTCGAGCCTCACCTCAAAGATCTCCAGGGATGAGGCCCCAAGCACCTCCCTGGGCAACCTGTTCCAGTGTTCCACCTCCCTCACGGTAAAGAGCCTGTTCTTAACATCCAATCTAAATCTGCTCTTCTCTAGTTTGATGCCATAGCCCCACATCCTGTCCCTGCAGGCTTTTGCAAACAGTCTCTCTGCAGCCTTCTTGTACTGCCCTTCAGGTACTGGAAGGCTGCTCTTAGGTCTCCCTGGAGCCTTCTCTTCTGCAGGCTGAACAACCCCAGCTCTGTCAGCCTGTCCTTGTAGCAGAGGTGCTCCAACCCCCTGATGATTTTCATGGCCCTCCTCTGGCCTTGCTCCATCAGGTCCATGTCCTTCCTTGTGTGGAGTGCTCCAGAGAGCCGTGCTCTGAAGCGAGCACCCCTGCTTTATCTGAGAACACCATCACCTGATGGATTCCAGCAGCACCCTGGATTCTACTGACCTTCCTCGAAGCCGTCGCGGAAGGAGCCGGAGCGGCTCATGGTCCTGCTCTTCTCGTCCAGGGACATGGAGCTGTTCCTGAAGCGAGAGTCACTGTAGGGGTCGCAAGGACCGTCCGCGTTGGACAGGCTGTGAGTCCGCAGCATGCTTGGATTTGACAGGCTCATCTGGGCTGCAGTGGTTGGACTTGCTAGATAGGGAAGGGTAAACACCAATTTATTTGCCTGGCCACACATCTTCACACCTAACTCTTGGTCAACTAAAAATAACTAAAAAAAACCCAAAAAAAATATTTTTTTGCCTTTCTTTAAGACATATTTTTTCACGTAGTCATCTCCAGATTTCATTCCTTTTCTAAAGTCAATGAATTCAAATAAGAGACATACAAATCCAGCTAGCAAATAAGAAACCCCAGTTAAAGAAGGTAATCTGAAGCACTGGGTGATATGTCCATGCTTCTACAGACAAGCTCAGTCAACTCACTAATACCTCCTAGGCATGAAATAATGAACCCATGTTGAATTTTGAACTGTCTTCCTCCAAAAAAAAGACTAAAATGCTCCAAGGAATTGAAACTAGCACTTTGCCTGTATAGAAGAGGCCTGATGAACCACCTCATTCAAAGCCTTTAGGTTCTCAGCAGAAGACATTTTCCTCTGTATTTCAGTCACAAATCTAAAGAGCTTTTGCTTCCTCAGAGTGGTGTTTTGCAGAATTGTTTCTTTCCACAGAGGGTCCCAAGAACTACTAAATTATCAGTTTTGCCTCAACAGCCAACGCTCTCCTGGGTAGTGTTTAGAGTACAAAATGCCTGCTCCATTTTCATGTTTTTTGGAAGAACTTTAGTGCTAAAATCACACCTGCTCTGTGCTGAGAAGTAGCTGATTTGTGGGGGAAAAAAAAAGAATAAAATTGCTGTTCAGCTGGCAGGTTCCTCTAGGTGTGTTGCTATTACCTGTTTATACACCACCAGCTGATGCAATATTACTAAACAGGTAGGCAACATCTTGGAGTCATAGAATCATATTAAAATCAAGGTTTGCAAAGGCCTCTAATATCAAGCCCAACTGCCAACACAACACCACCATGCTCACTACACTGTGCCCTGAAGCAACTCTACCACCTCCCTGGGCAGCCTGTTCCAATGCCTGACCACTCTTCCAGTAAAGAAATAGCCAATCTCATCTTCCTCTGGTGTACCTTGAGGCCATTTCCTCTCGTCCTATTCCTAGTTACTTGGAAGAGGCTGACCTCCACCTCACTCCATCCTCCTTTCAGGTAGCTGTAGCAACAAATGAGGTCTCCCCTCAGCCTCCTCTCCTCCAGACTAAACACTCCCAATTCTCTCAGTCACTCCTCACAAGGCTGGCTCACTAGCTTCTCTGGACATGCTCCAGCAACTCAATGTCCTTCTTGTGGCAGGGGGCCCAGAACTGAACCCAATATTAGAGGTGTGGGCTCACCAATGCCAAGTGAAGGGCCTCTGAACACACCCAGAGTGTGATGTTAACCAACAGCTCTACACAACAGCTCACAATTTCTCTCAATGCAGCTGATTACTCTCAGAGAAGTATTTTCAAAGAGTTACTCTCCCAGTATGCCACCTTTCGGCATCCAAGATAACAATCATAGAATCAGTCAGGGTTGGAAGGGACCACAAGGATCATCTAGTTCCAAGCCCCCTGCCATGGGCAGGAACACCTCACACTAGATCAGGCTGGCCATGCTAATGAGTCACATTCATTTCACTGGAAATGCTTCCTGAGATTGAACCTGGGACTTGGAGCTGCTGCAAGAAAATGGTACTGTGTCATAAACTATTTTCAACTACAGTTACCCAAACAGGTAACTACTCACCAAGCTGTGAGAAGTTAAATCTAGTTCCAGAGGGTGATGTTATACTGGAGCCAGATGAAAATGGGGAATTGCCAGCAGTATCCTGAAGCCCTCCTGCTGAATGGGACCTCAGCCATTCTTTTGCATCTTCTTGATTACGGAGTTGGGAGGAGGGAGTATATCTGCAAAAACAAAAGAGGTTGTTCAAAGTGAACTTTGACATTTATTTAAAAAAAATAAAAAATCAAATCAACAAATTTCAACCACAAAATGTTACAAGACTTGGGAGGGAGAGAGGGAAAGAAAAATGGAAGAACTCTCATGTGACACTAAGGATTAAAATGACATCAACCCAATACAATTCTGAATTAAGGAGCTGCTCCAAGCTGTTCTAAGATGTTCCTAATTCATTCCACTTCTGTTTGGGGAAAGAAAAAAAAACCAAAAACAAACAAAAACCCAAAACCCAAACAAATCCAAACCTCCTTCCTTTCCTGTGGCTTCAGTAGTAACCAAACCAAAAACTACAGATAGGGAGTCAGGCAGTGATAGGGCTAGGAGGAATGGAGCAAAAGTAGAAATGGGTAGATTCAGACTGGATGTTAGGAAGAAATTCTTCACCAGGAGGGTGGTGAGACACTGGAGCAGGTTGCCCAAGGAGGTGGTGGAAGCCTCTTCCCTGGAGGTTTTTAAGGGCAGGCTGGATGTGGCTCTGGGCAACCTGCTCTAGTGTGAGGTGTCCCTGCCCATGGCAGGGGGGTTGGAACTGGCTGATCCGTGAGGTCCCTTTCCAATCCTGACAATTCTATGACTCTATGAAGTTGTGTATTGTGGAATAAACCAGTATTTGTTAAATATGTGATTGAAAAATGAAATCATCATTTGGAAAACCTTCTCTGTCTTTAGGTTATGCCAAAATTCTATCCCTATTTCAATATTTTGGTGCACCACTAATCTGAGATGGCTTTTTGTTGTATTACAACCAAATTGGAGACAACAAAGCCATTATCAGATTTTTAAACAAGTTGTGACCCAGTGATTCATGTTCCAGAGCCATTAATATGAAGGCCTGTGGAGGTGTATCTCAGTTCAGATGAAAACTAACAGCATGAAATCATCACCAAGGAGCCTATGTTTAGCTTCTTCTGAAGGCAAAGAAAACAGCAGAAACATTGCCTGTGCCAACATCAATGGCAAAACACCCACTGGCTTCAGCTGAAGCAAAGGTTTTAATCTGCTTCTGGGAGAGATCTGAAAAATTAGTCTGTTCCCACAGGTGTTAAATACGTGAGAGGATGCAGGTATCAGCAGAAGGAGCATCATGGAAACACTGGTCTGCTGATGGATTTCAGAGGCCTGGCTCATGCTCTGCCATCTACTTTAAGAAATATTTATGAGTTACCAGCCCTCCTTCCAAAAGCTGAACACTTGGAGCCTATTATTAGTTGATATTATCTGTTTAATTTATTAGATTCCCCCAATTGAAAGACTCTGCAGTAAGATATCACTTATTAAGACTTTGAGTGAACACTGAAGTAATTACCATTGTAAAACTCCAGCTGTCTGCAAAACATAAATTCATGCTTCTGCTCATGCCTCAGCACTTGAGCAACAGTCTCTGACTATCTGCATCTCTCAAACTCTCTCTGTGTTTCAGAAAGGGACTTGAAGCAGCCCTTTTGCTTTAACACACCAAGGATTTCCTTTGGCAGCATTAATACCTACTTCCCCAGCACTCAAAAGAGAGGCTTTATTTGCTAGAGACAGGCTTGTGAAGCGCAGAAACATTTGAAACATCATTTTAAGGAAGGTTTTAAAGCACTTGGCTTCAAGGGGCTTCAATGTGTATAGCAGAGAATAAATTGCAGCTGTAGGTCCAAGGCACCAGCTTAGAGCTGATTGAGCAGCTGCAATTTTCTAAACCATCTGAAGTATCTTCTGCAAATTCTGTAACTCTTTAAGTACTTCATTAATACATCTAATGTTGATTTTTTCCAAGCTTGTTGATTCTGTGATTATCTTCTTAGAGTTATTTTAGCAGCCTGGTCTAGGTGTCCCTGGCCCATGGTAGGGAGGTTGGGACTAGAAGATCTTCAAGGTCCCTTCCAACCTAACTCATTCTATGAATTTATTCTCTGAATCTTATTGATCGAATTTTTGGGGGTTTTTTGGTGCAGTTTTTATTTTTTGTGTTATAAAAATCCCAACCTTACAGCTACACAAAATGTAGGAGAAGAGAACTGCCAGAAGTTTGCTTGGGAATTTGCTTGTTCTTTTCTAGAAGGGAAGAAGTTCTGAAGCAAATGTTTTTAAAAATTATTATGTCCGACCTCATCCTAAAAGGCTTGGCATGATATTAAAACTCTTTTCTATTTGTATATTAACACCAAGGTTCCTGGGGTGAAAATTATCTCAAGTCCTTCCATGTAATAACCATAGAAGCTGCAAAATGATTGCTTTCAAGCCAAGCCCAGTGATGGTTTGTGAGATGCTTTTCAGCAATTCAGCTAGCAAAAGCCACAGTTCTTGCTCAAGCAGAGAAGCCACTGAGTGAAAAAAAGTGCAGTGCTCAATGGCCTTCTTTGAAGATTAAAGAGGGCAAGAAGGGGAGAGGGCAAGAAGGGGAGAGGGCAAGAAGGGGAGAGGGCAAGAAGGGGAGAGGGCAAGAAGGGGAGAGGGCAAGAAGGGGAGAGGGCAAGAAGGGGAGAGGGCAAGAAAGAAGGGAAGAAAAGAAAGGAACAATATTGTTGCCACCTCTTGCAAACTGCAACCATTGCCACCAGCCACAACAGAAACACAAAGCAAATTCCAAAGCCACAACAAAAGCTGTTAAACCATGTGGAAACACCAATACCTGAGTCCCTTCTTAGGCAAAGTGTTCCTATCAAGATGTGGGTCGCTGCAGAAAAGTTAAGAGAAAACAACTTCAGAGAAGAACAAAAGGGAAGGAATAAGACCAGGACGAAGGACGAACAAACATCTGCATCACCTTTTCAGAGGAAAAGGTGCTGGGACCTTCCTACAGAAACATGCAAAAACCTCCTTACCCAGCTGTGGATTTGCACAAACATGCATCTGGTACCATGCCAATGAAATCTCATCTGTTCACAACATGATTCTGCTATCTCTCCTACCCATGATGGACAAAAATGGCTCTTTAAAAATGTCGAACGGATCCTTAAAAATATGCTTTTCAGCAGGCATGAGGCAGACTATTTGTGAAAACTGATGAGAATCTTCAAGTACAAACCACCTTCCTGTCATTCCTTTCAGCAGACACCATTTAGGGAATGCAGCTAAATATAATTAGGCAGCTGCAATGTAGACCAGTAAAAGTACTGAGCCCACACTGTTTAAATTTCCAAATTTTAGTTTAAATTCCATTCACAAAGTGAAAAAAAAATCTGTTAGTTGTCTAAACCCCAAATATTTATGTTTTTACAACTGATCAACTTGTAACTGAGTCTTTTAATTGGTTTAAAATCAAAAAACCCAAACCCCAGGTGCTTAAATGAATGAATGACAGTCCTTGTAGCTAAATTACAGCGTGAGGGTGATTAAAATTACAGCAGTGAGCAAAAGTGAGCTAGAAAGCTTAGATTTGGGTCACCAAGCTACAACTGGGTAGGTTTACACTGGACATTAGGAAAAATTTTTTCCCAGCAAGAGTGGTCAGGCATTGGAATGTGCTGCCCAGGGAGGTGGTTGAGTCACCAACCCTGGATGTGTTTAAAGGTCGTTTGGATGTAGTGCTTGGGGCTATAATTTAGGGGTGAACCTTGTAGAGTAGGGTTATCAGCTGGACTTGGTGATCCTGAGGGTCTTTTCCAACCTGAATGTTTCTGTGGTTTCCTAACTGTAGCATTTGTCTTTACATAAGGTTGTACTCAAGCCCCTGCAAAACACTCACGAGCCAAACTGCAATAGAAGGTTGACAACACTGAATGACACAGGGACTTCACGACAAAAAGGACAGGCCTGGAAGGCAGTGGGAAAAGCAGCATGCCAGAGGAATGCTGAAATGCTAGTGAGAGTTTTAGACTGGTAGGGAAAAAAAAAATGGCAAGATTTCCAAATTGCTTTTGGTAAAGAAATAAGGGGGAGAAAAAAATATATATCCCTCCCCAAATAAAAACATATTCCCAGCACCAAGAGCAACACCAAACCCATGCCAACTCTGCCATATGCCGTTCTCCAGATTGATTTAGGTAGCAGATGAGGAGTTTGAGGGGACTCTCACTGGCATGTCTTTGTGTCAGTTCACACCTGAACGATGAACACAGCAGAGGACTCAGCTGAGCACAGTCTGACACAAAACAATTTGCTTCACCAAGATGGGCAACAAACCCTACAGCCTCGAGCATACTGGCGTCCCGAGACAGCATTACCTGTCCTGTCTCCTGGGCAAAGTATTGCGGCAGAATTTGGGGCTAGCAGCAGGGGAAGAAAGAGGGCTAGAAGAATCAGTCCAACAAGACAGAAAACAAGAGAAGGAATATTAGAATGAAAAGAGGAGAGAACAGAAAGGAGTTACAATAAAACACAAACAGAAACCCCAACTGTCAGAACATTCTAGTCAGACGGAATTTTCTCCACTGAAATGCAGCTCCCGAAAGTTTGCTACCTGACTAGAGAATTGTTCATCAGGATACAGCTGGTTCCCAATTCTTGCAGGAGTACTGCTGCCTTCTGCTAAAGGTCACTCAGAGAGCATGCACTGCAAGTCATTGTCTGGTTTATCTTGGTGTCAGCTCAATGTGCCTTTCAGACAGCTCAGATGCTGAAAAAGCAGCCCCGTTCCCTCCTCCCTGCCCTGTCTGTTCCCAGCTCCTACTCTTGTGTCCACACAGATACTGATGAATCCCATAGTGTAAGGAGCTGGGAACTGATCAGCCTGAAATACAATTCAGGTGATCATTTTTCAGTTGGAGCCAGCTCCCAGTCTGGCTCACTAAGTGTTCACATGGATGCCTGTAACCAAAACACTGCAGGGAGCAGCTGGAGATGGGACAGGGCAGCAGGGAGGGGGTCGAGAAGGATCAAGTGACTGGGGAGAAAGGGACTTCTCTTTTCAGCATGACCTCCAGTTCAAAAGCTTGTCAAATGTTATAAACAAGAAGTTTAACAGGAAACAGTTGGCTTCTCAAATCAAGATGGTAACAATGCCGGAGGTCTTTTTGCATATCACTATCAAGTCACCTTTGGAAGGCTAACAATAGGATGCAGAATTCAAATATTAGATATAAAAGGACAGTCAAAAAAAATTGTCATCACTGGCTGCCACAGCAACTTGAAAACCTCACCTGAACTCATCTTCTTGCTCTGGACTGGGCTCCTTGCCTGGAAAGGCTTCTTTGTCTATTCTAGTAATATCATTCAGTGTTTTCTAAGAAGCAGAGCTTGATTTGCATCTGCAGAATTGGTTACTGCTGCCAGGATTTCATTCACATTTGAGATACATAACAAACTTAACTGAACAGAGAGAAAACCCACCAACCTTTCAGACAACGTAGTCTTAACACTGTTGGTTCGGACAAAGGGAGTCAGAGAATCATCTTTAGAGGCTGGAATCAAGCCACTGGAGGAGTTGTGGCTCAGCCCACCTCCACTGCTCAGAGAGATATCAATGGATTCACAGCTGGTATGAAGGCTGCTGACAGACTGATATCCAATGCCATCCTTGCTAACAGCAGAAGAGCTGCTTGCGTTGGTACCCCAAGTTAAACTGTTGGAAGGAGCTGAATGTGCTGAGCTGGGACTAGAAGCTAGTGGAGACTGGTTCATATCTGTGTTTTTACTGTACAGAGGACTGCTGCCCCCACTGCTCAGCATACCACTGCCAGATGGGGAGTCGAGATTACCCTGCTGGTTCATGGTAGCATGAGGATTGGAGAGGACTACTGAATTTTTCATATTTTCAGCTGTTGTGATGGGAGCTTGTTTATTAGGCTTGCCACCAAAAAGTCTGTAAAAAAAGACAACAGAAAAAAATACATAAAATGGAATCTTAGATGCAAGGAGATTTTACATCTAGACCATGCAGCTTCTTAGCTTCAGAAAACCAACATTAGATTAAGTGATCCTAGATTGGACATACACAGCTATAAATTTATGAATTTCCTTGTCTTCACCTTCAATACAGTCCAGAAGCAATGACAGCTTCAAATCCACCTTAGTTGTGTCTGCTCTGAATCATTAAATACTACTTTCACAAAGCTAAAACAGAGCTTACATAACTAGAATATGGCCATATCATCTTTGACTCCCCTAGGAAAAAGGATACCAGAGAAACACTGCATTGATTAATCTGAAGCACCGAATATTGAAAGCTTGTTGTCCAGGTAAACTCTGTGCAAATCACCAAATGCTCTGCACAGAAGCAGCATTTGCTGGGATGTTACAGGAGGGGAAAAAATATTTGCTGGTGTTAAATGTAGGTTTGTCTCATTTCAGGAGCCACACTGGCTGGAAAGTAGTGAGTGTAGAATGAGATTTGACCTGCTTTGGCACCTGGAACCAGCTCAATAAAAACTGGCTGAGAGCCAGAACTGGTGCAAGGGAGTGGATACAAAAGCATGGTTGGAGGAAGACGACTGCAGCATCTCCAGTTTGCTTTCCTGTTGCCTGTGCTGAAACTACACTGCCAATGAGGAGGAAACTTCAGTTCCCTCATTAACAGCCAACAGAAAAGTTCTCAGACGTGCAGAACAGCAGAACAGATCATCAATCACTCTAACACTGATCCTCTGAACTATGAAGGAAGTGTATCTTTCAATCCTAGCTTCAAACATCCACTCCAAACCTTCCTTCTCTTTCTGCCACCTAGCTCCTGAAACTAGCTTTGGAACCTTAGTTTTCCTCACACACATGGATTTGCTTTTTTTGTATCAACAGTGTGGAATATTGGGGATGAAATCCTTCCAAGTGAGTACCTATCAGACTGCAGTCCTCAGAATAGAGGACCACAGCACTTTTGTACAAGAGCTCCTAAAGACTTATTGGTGGGTATGCACTGAGCAGATGTTCCTCTGCTTTTGGTTATGCCCAGGTTGCCTGCACAACACATGCACCCTAAGTGACTGTGCCCAACACTTCCAGAGAGCAAGGCAGGTTGTGTAATATGAGCTAGCTGGGCACTCTCCAGCACACCTACAGTAAGCCCAGTGATGCCCAAAAGCACTGTACTTACTGCATGGGTGCTACCTGCAGCTCCAGCCTACCTCTGCAAGATGGAGCACCTCTCAGCTGGATAGCTACTCTTCCACACTTGCCAAAAGGCAGTTGGACAAGACTGATATGGTACTTAATACCAGAGCTAAAGGGACTGTTGAGAGAAGAGACACATGGATGGCCAGCATGGACGTGCCGTATCTTTACAGACTTACAGGCAAATCTTTCTCATGACAGAGGTATGGATTCCAATTGATTGATTAATTAATGTTAAAGAATCAGAGCAGTGAGAGGAAATATGTAACCAATATCATGTGCAGCTTGTCTCAACCATCTATGAAAACTAAGCTCAAAATCTTCTTCACTGTCATTCTAAAAATCAGCAATAAGCAAAAGAGGCCAAATTCAACAGCTCTCAAAGAGATCTCAATGGTCTCTTCCAACCTCAACAGTTCTGTGATTCTATGATTCTACCTCTGATATAATTCAATACATGACAATTGACACAGCCTGGTGAAAACTCCAGAGTGAAACTGTAAATTGAATGAGGAACTAGGACACTGAGGCTCAGTTTAACTGTCTTTGAAGTTTCCTGTATTTCTGAGGTGGTATTCCAGTTCCACAGCCAGCAGTGTGGCTTCCTAGTAATCTAAAAACCATTCCAACCAAATTTCAAGATCAATGTGCCTGAGGCTTTAACCCTGAAAACATGCATTTCCCATGGGGCACATTCTAGAAACGAAAAGTCTGTTGGAGTTTTTCTTGTCCTAAAGGACGTGGCTTATTTAAGTGATAACCAGGAATAAAATAAAGGATCTTGAATTCTCCTTCAAATAAAACACCCATCTCAAAAGAAACAGTCAACAACTCTTTGCAGCATCAGCCCAAGCTGCCATCACAGCCACGATGCTTGTACTGGTGCCTCAGATGGAATGTGGCTTTCTCACATCACTGGAAGCAGGATGATGTAGCATAACCGTATGGGTATTATGGGTGTTAAGACAAAATGAAATGCAGAACACTACAGCTGGAAACAGACAAGCTACTCAATGCCAAAGTAATGGAAAAGAAGATCAACAAAACCCTTCACCAACATCAAGGCTTCGGTGTAAGCTGCACTGCAAGTGAACTCCTGACCAACTCGGCGTTAACATTCAAATAATGTGTGGGGTAGTTATGAAGAAACAGAAAACAGGTAAGAATTTGCTTTCAAAAATATTAGGAAAAATCAGAAAATTCAACCCAGCTAGAGACAGTAACTTGACTTAGGGTTCTTCTACACAGGTGAATAACCTGATGTTGAGTCTCACGACACACTGGCCTAATCCACACAACTTAAAGGTTGGTTTGGGTTAGGCCAAGTGACTCCAGTGGCAGGTCAAATGATGCTGGTGTCACCACGAAAAGCTGGAAGTGCTCTCCTGCTGTCAGCTTATCATTTGATCCACCACTGGATTATTTCCGGCCTTGTTACATATGCATCAGTGCAAGAACTCTTCAGCAACCTTCAGGTAAGAAAACTCTTACTGCTGTGATAGCTGCACAGATAAAGCCTTCAGGACTGGTCCTTGTAGCAGAGACTCATATCACCATTGCCAAACTTTCTGCCAGAGAGGCTTTTTGGTCCCACTGTGGGTTGTTTGGTGATTTTTTTGCTGCTGTCATGGGACGTAACGAGTATTTATAACACTGGTCAACCTGTTCATGTGAAATTCAATGTCAATACAAAGATCTTGGTGCAGGACACTAAATAGTAAGCGCTCCACAAAACACAGCCAGGGCTGGCTGGAAGAGTCCTGATCATTCAGCTCTGACTAACATCATTGCACAATCAACGAATTCATTGCCTACCTGCGCAAAGTGGGAGAGGCCACATCGGGGTACTTGGCTCCTTGCTGGTGGGTACTCTGAGCTCCACTAGAAGCAGTCTGTGATGCAGGGTTCACTTTAACAGAATTACATGAGGCCACGCTTTCGTTGTCAGACGAAATCCCTTTCTCTTTATCAGTCTGATTGACTAATCCTGGCAGAGAGTTCCCAAGGATTACCTTGGCAGGCTCTCTCATTTTAGGGACCGGCAACCCGGCTGACTTGCTGCTTATGTTGGAGTCTATACTACTTGTGCTAGATCTATTCCCAGCTCCACTTCTGCTACTGGATTTACTGGGCCGGGGTAAACTACGATACTGAAGATTAGTTCGGGCACTAAGTGCTAAGTAGCCATCATCCTGGTTCTGCGAACCATCAACGCTAGTCTTCCGACCAGCAGTCCTACCCATGAGTCCAGATGACTTTGGGATTTTTCCCAGGGTAGCCGATCTACTGGTGATAGTTGCCCCACTGGCAGTGATTATAGTCATGCCCACGGCTGACCCGCTCTGTTTCTTAAATCCAAATGTATTAGCATTAGCAGCAGTTGTTCTAGAGTTACTTGTGGGAAGCTTTTTGGATTCATCACCACTGCTGCGTCCTGCATCTGATGGGGAACGTTTAACATGTCCAGCTTTAGGAGATAGTCTACCCTTTTCTGATACCTTGGCGTCATCAGTTTTCCCTACAAAAATAGAAAAAGAATTCTAATATTTAATGACTTGAAAACATCAAGCAAATGATGAAACTCAAAGCAGCATGAAAAGCAAAAGCGTGTTAAGCCACCAGAGTGTGGTTCAAAGTTCTGGTCTCGTCTGCACTGAGCTTACATGCCACTCTAGTGACTTATGCATGCAGACTCGCCAGAGAAAGTGTGTGGTGTGTTTTGCCCTTGAGAATATGAAAAGCAGAACAGTCTTGTGTAATAATGACAGAGAAGAAAAAAAATGTTTCCCTCTGTAGCTACCACAGATTGATCCTTTCCATCATTAGACAGAAATACTGCTAGGCCATTAGTATAATTTTCCTAAAAGGCACTACTCAAGAAAGTGTTTAACTTCAACTTTTTCATGTACAATTGTGTACACGACCAAGGAAGAGGAGAGGTAGTAACTTGCATTACTTGGATATGCAAACGTAATCAATTTTCATTCACACATCTGCAATACATTTACATACTAATGCACTTGGAAGAAAATCCAGAACTAAACAGTGTTTAGTACAAATTAACAGGCTGGGGAAAAAGTAGTAAAGGGGGGGAAAAAAATTCAGTCTCCTCAACCACACATACTGGATGTTCTTAAAGTTAAGTATGACTTCAATAGCTAAAATTATCTGATTCATTCTTCATATGGCAATACTGTGTCAAATAAATAGCTTGGCTTTAAGGTTAGAGTTGTCATGAAAACAACCTTCACAGTGTATTAATCCAAAATATGCATTTTCACAGGAACAGAAACAGAAATGTGGACCTAGGAGATGCTGCACAGGTTAAAACAACACCTAAAAATAAAGACAGGATTACCTGAAGCTCAGGTTCTGCCTCTGGAAAGCATTTAAACTGTTTTTATACCGAACACACTTTTTAGGCTTGTTTATATCTTACACCTTTTCTCACCTGTTCCAGGTGTCTTTAATGTGCCTGAGGTGGTTGAAGGTTTAGTCCTTGGTGTGGTAATGCCAACCTGAGCTGACATGCCCCGTCTCCAGGAGCCCGTCTGTGAAATAACAGTGTTCTTCCTACCAGAAGTGCTTTTATCAGACTCATCTGACACATCAGAGGGATTCCTCCTCCACTTAGATCCTGGCTCCATTTTTACGCCGCTATCAGATCCTCCGTCTGATTTCTTGACTTCATCGCCGGACCATAAGGAATTCCGTTCAACCTGGGAATGCTTTTCTGCATCGGTCTAGGACAGATAAGGAATCGCAATGCAACCTTCAGAGCAAGGCCCTCTTTTAATGAGGCTTCATAAATGAGAGCCATCCAAGTGAGTAATCAACTCAGCAGTCATCACTAAGTGCCAACAAACGTAACATGCCTTTGAGAACGAAATGGCACGGGGAAAAAAAAAAAAACAACAAAGCCCAGCAATGACAGATTTTTCTTCTAATAGGCTAAGGAACAAAACCCACAAAAAACCCTACATAACAACCATGTCCCCCTTACAATAATAAAGAAGAAAAAAAAAAAACAACAACAAACCTGAAAAACCCCACTTGATTTATAAAGGACATATTCAGCTCCATGACATTTCTAATCCTCCAGCTCAAATTTCTGACGAACCCTTTTACTGTGATGCCAAAAAAACCATTTCAAACCTGTGCAGCCTGCTTTCCTTTGTTCTTGCTGCTCTCCCCTGTCTCTTGTCTGGCAATCTGATCTCCAGAGCATGAGGAGGCAGCTTTTGGAACAGATTTGAAGATGTGGAATGCTGTTCATCCTACCCTAACAGACCAGGAGGACACCCAAGAACTGAAGCAAAATGAACCCCCAAGAACTTTCTACTAATCTTCCAGACTGACTTCAATACATAAAATACTTGAGTTTCAAATTGATGTTCAGCTCTTACAAACTGGGGGTTTTTTCCCCTATTCTTTGCACAGGCTGATTGTGCTGCCAGTCTTTTATGGAGAATTTTGCAAAGCTCAATGTCAAATTATAGATTTTTCTCATTGCAGTTCCCCAAAATGCTTAAATTACATCTAGTACCCTAAATATAATACAGTCCTCGTTAGCATTGTCTCTTGCTAATGATCACTCTTGTAGAACTCTACATCTCTTGTTTTCTCCTGTCAAATGCTGTTATTAATTTGGGCAAATTTTGCAACTACCTATTTTGTGATTAGGCACAAATGACAAATATCCACATATCTGACCTTGATCCAGATTTACAAAAAAAAAAAACAACAATAAATTCATAGTTGAAGTGTGAAGTGTCCTCCAACCATTGCAGTACCAGGAAAGAGACTGAAAATTCAACACCTGATCATGAAGCTTCTAAGCAAGAGTTGGCAAACTTTGGGAAGATGTAGTGCACCATACTCTTCCCTGCAGCCTCAGTGGAAAATGAATGTGCTCAGCACTGTGCAGTAGTCAAATGATAATATCACTTAAAAGAAATGATTTTAAATACCCCAAAGCATTCTAAAGCCCATGACCTTTCACTGCCTGAAGGCAGCTGTGAGCTGGGCTGCATCCAAAGCAGCAGGACAGGGAGGGGATTCTCTGCTCTGTTGAGACCCCACCTGTACCACTGCCTCCAGTTCTGGTGCCCCCAGCATCAGAAGGACATGAAACTGGGGGTTGGCCAAGATAACCTTGCAGGTCCCTTCCAACCCAAACCACTCTACAATGGGAGAAGCACAGCAGAGGGAGAGATGCGTGATTGTTTACCATGCTCTCAATAAAATGCTTTAAGCTCCTGAAATTCAGCTTTATGACTTTTCCTACCAAATCACACCATTAATATTACAGAATCTAAGGGAGTTAGTTGTGTTTTCATTTCCCCTGCTTGTTACTGTAATTACTGCTGGGGTTTTTTTGTTTGTTTGTTTGGGTTTTTTGTTTTGTTTTGTTTTTTTAAAAAGCCTGAAAAACCAGCCTCAGTGATTAGGATGTGAAAGCTGACACCATGCATCACAACAGGGCTGCCTTTGGTCAGGTGAAACAGGGCCTGGCTTGTTTGGCTGCAGGTAGTCATCAGACTAACAAGCATTTGCTGAATTATGGATTTAGGTATTATTTTCTTGTGCTTTCCCAGTGCTATGCAAATACTGTTTCCTTGCACCATTCAAAGACAGCAACCTGGCATAAGTTTGAATAAAACATCACTTTCCGACTTCCTTCTGTTCCTATGGCTGCAAGGTTTGGGGATGGTGACCTTTCTGTTTATGACCCCGGTAGGTGTGCCAGAAATTCACAGTGTGACTGTTTCTATAGTCCATATTTCTCCAAAATCACAGTTTCAATTTCAAACATCTTCTGTGCTTACACACCTTGGAAGACAGCACAGGCAAGAAATAACAAATAAGTGACCAACAGAATCATCTCAACATCATCCCTCATGTGCTCTCACCTTGCTTCAAGTACCTTGTCCAGAGCTGCATATTTAGACTGTTTGCATTCAAGCCCATGACTGAGCAAGAACAAGACTAGCAATGGGGTTATTCTAGTTTTGTGTGTCTATGAAATATTCCTGTACCTTCTATTTTTCCTCTTTTATGCCTCAACAGAGAGCACAGCACTGCAAGAAGTCCTCTGCCTTTGCCCTCTTCCATTTTACTCCACCCACGGCCAAACTCTTTCCACAGCCTTTGAAATGCTGCACATCTACACCTCTGCCCATGAAGCCTTCTAGCCAAAGATGTTTCTGTTTAATGGTAAACACTGAGAGCAGTACAGAAACATGACTAAGGAATCAAAACCAAAACACAGTGAAACCTGGCTTTGGGATTGCAGCTGAAACTCCAGCTGCCTGAAAGCACTGCAGTGGGTGAAAGTGGAAATACTCTTTGCTGGAGGTCATGGCAAAACCTCGTGAGCTGGGAGCAAAGCCTACCATCTGACTGAGCTGGGAGCAGTAGCAACCACCAGGATTTCTCAACATGTTCCTACAGCTTTGTAAATCTCTTCATGAAGTAGTGAACCCATGTTCACACCAACAAAATGAAGAAGGTTTTCTCGATCCACCAGCTTAAAGATGCTGCTGTTGTCTGTTGGAAGGAATCATCTCCTTTCCATCTTCTGATCTTTTTAGCATTACATGAACAAGGAAACAGCCTAAATTGCACCAGGAAAGGTTTATGTTGAGTATCAGGAAAACAATTCTTCCCCAACAGGGTTGTTAAGCCCTGGAACAGCCTGCCCAGGGAAGTGGTGGAGTCACCATACCTGGAGGGATTTAAAAGATATATAGATGTGATCTGTAGGGACATGGCTCAGTGGTGGATTTGGCAAGGCTGGTTAGCAGTTGGGCTTGATGAGCTTCAAATTCAAGCAAATTCTGTGTTTCTACAATTCTGTGCTTCATCTCTTCCCTCTTACTTTGGTTAAATAAGTTCATTTCAAATTCCCACCAGCTCCTACTTTCTCCTTAAAATGCATGTAGGATGTGACTTTAAAGCCATACTACAGGCAGTGCTGTGTCAAATGTAATCAAAGTAAGGGAAAAATATTAGGGCTCCAAAAGGTGTATAGCTACCTTAAGTGGTTTGGTACTTGACAGAACCAGAGCCAAGACATGGGAATATGTAAGGCAAATGCTGGTTCTCATCACACATCTGAAGCTTGTTCAGAACTTGGGAACATCTTCATAGCCTTGTAACAAAAATGAGTGTCTGTGAAGATGAAACTAATATATTTAAGTCCTGCTTCTCACAGGGGCACTAGGCAGCTCTGAAAATCAGTTTCTGAGCAGAGGTTTTTTTTATTCCTACTGCAACCACATCTTCTTCCTTTGCAGAGATGCATCTGCATAAGTTACTGATTTTATCAGCAGCCACTGACATTTTGAGGCTCTCACCCTTTGATGTTGCTGTATTATTTGTCTGGCCTCCCAGCTGCACATGTGTTGGCTTCAAACTCCCTCTTTAATTATCTGAAATCCTGCTTCTGTATCATCTCAAAAAAATGTGGCACAATCACAGCAGCTTAGAAGTTAAATATCTACTATTGAGGAGAAGCAAAGCAGCGGATACACTGAGAAGAAAAGTCCACCTTCCTCTGCAGATGTCTGCCAGTCCTTTTTGGCTCACCACCCAGGGGAATGCAAGCCTGGGCAGAGGCCATCATGGAGTACCTCAGGCCAGGCAAAACAGAAAAGGCATAAATGCAGCATGACACATCAGCTGTGTCACAAGCTCTGAGGACTACTTTGGGCAGCAAAAAAATCACCCCTGCAAGCTACACGTGGTTCTGTCACTGCAAGTTTTCATTCCCTTGGCTGACAAGATGAGGATATTGTGTTCAAATGAAAACAAAGTATCTTATGGACAGTAATCTACAGATAATAGCAATTCTAGAATAAATATTGTCAGCCATGAAAACTGGGGAGAGAAGCAGGTCACAGACACACATCAAAAAGCTGCAAACACAACTTATACATCTTGGCTCTCAGCTTCCTCTTCTAATGCCTGTACAAGCTTCAGCTGCTTTTCCTCTGCATGCTGTAATACTTGTGGAGGAGGAAGAGGAGTTTATCAGCACAGATTGTGATCTCTCAGAGGTGTTTCCAAGAATCTGATCCATTAGAAGACAGAAGTTAAATGAGTTTCTATTTTTTTCCCCTTAGATTAATGTTTAGTCAAGTCTCTCTTTTTTCCTTCCTTTTTTATTTTCAACAGTTGAGAGGGTTACAATTGTCAAAAAATGCTTCTAGTTGTCTGTGTTACTCTGTTCTGTACTGAAAAACATGCTTGGTAGATCTTAACTCCTCTCAACTTGTATGGGCCTTGTATTAGCAGTTTGGAGCACACATGCAATTGCTGATACACAACCAGAGGCTAACTGGAAATCTTTAATGTAAGCTCAAATATGTGCTTCATGGCAAGGGAACAAAGACTAATAGCTGCTTGCACCATAGTCCTGTAGGCAGAGGAACACTTCACAGCAACCACACATCTGATATTAAAACCAGATTTAGGGTCCAGTTGTAAAAAGGACTGGAGAAAAATAAAAGAGGAAAAAAAAAAAAAAAAGAGGAGAAGGTCATACCTACAGCCCTCTCTACCTGCTGCAGTGCCAAGTCCCTGCATCCCAGTTGCTTCAACACCCAACACCCAAGTCCCTTGAGCAGGTGGGAGTAGAGAGAACAAAGCTGAGCTTCTTAGTCCTGCAGTTTTCCAAACAAACTTCTATACAACTGAGGGGAAAAAAAGGAGTTTCTATTACTGCAGAGGTCTGCATTATGCACTCTAATTGATGAGTGAAAAACTTGGTTCCCCTTCAGTTGCTTTACCCTTTCTGGATGCTTGATGTCTGAGAGCAAAATGTATACTGCCGATGGACACAAAATTTATCCTCCTCTGGAATGCTGCCAAAAATGGAAAGCCTGCAGTAACATGCAGCCCTGGAAGTTTAAAATGATGGATTCCATTTGCCAATCACACTTGCATTTCCAATGGGAGCCTAAATCATCTTTAAACTTTCTTGTTGACTTAATTAAGTTCTGCTCTTTAAGAAGAAGCAGAATACCTGTGTTAGAGCTAAAAAAAACCTCACCCCAAATCCCATCTACTGATGCTTGTTTTGTGTACAGCAGTACTGCTAGGAAGGCAGCGGCTGTTTGCTGCCACACCACTGCAGCAGCATAGTGGAACTGCTGGTAAATGTCATCCATGATATTGCCACTGCCCTTTCAGTGACAGGGTACCGGCTGTGCGTTCAAGTTTATCCAGCTTGACCCAGAGAAAATAGTAAATATTGCTGTGACTTGCTCAAAGCAGAAATCTCACCTGTGCATCTAGGTTTTTGCGGGAGGAGGCAGGTGTGTTGGCATAGGAGCTGATGGAGGAGCTGGTGTTGATGTCATCAGTACTGAGATTATCTATGGTGTCACTGATCCCACTGCTGACGGAGCTGCTGTCATCCCAGCTGGAGAGAAAGCACAGCAGAGGCAGAAAACAGAGGTCAAAAGACAAAGCATCATTCAGAAGTAGTATTTCTCCAAGCCTTATCCTGCTCCTGGCTGCCAAATGCAAAGAGTCTGCTCCTTTTCCTAACTTACCTTCTTTGCACTTCAAGTCTAAATTCATACAGCCCATTGACTACAGACTTGCCACAGAGCCTAATGAACACCACCATGAATGGCACAGCTCTTCCTGACTCAACTGACAGTTTGCATGAGCAAACAAACTTTCAGGTGACCCTTCAAAATTGATGTTTGCAGTCCCAGAGCAGGAGAAGGTGGTGGCAAGAAGGCACCTCCAGGTAGACACAGCACTGACTTGCTAAGCTATAAAACAGAGATGGAACTTAAATGCATGGAAAAGAACTCATCCTGAAGCAATCCTTTGCACCTGGTTGGTATAAAGACCTGGCCAACTACCTGGACCTGCCATTGGCAGCATCACTGGGCTCAGAAATGTTTAGTAATTGAAAGTCTAATTGTTTGGATGGTGCATAACCTTCCTGAGGCTGCACTACACATCCTTTTCAAGGAGATCTATTAACAGCTTACTGTTGAGGACCGCCTTCTTCCAGCTCCAAGTACTTCATTTCCCAGGAAAAGGGAAATGCAGAACTGAAAGTTTAGGACACAGAAAGAACCCACTCCCCCTACACTCCCCCCCCCCCAAAAAAAAAAAAGTCCATGTCTGAAGTGATCTGAGTGTTAGAACAGACAGAATCAAAACGATCTAAATGCAAGCCAGATGCTCCACTCCTAAAATGCCCATAAAAATAAGCTGCTTAAGGAAGAGATTTATAAACTGGCTTGCCAGTGCTCCATCTCCAAGAACAATAAAGCTGGGATTGAAACACTGTCCTCTAAGTAGCTCTGTGAAGACATTTCAGACCACTGATGGATAACTACTGCTGGAAATACATATTCCATAGATCATTCCTGAAAGCTAGCAGTAAGAGCTCATCTCCTGGCAGTTCTCCAGCTGTTTGTCACCACAGCCTCAGATATGGGGAGCTCCAGACTCCCTGCCCTGTTACATTTCTTTTGTGCTTTACAAACTTGTAACAGAGACTGCAGTGAGGTTTCTGAGGGTAGAGTGAAAGCCATTCACAAACTGATAGAGTGGACATTGAACATGTGCACCCACAACTGAATCGTGTGGGGTGGGACCGAACTATGTAAAGAAAGGCAAACCATGCCTGGTTTCTTAACTGTCACTCCTAGCTCCGTCCCTGATTTACTGTATAGCCTTAGTATATAACCTTTGGCACCTTCAAGATGAAAAAGATGCCATTTTTCTCCCTCAGCACTACAAATCAGCTACCTACAAGGCTTTTAATGATGCTTTGATAACTTTTAATTCCTTTTTTTGCTTACTTGGAAGGATTTCTTTCACCTACATCTACAAAAGGCCTTTCAGAGAACTGAGCACAGCTTCACCAGCAGCACAATTTGCTGAGCCAAACAACCAGCACAGAGCCACAGGGACGTGCTGCTCTGCAGGCCTGCAGGAAGGGTTACTGCTCACAGCTGCTCTTTGCTACTGCTTTGTTCCCAGTTACAGTCCTCATCAATCTGCCACCACAGCCGTTTGTGCCAGGTCTTCCCATATCACTGCAGACAAGGCCAGCTGGGAAGTTCAGATGAACAGTTTCAGCAAGCTGGTTTGATTTTGCCTTCAGGAAATTTGGGAGTACTCAGGCATGCTTCTCTGCTGGCAGAGGACAGGGATGGGGAGGGACAGGAGCGGACTGGGACAGAGACTAGGACCACTCTGCTTTGCTGGCAAAGGACAGGGATGGAGAGGAATGGACAGGGATAGACACTGGTACCATGTTGCTCTGCTGGCAGAGGATGGGGATGGGGAGGGATAAGGACAAACACTGCTAAGATGCTGCTCTGCTGGCAGAGGATGGGGATGAGGAAGGAGATAAGGACAAACACTGGTAAGATGCTGCTCTGCTGGCAGAGGATGAGGATGGGGAGGGATAAGGACAAACACTGGTAAGATGCTGCTCTGCTGGCAGAGGTCGGGGATGGGGGGGATAAGGACAAACACTGGTACCATGCTTGTCTGCTGGCAGAGGACAGGGATGGGGAGGGACAGGAGCAGACAGGGACAGACACTAGGACCACTCTCCTTTGCTGGCAGAGGACAGGGATGGGGAGGGATAAGGACCAGCGCTGGTACCATGCTGCTCTGCTGGCAAAGGACAGGGATGGGGAGGAATAGATATGGACACTGGGACCAACCACTGCCCCCTGCTGCTTTTCGTGGAGCCTTGAGGTGGCTCTTCACTTGGTGTTCTCCAGCTCACAAAAACACTCTCCAGTCAGTTCCAATTGACTTCCAGGAGTGTCCCAGTTAAAGGCTAAGACCCTAGTTTTGCAGAAAGATTTTCCAAAGGCTATTTGATAGATTCAAAGACACTTCAGCTCTCCTGATTGGAACGAAATGCTGTAGTCTACAGTGCTGGTGATGCTACAGTTCAAAGGAATATAAACAACACCACCACTATCAGCAATACCAATGTTTTCCATATTTAACAGTGTGATTTGCTTCTTACTGAGATGTGGTAATGCCCCCACTCCCCATACAATCATGTTCTTCTATGTGACTCATGGTTCCACCTTGAATGTACAGAAACATTACATTGCCAGCCATTTGCTGCTCTTAAACTATCACCATCCCCAGCTCACCAGCATCTAAAGAATGTGTCTAATGTTAATCATAAGTAGTTTTACTGGCATCAGCCAGTCCTGTTGACTTCAGTTGGGCAATCTAAGGCATTATGGAAATATTTGAGTGCCCTTCTGAACTGGGACATGAGCCTGAGGACAAAGGTAGAAACATGCACCCAAATACATTGATAGTTGTGGCTTCCCCTTCCTGGACTTAAAGTCTTTTATGTTCAGGTGGAAACCATGAACAACTCAAACTCTGTATTTTCAAGTTTACTAATCTCTTATTAAATTAAAACTGATGAACTGTTCTAAGGTCCAAAGATAGATGTCTAGCATTTTGGCTGCCAGAAGCTAAGCAACACAACTCTTGCAGGCATGCTGATGGCACCAAGTGATGACACTGATGCACGTGGCTGTTCTGACCAGGTAAGGTGCTGTGTCAGTTAAAACTAAACACCTCAGGTTTAATTTCATTTTTTAAAGAAATCACTTCAGTAGGGGGCAGGAGGGGGTCAGCCTCCAGCTAGAAAAAACACAGGATGCCAGAGAATGAGAAAACACAATGCCTTAAGAAATTTAAAAATCATTTTGAATCCCCACAATTATTGATGCTGTCCTTTGGAGCTTACTCTAGAGATGGTTTGAAAGCAAGTGAGACACCTGTGGAACTCCCTGAGCTCTCTAAATGAGACGTCAATGTGAGCAACTTTAAGAGCATGCAACATATACTGCTAAAAGTAATGCAGTTAAAGCACATGTACTGTTTAACCTGCTGCCACTGATCCATTACACTAAAAGCTCTTCCCTCCCAGGAAGCCCCTCAGCCTGGATTTAGGAATACACAAGAGCACAGGACACACCACTCCATGGCCACATCAGCACACACCTCAAGACCCCGGACAGCATCTGTTCACATCTGAGGCATCTCCCTTTCACATTGCTCTGGAAGCAACCCCAAGCCCTCCACATAAATGAGTTAACTTTTACCTTGATCCAGTGCCTCGATGGTTAAAGTCAAAAGCAGGGAAGGAGAATGGGGAATCTAACAGCCCTAATTACGCTGTTCCTGGCTCCCAGGGCCACGATAACATCTCTGTAATTTAGCTGGTGCAATTAATAATTTCTGATGTCAGCAGAAGTCTGCTCAACCATAACCTGAAGCTGAAGTGTTTGGGCTTTCCTTTCTCTATTTGATCAATCATCTGAAACTTTACTTTGATTACTGAAAATTTAAAAAACAACAACAAAAACAAAACAAAACAAAACAAAACCACAAAAACCCAAACAAACCAAATGCAAAACGAAACAAAAAAAAAAACAAACCAAACAACAAAAAAACCCCAAACCCACAACCTTAAAAGTGTATTCCATATGAAAATTATACAACCACTCACTTAAAAACCATCACCATCACTTAAAAACTCCCACAAAGCTGCCTCCTACTCTTTATGAAACCAAGCACCCCAAGCACTCTCCTCTCCCTCCCCACCTCAGCCTGCTCCCGGAAGCTGCCCACATACACCACCACCAGGTCAGCCACTCAAAGCTGCTTTTTGAAACAGGTTTGCAAAGCAGTTAGGCTCAGACTTGCATTTTTCCAAAGTCTATCAGCACTTTCCCATCTTGCATAATCATCATCTGCAGATCTGGCTTTTTTTTTGTCGTCTTGGATGGCACCTGAAACCATCCTGTGATCCTCAGGACAGCCCTCCCCTCACTGCAGAAATCTTCCCCTTTTGCAAATGCAAAGCAAAGGAGTCATGAAATCCTACTAAATAAGGCCTGCAAATGCACCCTTCTCTACGGGTGGGTGTGGATTTTAACTTTGCTGGATCTTCAAGCCAAACCAAAATTACAATGAGCTGCTGAAAAATACATTTGTCCAAGACAGGGCCTTGGGGCTTTACAATATTTCAAGTGGAAACATGGTAATTATCCACTTCGGCCTGAAAATTTAACTATTTATGAGTTGGTGGGAGAACAAATAAACAAGTCAAGGTGCAAAATGGTTGAAACTTCACAGCACCTTCCAAGAATTAAAAGGGAAAAAATAAAATAATTTAAAAAAAACCCCAAACCCAAAAACCAGATAAATGTAAATGAAGTGCAGGATGGGATACTAAATACTGCAGTTTCCACTCTTTCCTTCTGGGATTTCCTGCAATATTGACATCACCATGTCAGAAATCCAAAAACCATCTACAGACCCTCACATGGTTTTCCTCTTAAATTGTTATGAAAAGTGCCAAATAGCTGTTTGCAAAAGGATGGATGGAAATCTGCTTCAAGAGAAGTTAATTCAATTAACATATTTTACATGGTTATTAGTCACCTTACCTTCTCCATGCCTTCAGTCACTCTTTTACTACATCCCATTGTAGGCATTTTAAAATAAACCACTTTGTTTCTAACCCAAGGTGGAACCCAGGGGCAGGACTCTTACCTTGAAACGCTTTGTAAAGCCAGATCATGAAAGGTGAAAAGCAAAGCAGGCCAAATGAACACAGACCATTCCCAGCTGTTCCTTCTGGAACAGAATCTAATCCTTTTCATGCCATTTTTTGGTGCAGAGTTACAAACAGCTCAAAGTGTGCTGTGAGCTACTCAGACAGTTTCCATGTGTAGTGACAATTGGGTTTACTGCCAATCAGCTGAATTGCAGCTCTGTCAGGCTCTCTTTAGAATCCATCCAAGATACCACTTCAGGATTTACAGTTAAAATACTTATTTGTGAAAGAGGGTAACTCACAGAGTATCAATTAGTGGTTAAAATAGGTTGAGTAAGAAAAAACTTGTAGAAGCTAGAAAATGGCACATGCACTTTTCATTTAATATTTTTAATATCAGTGCTAATAACCTCATAAAAATAACACTTGGCTTTTATTTTGTCCCTTAAAATCTAACCAGGAATTTGACCAAACCGTTGTTAAATTTGAAAGGAACACAGCTGAGCACACACAAAGAGGAGCTGCTAACCTCAGCTAATCTCAGGGAGTTTATGGTCTGAAACACTCTAAAACTTCAGGAAAGCAACATAACTTTCTACCAAAATTCATCATCTCCTGCTCTAAAGCAGAAATTCCAAGGGCACCTCCTTCACCTGCACACATTTAGCTCAGACTCTTCAGCCCTTCACTGCCTAGAGTCACTAAATGCAGCAGCCTGCACAACTGTATTCACCTGCAAAAAGCTTGACTGGTGGAACTTGGTTTTGTGGCCATTGTTCATCACAAAGTTTCCTCTGGCACTGCACAGCCTCGGGGGAAAGTGAGAAACCAAAGCAAGGCACTGCCTCTGACCCAAGTGCTAGAGGAACACAAAGCTCCCAGATAGCTTTGAAAAAATCGAGTGTAAAATGCTCCAACCAGCTACTAACCCCTTTTTTTCTCTTGACTCACAACCTATAAACCTTATTTTTGGTGTTCCCCACTTACTGCTCTGTCTGAAGACTTACTGTGCTTCTAAAGTAGTGCACAGAGCATAGCTGTGGCCAGTGCCACCATCACCTCCCTGCTCTGAAGTGCTACCATCACTTCCCCTGCTCTGAAAGCTGTGGGATTGACATTGATCCCTGACCATTCCTGTGTGATCTATCGACCCCAACTGATTTGCACCAGTGAAAGCTGAAAAGAAAATCAGTTTCTTCATATCTCTATAAGGTCAGCACTCGGTCTTAGTTGTTATTGTATTAAAAATATGCACAGTTTGTTATCCTTTGTTTCCAAGACAAGTAAGAAGTGCTGAGAAAAGTCATCCAGTGAAAGTCAGATATTCTTGTTTATGGACAAAGCTTCTGGTGCTCTCCAGAAAATAAATCCCTGTAAAGTCTACAGCCTGCATGTGACAGCCATGGACTGAGTAAATCCACAGAGGTCAAGCCAAAGGCACTGGGGATGCTGTAACGGACTAAGGGAATGGGGAGGAGTTCCCTGGCACTGATCTAGGTGTGAATCACCACTGCAAGAGCCTTCTCCTCCCGCCTGGCCAGGCCCCAGCCCAAACACCTCCCTCCTCCAGGCAGGAGGAGAACATGCCCGGCCCAGGGGATGGAGAGTTCTGACAACCACACTCCAGATTGTGCAGCCTCCTTTCCCCTGCCTTGTGTCCCAGTTTACACCACCTTCTCCCCCCAAAGCAGTTACCCTTGGGATCACACCACCTCCTCATACAAAGGCACAATCAAAGCTCTGACTGAAAGAATTGGTGGCACTTAACGAAAACACAAACATGGTTTCTAACACCCATCTCCCACCTGTATGCTGCTTCAACACCAGACTGAACTGGCAAGAGCTCAGCAGCTCACCAGCAGCTACTAGTACTTGGCTGCCTACTTTGGCTCCCAAACACCATAAAAATGGGCTTCAACCTCACAAGGAAAAACACCTCAATTAGCTAAATACTTACAAGGCTGATGTAACTAAAAGGTGGAAGGGAAAGAATGAAGAGCAGTATGGAAACAAAGTTATGCAAAAGGCATTTAAATTTCCTGCTGCTGAGTAGGATTTCAGAAGGGGCTGGAGCCACCTGCCCCTGCACTGCTTGCCTCCCGACCAGGCTCACTCACAGCCTGTCCAGGGCCACTCAGCCACCTGCTCCCCCAGCACAAAAGGCCAACTGGGACCACTGGGCAGCCTCACCAGGGAAAGGTGGCTAGCAAACACATCCAGCAGAACCAAACCCTCCAGCAGCTGGCAGGTAGAATGCGGCTCCTTTGGTTCCCAGTCTCGTTTTAACCCCTTCTGACTCTGTAACGCCAACACGGTTACATTCAACACAGACCTTGTGAGGTCTGCAGGCTGTAATCCCAAGCAACACACAAGCAGGCAGGAAATGTAGAAGCGAAATTGACAGCCACTGCTGAAGTTCTTCCTTATTCAGAACACGCTGCAAAGATTGTACACAAATTGATCAAGGCTTTAAAACCCTGGGCGCAGCAAACCACAGATTTCACACGAGAGCTGCTCCTCTCACACACAGCAGCATCGGCTGCAGCTAAGCACATGGAGACGAAGATAAGGCATATGCTTGCACACTCTTCTCCCAACAGAAATGGAGAAAACCCCCCCAAATTTGTCTTTTTGAACGCATTACAGCACGCTGATGTCTGCCTTAAATGTGAACTTGGCAATAAAAGGCGTTAATTTGCTCACAGGGCACAGCACCGTCCCTCAGGAAGCCAAAGCACTGGAAACCAACCGTCGTTATCACCTCAGTGATTTACAGAACAGACACATCATCAAGTGAAAGGGTTTGCTTTGTAATGTGGCAGATGTCAGCTACTACCAATTCTGAAAGCAGGTTTTTTTTTCCTCCTAACAGAATAGCAACATCCTAAATTGAACCAATAACTCCGGGTTTGTTTCAGCCTTTACCATTAGGCTTATTTGAAAGCAACTCTGAAGAGTGAAAAAAAAAATCTTCTAACTCAGCCAAATCAGGAAGCCTGCAGAAATGTGCACGGGAGTGAGAATAAGAACTGCATTTATGTCCTAAAAAGCAAGTGCACAGTAGGCTGTGATCTGGCCTCAAACAGCCTCACACCCGCCTTTGTTTCCCTGCAGAGAGCTCATTCCCACAGAGGTTTCTCCCTTTGCACAGAAAGCAAACTTAAAGGGCTAAAATACAACAAAGCCCGACAGCTTTCTGAGGCTAAAAGCCTGTAACACCGGTGGTAAGACAGCCAGGTAGACTGCAACCTGAGAGACACTGATAGCTAGTGACAAAACCCAGAGAATACTGAAGTTAAGCTTGAAGAAAACACACAGAGTGAAAGCTGTCAGTTCCCACATGGGAAATTTCCTAATATATCATTCCAGTATTTGTAATCTGTTGAAAACAGCTTGGGTTTAATGCAGTGCACAGCGAGTCAAATAGATAATGCAGGGAGAAAACTCCTCGGATTTACTCCATCACCTAATGTGCTTCCATCGCTGCCAGAATCTACGGAGCCAAACCTGCTTACACAAAGGTGTCACACAACACACAAAGTGCAGAAGAATCTCTTACCTTGCAATATTCCCTGGCCAAAGCACTTCTCCACCTTGCTGCCCATGAAGAATTCCAGCAAAGGGACTTAGATTTATTTTGCAGGTTGATACCTTCATTAGGCTACCATCCAACACCCCCCTAAACAAAACAGCTTGTAACTTGACTGTCTAGGAAGAGACTTGGGAAAAAAAAAAACAAAAAAAACAACTTGCAAGATTGTTTTCCAACAGAGCCCTCAACATTCAGCAGCTCTGAAAGACACTGGAAAGTAAAGCCTTGCGGGAAGGTGATCATCAGAAACTTCCCCTAGAAAGAAATCTGATCCCTCAACAAAATTAACCTCTGAAGTGCTGAAAAAGTGAGAGGTCAAGACTTTCTGCTGGGACTAGGTCATCTGTGAAAAGCTGTAACCTGATGGCAGCAAAGCAGGCAGACTGGGTGCCTCCAGATCACATACCGTATGGTATGAAGTAAAAGCTCATGTCAGCAACCCTGCACTTGAAGGTAGTAAATGACAGGATTGGATCTCAGCTAAAAGCCTACAATCTCTCAAAGCATATATCCCACTCTGCTTTTACTGTGGGATTCAACAATGTGACTGCTGAAACAACCACAGCTTTGTGAGAACGCAGCAGGAGACATACTCCAAATGTTTTAGCACAAAATATTTGGAATATTGATAACTTTTTTTTTCTTTTTTTGGGGGGTGGGGTCGGCAGGGGATGGTTAGAAAAAGCTTTTCAATACAAATAGTACTGAAACCAGCAATTTACCCACTGGCATCTCCAATAAAGGAGAGAAGATAGGTAAGATTTATCTAAGTAGGAATGAAACACACAGATCCTTATTTCCAGTTGTAAAGTAAGGGGCTCACTACTTTATTTCAGGATGAAATTCAGCTGATAAAAACGTATGGTGGTCAGCATTCCAAACTCTCACTTTAGCCTAATAGAAATACTTTCTGACAGGATATTCCTGCATTCTGCTGTACACATGGGGTGGGAGTTTTTTTGCTAGTATGGGAAATGACACCAGCTCCATTCACTGCAGGCAGCAGCACTCAGAGGCACCAATTGCCTTTATGCTAGATGTCTCATGAATATAGCTTACAAACCTTAGAAAACCTGTGAGACAGTGAGAACTGGAAAGCTGGTCACTCAGAGCCCACAAAGATTCATTGCTCATGGAGTCTCCTGTCTGCTAACAGGCATAGAGCAGGGAATGCCACACATCCCTCCCAAAAGAGAACTGCTAGAAATACAAGAGGAATGGCAATCATAGCACAGATGATGGAAAACCCAGTGGTGTTGGACACCCATGACTAGTTGGGCATGGAAGGCAGCACTGGAGCTTGGAGTAGAAGACTACTGTGAGAGGTCAGGGAGCTCATAAGTGGATAAAGAACCAAGGGAATGGTTCAAGGTCAGCACAAGCAGAATGGAGTCAGTGAGAGAAATACTGCAAGATGAGGTGTGAACATTCTGGGAACAAGGAGTTGGAATAAGGAAACCAAGGTTAGGGGGAGGTCTGGGAAGGTGGTCTGAGGCTAAAGAGACATCTATCAGATGTAAAGCCATGGTGAGCAGGTAAGATGAACTCAACAAACAGTTGAAAGGGAAGTGGACTGCAAAATGGAGAAAATCAGAGAAAAAAGCCTGAGCTGATGAAATCAGCAGCACATTACAGTCATATGCACAAAGGGAAGGAATTAAATTAAGGGCAGAACCTATACTGTTGATCATATTCTGTTATTTAAATGGGGACACACACAAACCACTGACTCTTGCTGTAGTTTCTACAGTTACCAGCACTGAGCAACTACTACAGAGAGATTTGGTCACTAAGCAAGGAGCTCCATTTCTAATCCAGCCACAGCCAGGGTAGATTTCTGTTGTCCAGGTTACCGACGAAGGGTCCCATCATGAAAAGGAGGGGGGCAGCCTTTCAGATAGATGGAGGAAGTGGAGAAGACAATACCACACTGTCTTCTTAGCCTCACCTCAAGAAAACCATCAATTATTCAGCCCAAAACCAAAGAGAAGGGAAGGGAAGAGTAGCCAGAAGTCAGCTCTAGCCACATATTTATTAACTCCGATCATTTTGAGGGCTGTGTCTGGAATACAAAACATCTTTTAGCACAACACCGTATTTTTGGTTGAAAGAGTCAAAATGCAAGTATTCAAAGGTTATAAAAGAGAGACCTTGTGGAGATATCCTGCTGCCAAAACCTTCAAATAAACGAGCTGCAGCCTAAGCTTGCCTTTCTGTGCTGCAGTCTATATTTTAGCGGCCGCAGTGTTACTATAGCAACACAAAGGATCAGTAATTTAGAGGCTGGTGGATGTGACAACTTGCAATTTAGAACAATACCAATAAAAGTGGCCTGGGAAAAGCATCACTGAGCCCAAATGTTTGTGTTTTAAAACAAAGGGGGGAAAAAAAGGGCTGTTCATTTAATTATTCCTTCTCCCCCCTCCGCCGCCTCAGCTGGACAATTATCTATATTAAGTTAGTCTGGTGGTGAATAAAACAGAGAAACATGATTATTCTGCTCTTTGGTGTGCCTGCACCCTAGAGTACAGCCAACCCATGCCCTTCATGAGCTCCATGTGTATCAATGCAAAGCTGCAGATGTCGTCATCCTTGCTGCAGATTTGACAAGATTCATATTTTAGAAGGAAAAAAAGGTTATCATCCACAATGAAAGTGAGTGCAAAGATACTCATTAATCCTTTCTTGCCTCTGCTGAGTTCGACTGGTTTCCTTTATTAACAAATCCTGCAAACTGCTCCTCATCCATTACTTTAATCACAGAATAGTTACTAGAGATAACTCTTGGATATTACAGATACTTAAAAGAATCATAAATGGAATAGCAAAGCTTCTTCTAATCTCTAACATCCTTCCTGTTCTCATCAAAATAGCTCCCACAAACATGATGTTTCTTAATTATCTGCTACAGAGCTGCACAGGAAATTAGTGACTGACTTGTAGCTAATGGTAAATAAGAACAGCCAGAAATACTCAAATTCCAAAAATAATCAAAGCTGAAATTGCAACCTAGGGAAAAAGAAGAATCTGAACATCCCATCTGTTGAATCACCAGCTCCAAATAAAACCAAAATCACAAGATTAAGGTACAGTGTTACTCTCCATACACCAATCTACAGCCCCATTGTCCTTCCCTTTCCTGGCAGCCCTCACCCAGCAAAGGAGAAAGGATTTTGCAACGTAATACCCATAACACTAAATACAGAGGGATATCTGCAGATGAATTTTACATGTAGTAATAATCATCATTTTATGGGCCAGGAAGTTCAGAAGATTAGTGTGTTATGGCTGCAGTTCATAAAAGCATTTGTGTTAGAAGTTTCACATAGCAATGGGGTGAGATAAACTGTGAACAGCTTTACATTAAGCTCTTTCATGGTACTTAAAGTCGGGGAGAAGTAAAGAGACCCCAGGTATTAATTTACCTTAAGAACAGCTGCTTAGAAAAGGCTGCAAAGTGTGCTGATACTCAGGGTAATAAAATCATTGCACCTCCAGTCACTTGTGCTTTCTCTCCACACTCATGTGTTATTCCCATTAAACCATGGTAGGAATCCTGCTCATGGTCTGAACCCAGCTAAAACTGTATGCAACGACAGAAAAAAGACTTATCAAAGAAATGTGTGGTTTGAGTCTCATTTCAAAAGGCCCCAAACCATAATTCAGGGCTTGCATTCCAGGCTAAAGTATTGCCAACCTTGCTGCACTTCAAACTCTCCATTAGAGAACATCAAAATGCCTGAAAATTGGAGGTTTACTGTGCTATGTTAATTTCCTTTCTATTTTCTTCTTATTAGTTGAGATATATCAGTTAGGAGCTTGGAAAATGTCTGCTTTTGATGACTGTAATGATTATAGGAGCAATGCAAGCAGCACAGGCTGCAAAGACACCACACTTCAGAGTCTTTGGAGGATTTTTATAATGTGTGGCACAAAGCTTCTGCCATACATCACCCTGGAAGAGACTCCAGTACAACTGAGTAAGCTGATGTCTTAATCATCAGCAATAATTTGTTAAGATTTCTTTTTCCTTTCTCTCCTCCTAAAGAGCACTGCAATGATTTTAACGAGGGAAAAAACAAAACCAAAACTAAAAACCATTTGTAAACCCCAAATATGTCCCGAAGAGACTCAAACATACTCCTGAAGACACTTCCACCCGTTTAACTGGAGCAGATTAAACAGAAATACACATTGTTAAAATATCTCCATATGCAGGAGAAAATAAAAGTGGGAACACAGCAACACTCCTGCACCACTACAGCTACTACGGATCATGACACAGGGCCCAAATTCTATGTCTCAACCTAAACAATGTTTTGTGTTATAAAAGAACCATCCCTGACTTTTTGTACTCACAGGTAACTGTCAGTCCTGGGAAGGTATTTCTAGTTAAATCCAAAGGAACACTGGAAGTGACATAAACCCATGGAGATGGAAATAGTAGCAAAGAGACCACAGCTGCTACAACCCTGTGAAGTTGTGGGCTTTCAGTGTGGTTCCAAAAGGCAGCTTGGAGCCAGAAGTGGGTCTAGAAAAATTAAGACTCAATTTTTAATTGCCCTTGTTCTTCCGAATCAAAGAGACACTAAGTTTCCAGACTGGTGAGGATCTATACTACAAAATACTCTTTACATTCTCAAACCTCAGGAGTAAGAGTCCTTTCTTGCCTTACAGACTTCCCTGAGAGCAGACAATTCTGTTATGGTTGCCTGGATTTATTTATTGACAGCTGTGAACATAGGAAGGGCAGAACACCTCAGGATTTTGTTCCAATGACTCATACAGGTTGTATCCTACAGGAGAAAGTGAGAGAGAATCCTCAGCATGGGTACATATACAATGCCTAGGAACTGACCACTCATACAGTCAAGCAAAGATGGTGAGGTTTTTCTACTCCTAAAGCAAGTCCCTCACCACTTCAGTCAATGGCAAGACTTCACTTGACTTGAAGAGTAGGGATTTAGGCCCTGAAAAGGCTGTGTGTACACAGGAGAGCCAAGCATGGGACACCATGAAGGGCTGGGTCCAGAGAAGGACCACGCAAATGATGCCTGGGGGCTGGAGCACCTCTGCTATGAGGACAGGTTAAGTGAGCTGGGGTTGTTCAGCCTGGAGAAGGAAAGGCTCCAGGGAGACCTAAGAGCAACCTTCCAGTACCTGAAGGGGGCTACAAGAAGGCTGAGAGACTGTTTGCAAAGGGCTGCAGGGACAGGATGAGGGGCAATGGTTTGGAATGAGAGAAGAGTAGATTGAGATTGGATGCTAGCAACAAGTTCTGTAGCATGAGGGTGGTGGAACACTGCAACAGGTTGCCCAGGGAGGTAGTTGAGACCCCATCCCTGGGGATCTTCAAGGTGAGGCTCAACAGGGCTCCAGGCAACCTGCTCTAGTGGAGAATGTCCCTGCTGACTGCAGGGGGTTGGACTGGATGACCTTTGGAGGTCCCTTCCAACCCTATGATTCTAAAGTCTTATAAACTCTGTGGAAGCAAACTACTAACCTCTTCAGCAGTTCAGATTGGAAGAAGTCAATTTTCCCCCTTGGCCAAGGTGTGTTAAAACCTGCGGTTGGCAGTGTGACGTTCTTTGGGAAGGGGACAGTTTCTTATGGTTTGGAGAAGGACACAAAGCAAACTGCACTTAAAACAATGGAAATGATACTCCATTCTTGTGTTTCACCACACTGTTTGAATTCAAGATCAGATTTGTTTCCCCTTTCTACAGACTGCTCTTCCTAACGAGCTGTTTGCCCTGCTAGGTATTTTTGTGTGTGGTTTGATTATTTGCTGTATCTGGAACAAAGCAGATAGCATGGAAAACATAGGTACAAAGCCACATCCATGTGTATATAGCAAAGGCATTGACAACAATTCTCACTTGAGGAGTCTAAGACTTGGTAATGTGTTTAAATTTAGAAACAAATGCTTGGAGCATCCAAGAATAACCCCTGGCTTCGCTGTTCATTTGGAATTCCTCTTGGATAATAGCATGCAAGCTGCATGGCTGCTTAGCATCCACTGTTTTGATTGGATTATCTCTAGTTGCTTGCATTTTTCTTTCCCTGCTGCCACTAGAAAGTAGCCATTTGTGTTTCTTCCCTCTGATGTGCTTATTCATTTGAAGTGGGTATAGTGAAAAGTATGCCCCACACTTGTGTCAACACAAGAGCTCCATGTAGGCTACTGGCATTTTTTAAACAATCTTTGAAGTCAATATAGAATGTTACAAACCTGGGGTTTATCACATAGTGCACACACATAAACAGTCTTTTCTTCTTCATCAGGCATGTATGTCACCTTGTTGGAGGAAATTGGGTTTCTATAATGGTTGGTCAATGAAAAGAAATTCCTAGGAGTTAGATGCTAACTCTGTCTCGTGCCATTTTCCTGGCAATTATCAATGCGTTAATCAAAGAATCACAGAATGGTTTGGATGGAGGAGACCTCCAAAGGTCATCTACTCCAGTCCCCCTGCAGTCTACAAGAACATCCTCCACTAGGTCAGGATGCCCAGAGCCTTGTGTCAAGCCTGGCCTTGAGGCCCCATCCCTGGAGATATTCAACTACTTCCCTGGGCAACCAGTTGCAGTGTTCCACCACCCTCATGGTGCAGAACTTGTTGCTAACATCCAATCTAAATCTGCTCTGCTCTCATTTCAAACCATTGCCCTTTACCCTATCACTACAGGCTTTTGAAACAGTCCCTCTGCAGCCTTCTTGTAAGCCCCTGAAAGCATGAAGATTTTCAGCTTGGTCCCTAACATATGAAGTTATAAAACTAGTGCAGCTGGCACAACTGCTGTCTTCTCAGGACCCTCAAAAAATGCTCTGGGTTGAACCTATGACAGATGTGCAGATACGATTTACAGTTTGTTTTCTGGGCTTTCTAACATCACATCTTAGTCAACAAGCAATATATTAGAGAACAGAAACATCAGATAGATAAAGAAGCTGAACAAATCCATAGTCTAGGAGCAAAATTCTTTATGGCCAATGAGGTAGAGAACAGCTCAAAAGGAGATAAAATCTGAATATCAGGTTGTGTGGCAGCCAGCAGGACCAGAGGGCTATGTGAGAGGCCAGGAAGGGTATCCCACATGCAATATCTACAGAACTACACTGAAATGTAGTGAATAAGCAAGTCTCCACTTAGTTGCTGCTGTTTTGAAAAGTCCTATAGAACTTGATCTACCCTCCCTCCACTCCCACAAACACTAAAACCATTCCTGCTTAATCAACAGCAGTCATTAACCATCTCATTGCAGTCATTAACCATCTCATGGCACCCAGTGTAAAAACACTGCTGCCAACTCTATGTATCTTAGTCAAATCCAGTGCAGTTATGATCGAGTTTGCTCATCTTAATTCCTTCAGCCTCCCCCTAATTAGATCTCTGCATTTACAGTTGTTTATTGTTGCTGTGGCTGTCAAAAAGCTAATACATCCCACTAGAAAAGTGAACTCATTTAGCCTCATTAAAATAGAACTATTAAATCAAGCTAGCATCATTACAGCTGGATCTCAAGTGTTTGTCAGTCCTCCATGTTACTGAGTCTACAAACACTCAAACCACATAAATGCTTCAGCTGAGTAATGGGCAAAGAACAAAGATGCAAACTCTCAACTTCAACAAAAATTCCTTTTCCTTTATTTTGAGAGTCCATCTACATTTTCCTAATAAAACAAAGGGATTTACTCCACCCCTAACAACAGAAGATGTGTGACAGATTATACCTGAGCCAAAGACATGCCTCTTGCTCAGATTATCTTGCAAAATCTTTCCACTCTTTTGAAGATGTTTTCCCATGTGAATTGTTTTTCTTCTTATTCTTACTGGTACTGTCAGACTAACTTGCCATTTCCAAATTCATAGCAGACTATGAATGCAACAGAGAATTTCAGACATTTCTCCCTCCCTGCCACTCCGATCTAGACTTGGTTAAGAAAAATCACTGAGTTTCCCTTCCATTTATAATCCTCCTCACACAAAAAGGCAGTCAAACCAAAACCACTCACAAAACAGCAGCTCTAAGCAAGTCTTCCCTAGTTCTGCATGATATGGGTTTGTGAATAATGCCAGCAATTCTTAATGGACTTGACATTTTCCCTCACTCTGAGACAGAAATTCTTAATGAAGCAGTAAGAAACCCCCCAGCTTGTCAGAGGAAACACTGAATTTAACCCACTGTTCAAAACCTGCAGCTGATGAGAAGTAGACCCTCCACAAACCTCCTTATCTCATCAAGATCTGTAGCAATCACAGCTTGCCCAATGAACTTCTGACCTTCCCTAACCCCTAATAAAATCCTAACTGTAGATCACCTGAGAAGAGGAATGGTCCTCCAGATTAGAGTGCTGCTGAATGCATTGCTGGGAGCTGACCTGTCAGCTTTGTAGGAGCTTGGCTGGAGGAAGCTTCAGCTGGTAGCCTTGCTCTTATCAAAAGGATAACATTTTAGCTGCAGTGCCAGCAAACTGAAAACTGATTTTCCATTGCTCCAAAATGATTCATTTGAGAGAGAGAAAACTCTTCTCCCTGCAAGCACAGAAAGCCTCTCAGGGTGAAATGTTCTGCTTTTATTCCACCAGAAGGACAAACCAGCAGCTGCAGTGTGTCTATTAGCATGATTGCCATGCTCCTCAAGGATGACTCTGCTAGCTCAAGGCTACCTGAATTTGGCCTTTCATAGAGCTCAGCAGAAGCTTCCTCAGAGTGACAGCAGTGACCACAAGCCTACTGGGGAAGGACAGAAGGTTTCCTCCCCATGGCTAGCTACTCAGAGCAGAGACTGCAGCTCGTGTACAAATTCAGTTCATAGTTGCCATATCAGGTAGGAAGGTCAACCTAGCCACAGTGGACTACACCCATTAATTTCTCTCTGGAGAGCAAATCCTTTGACTTGCTGCAGATACTATGAGAAGCACTAAACAAGCAGAGGGAGCTGCAGTGGGATGTGGGAACACCATTGGCAATAACAACTGAATGTTGATGTGGGGAGACTGCATTTGCACAGGTATTTTCTTTTGAAACTGAAGTGCTAATGCCAAACACATGTGCCTTATAGGGCTCAGATTATCTGATACCTGATATTGTTATCTGATACCTGAAAAACTAATCTGGTAATAACTTGTAAAATATATTCTTGCAGTTTCCTAACAGGTAAATATCTCTATTATATACCTTATGAACTATGTTACATATTTAGCCTGGAATGCCAGATAACAACTCTTAGATCTTTTCCCAGGATACTATAGGTTTGGGCTGGTAGCTGGTTTTTCATTTTGTTGTAAGCAATAAGCTGAAAACAGAGCTCAATAGTGTCAAAATACTATCAGAGAAAAAAAAAAATCAGTACAGCTATAAATACAAAAGGCAAAGCTGCACAGTGTTATGAAGCATGGCTCTGAGATGCCTGGTCCTGCAGTATGCTTAGATGCACATCTGAAGATGCTAGAGCAGGTCTGGATGTGATGCAGATCTAGCATGACACAGCCTCAGCTGTCACATCACTGCATTTCCCAGGGTGTCATTCATTTCTATTGCCAGGCCAACTTCTACTCCTCTTACTCATTTGCATTAGTAAGTCAGGAGAACAGGTGGAAACTTTCCATTAGACACAATGAAATGAGCAATGCCAGGCACCCAGAAGATGTGTGGGAAAGAAAGGAAGAGAAGAAACACGTGGAGCTGCCCTTCAAAGCCAGCCTTCCTAATGGTCATGAGATGCAAAGCCCCAGTCTAATAGAAACAGGGCTCTGATACATGGGTGCCAACACTTTTCCAAGAGTGACTCTGCCCACAGAGTCTCACCTGTCCTCCCCAAGTGGCATAAAATCAGTATAAAAATCCTAAACTTTGCCATAAAGGCACAGCAATATACAGAAGCAGGCACCTTGTGCTTAGCCAAACCAGGGTTGATTATTGTCATGCATCATTGCCTACCATGCATTCATGCACCCCTTTGTTTCAGTTTATTTTCATGATAATCAGGTGCAAGGACAGATGTTGTCAGCACCAGAAGTGACACTAATCCTGGGCTGCTTCCATGCCCATCCCTGGTATGCATGGTTATCTCCAGGGCCTATCTAGCTGCGTGCTGCTCTGCATTGTAGCAGCTCTTTCTTTTGCACTCCACAACTTTGCAAGGCTCATTAACGTGATGTATCATTTTACAAATGAAAATGCTGAGGACAAAGCCTAAGATGTGCATTGCTGGCTGTGTGCACAGGGTAATTAACAAGCACAGGATCTGTATGCAAATCACATCACTGAAAATACTGACTATTAGCATAACAAGTGCTTATTATTTATTGAGATGCAACTCAGAGCAGGCATCCTGCTGGGGTCTAACATCCTTCCCTTAAACAGCACCGTCTCTTCTTTCTTCCTTTACACATTCTTCTCCCCTCTGGATGATTACCAGTACAGCAAACAGGGAGGCTCCCTTCTGTGCCTTTGTTTAAATGGGGAAATCTCATGTGTTTAATTGCCCTCAAGCATCTGATCCAGTTCAAAGCTCAGAGCAGCCTCTCCTTTGGTGCTACATTCCCCTCCCACCCTCACCATCATGAACTGCAGGCTCTTTAAGTAAGCAGTTAATGTATGCAGCTTTACCTCTACTATCTCTAATTCTTAACTGATAACGAGTTAAAAGCAGTTAGGCTTTTAACTTCTTTAAGGGACAAAATAGGAACAAAGTGGGAGAAAACAAAAGCTCAACTGTGCAGAGGCACAGTCCTTTTTCATGTCCTGCCACCCTCTTCCTACTGCACATCAGATGAATTTGACCTTTTAATCGTTCCAGCCAGGAAAATCACAATTTTGCCTTTTTTTTTTTCCTTTGGTAGGTCTGAGCACAGCTTTCTTGCTGGATCAGCTCTGTCAGCCCTGTGGGCTGAGAGGTCTGTCACTGATGCTTGCATTGTTTCCTCGCTCCACTCCCTACCCTGCAGAAGTCCTGAGGTCCCAGGGTCTCTGCAGGACTCTCTAACCTTTTCTAGCATTTCCCTAAGAGCCAAAACTTGCAAAACTCTTCCTTACCCAGTAATTCCTTCCCCAGCCCCAGCCCTGCTGGGTTTTAGGCCACATATTTGTTCTGAGGCTACACCCTGGGCTTCAGAGATGGCTGTGTTACAGTAATGAAATAATTAGCAGGGGGAATGATTTCAATTATTTATCCTTCTGCCAAAACTGAGCTGTTTGGCCTGAAGTTTTCCAAGCTGCATGCCAACGTAAGGATGGACTTTGGTCTCAGTTAAAAACAGCCAACAATTCCTGAGCATTGTTAGAAAACAGCCATGATTTTACCATGAAGTTCTCTTGATCATCCCTGAGAAACTACATCTTGCAATGTGACTTTGGATTTGGTTCTGAAGCCCCCAACTCTTATCCTCTCTTTTACATCAGTGCAATAATGAAATAATTTTAAACTAGCCTCTCATCTCTATTTCAGCATGGTCAGATTGTGGCTATCTTGTTAAGGCTGAGCTGTGAAGTGGTGTCTCAGCTATCAGAGACTTTACATAAACTGCTACTGAGAAAGACAGCTCTGCTTCAGTGAATTCTTCTAGAATTAAGGAGTGGTCTTTGGGTATCTTTGTTTAGAGATTTTAATGAAGTGAACAGCACAAGAGATGATGGGATGAAAGGAAAAAAAAAAATCACCAGGATCTTTGCCTCCCCCCAAAAGAAAGCAACCCAACAGATGACTAGTTAAGATTAGTGCAAACATTCATATTTTGCATCAGAACAGGCACACCTAACAAAACACACAAAGATGCATCTGGAAAACCCCTCTGGTTATTCACAGGCTGCTTTCCCTCTAATGTGTGATGGTGCTTTAGTTCATACAGATTTTGAGAGAGACAAAGGATGGTTCCCAGAGACTAGTTTACAAGGCAGTAAATGCCAGAGAGGTTTTCCTAACAATCCTCTCTCTGTTTTCCTTGTCTCCCTTGAATCCATTCTACTTCAGTTACAGCTAGAACTCACTCCTCTTCCTGAAAATGTCCAAAGAAAGTTTTGTTCTCCTCCCATGATCTCACCCAGCTTTGCTTAGCCAAGTCACAAGTTACCTTTGGCTGTCTTTTTTTTTATTATTTCTAAAATAATCCCTTGTTCCTAAATGATTTGCTAACATATATATGGCCATCATCAGGGGGCTGGAGCACCTCTGCTATGAGGACAGGTTAAGGGAGCTGGGGTTGTTCAGCCTGGAGAAGGAAAGGCTCCAGGGAGACCTAAGAGCAACCTTCCAGTATCTGAAGGGGGGTACAAGAAGGCTGCAGTTGGACTGTTTGCAAAGGCCTGCAGGGACAGGACAAGGGACAATGGCTTGAAACGAGAGAAGAGGAGGTTTAGATTGGATTTTATGAACAAGTTCTGTAGCATGAGGGTCGTGGAACACTGCAACAAGGCTGCCCAGGGAGGTAGTTGAGGCCCCATCCCTGGAAATCTTCATGGTGAGGCTTGACAGGGCTCTGAGCAACCTGCTCTAGTGGAGGATGTCCCTGCTGACTGCAGGGGGTTGGACTGGATGACCTTTGGAGGTCCCTTCTAACCCAAACCATTCTGTGATTCTGTCGTGATAAATACCACCACACCCTGCAAGCTCCCTCATTCCAACAGTGTTAATATCTAAAAGTATAATGAGAGACTGATATCCTTAAATAAGAATGTACCCAGAGTAGGGAAAGACTTTCAGATTCAAACACATTTCATGGACAAAGTTGGGTTTTATTGAGGATTAAGTTAGACATGATGAAAGCCCACCACTGAAAGCACAATGCACTGCTTGGAATGAGGTAAATGGCTGCAAGAGAGGGGATGATGCATAGAGGGCGTGATGGAGGAAAGGTAAAATAACTGAGTCAAGTATGACTGGAATTGTGGTGGTGGAAAGAGGGAAAAACACATGGTATGACTCACAGGAAAGAATGATTATCAGTCACATGTTCAGCTCATTATAGCTAATGTAAGGTCATCCCATATGAACAGAGTCACAGAATGCATTGGGTTGGAAGGGACCTTCATGATGAGAGACAGAAGGTCACTAAAATCAAGAATTGGTCAGAAGCTATTGAGGAAAGGGACCCAAGCTCTAAGGCACACAGCGTGGGGAGCACCTCTGATTCTACCCTCTGGCTGCTGGTGCTGAAGACCAAATCACCAGCATGTTTTGATTGAAAGGATCAGCCAGCAACTTCATGTTGACAATAGCTTAGTGATTATCATTAGAAGCCAACAAAGAACATCAGCAGAAACTTGAGCTCAGAACTTACATCCTGCCTTCAGCTCAAAATCAAAATTCTCCAATTTCAGACAAGTTTTCCTTTTCTTTTGCATGCCCGTGTAAGAGATTAGATATGTATGGATGTAGCTTTCTTGCCACCACCTGATCCACCTCATGAGTCCTTTGTTTTGGAAATGCTCTCTAAGCACAGATGGATAAATTCTCTATCTAGGAGTAGAGAATACACACAGTCCCAAAATATGAATTAAGGAGAATCCAAGGCTTTCCTGGATTAACATAACCTCTGTGAACTTCAGCTGGCACAGGACACTCATATTTCTTTCCCATAGGCTCACATTGGTGATTCTTCCTTCTCCTTTCCCCTTTCCTCTTTTTCCAGAGAGATATACAGAGTTATTTCCTGATCATATTCCATTCATTCCTTCTGCATTCATCCCAGTTCCAGTTTTGCAAAAGCAATATTATGTTTCAGTCACCTCTGCAATTAACAACTTAATTCTTTTTGGCATAAAAAGCCATGCATGTGCATACCAGATAGTACCAAACCCCAGCAACAGTTTCAAAGAGATGTTGAAAGCATTAAGCCATGTAACAAAGAGTATTTAGAGCTGCAAGTTTCATACCCAGAATAAATCAATCTTGACAATGAACATGAAAGAGGGAATCAAACCTTTTTGAACACTCAAGGTGGTTTGCTCATTTCCCCCAAACCAAAGCAAATGGATTAGTTGATATGTATGAAAATCAACTTAAACTAACAACAAAAATCTGAGAAGATAAACTTTAAAGTTGAAATTTGATTAAAAAGATAAAAACATTACTTGGGGCTGATGAGAGCACATGGTTAACTCCACAGGGGCTGCTGAGCTGAGCCTTTGTCCATTAAGAAACAACAACAACAAAAATCATACAGTTAAAAAGAGCTGACCTCAGCCCCTGGACTTTGCTCAGGCACTAATCAGACTCCCAATGTTTGGCACTGATCCTCTGGCTACTTATTGACCACATATACCTAGACACACACAAGCACAGCCCCTAGCAGTGTGACACTTAGTCAGGCTCCCTGTTCTAACTCTACACACAGGTTTCACACTGTTCCAACAGCACTTACATCAAATTAATTAGCCTCAACTTGCAGCAAGCAGTGCTAATAAAAATTAGATGTTTTATTTTTAGTGAGACTACAAACAAAAAACCAAAAAAACAACAAACCTTTTTAGTAATAAAAACAAATTACACACAGCCTCCTAATACTGCTGTAGCAGCAAAGTGTAGCTCCAAGTGTAGAGTGTGCAATTACTTATCCTGGCCAAATGTATATTTAACTGCATATACTTAAGTAACATATGACTATCACGTGGAAGCCTTAATGCCTGTTTATATAACAGCTGAGTGTTTTTAACCCCATGGAGCTGTCTTAACACTGGGCTGTTTAAGCCTCAGGATGCTGGGGCTCAACTCAGAAAGCTCAGCAGCAAAATGACTGCTTGTTCTGTGGAGTCTCAGCTGCACTGTGAATCCTATTAGCTGTCATAAAAAGGTCACAAAGTCACCTTATCATACTGCTGGGAAACCCCTGTGCCATGAGGAAGCTGAGGAGCAGAGAAGAGCAGGAGACTTACAGAGAAGGAGGGTGGGGACCCTCAATGTAGGACAGCTTGTTGACCATCAAGGAGGTTACCAGGATACCAAGGAATGGCCTGATAGAAACACATAAGCTCCAAAAATCTCAGGGCAGCAAAAATATAGTTAGAGGTAATGCAATACTAATAGAACATTAGAATCATCTCAGGAGACTGCATTGCTGTGGAACAGAAGCAAAAAGTCCTAATGAAAAATTCCTAATGCAATGTACAATTATGGACAAGTATGAACCCCAGCAAAGTAAGAAAGACCAAAGGGCTAAACTTCAGGGGGGTTGGCAGTAACACATTTAGGAACACAGGAAGGCTGGAGAGGGACTTTTCAGAAGGGTGTCTAGCAATAGAACAAAGGGGGATGGTTTGAAGCTGAGTAGGTTTAAAACAGATCTTAGGAAGAAGCTCTTCAGTACAAACCCTGGAGCAGGTTGCTCAGGGAGGCTGTGGATGCCTCCTCCATGAGAGTGTTCAAAGCCAGGCTGGATGAGGCCTTGAGCAGCTGAGTCTAGCTGAGAGGCATGGTGGGGAGGTTGGAGCAGATGACCTTTGAGGTCCATTCCAACCTAAGCCATTCTATGAAATCATCTATCTTGATATTTGCTTTACAGCCACCAGGAGCACCCATGTTCATCCAACAGCCCCAAACTGGGATTCTTCTTTTGGAGTCTGACAGCTGCCTGCTATTAAGTTTTTTTTCCAAATCCCAAACTCAGAGGTTACTGGTGTAGGTGACTTGTGGGACTGTGTTGACTCTCTTGCCATTCCATGTGGAAAACCAAATAACAAAGTCTGCTGGATGTCAGCAAGCAGTTCACATTCTTCAGTTTGTCATGCAAAGCACAAAGACCCCGATTCAGCTCCAAATGGTCTTCGTATCTGCAATCTTGTTTACCCTTGGAATACAAGCTTCTCACACGCCTAAACTGTCTTAAAAGCCACTTCACACAACAGAAAAGACACTGCTAATCTCTGGCAATAGAACCAGAAATGCTGAGGGTTTCAGAAGAGCCTCCAGATCAGCAGTTATATCGACTTTGTCCTCACACACATAAAGTGGGGGTGTGTGCAAGGAAATGTCACTTCAGGAAAGTCTAATTCCAGTGGTGCAGGATCATGATTTTGCCATCCCTAGGTGCAAATTATTCAGCTGCTGCAATTAGACAGTTTTTTCTATTTCCTTTCTGGAAAAGGAAAGGTTGCTACACCTGTGCACATATCACTGTGCAGCCTTCTAGGGGAAATGACAAACTGCCCACAGTGGAATATGTGGGCAAAAAGAAAGTCCTGACTTAACCATGATGAGTTGCTCCCTTGAGGGCACCTGCCACTTCCACTGGCTTTGTAATGAACCTCAGCTCCTGGCTTCAGCATTTTGATTAGATGCTAGAGTGGAGGTGAAAATGGCATCCTGGGGTGGATTGGAAGGGCTGTGGTTAGTAGGGTCAGAGAGGTTCTCCCCCTCATCTACTCTGCCCTGGTGAGGCCACATCTGGAATATTGTGTCCAGTTCTGGGCCCCTCAGTTCAAGAAGCACCTCAGGGAACTGCATGAAAGAGTCCAGTGCAGAGCCACAGAAATGTTGAAGGCTGTGGAACATCTTTGTGAGGACAGGCTGAGGGAGCTGGGGCTCTTTAGCCTGGAGCAGAGGAGCCTGAGGGGTGCCCACATTCAGGTTGATAAAGATGTGCAGGGCAGTGTCGGGGTGATGGAGCCAGGCTGTGCTCAGGGATGTCCAAAGACAGGACAAGGGGCAGTGGGTGGAAGCTGGAGCAGAGGAGGTGCCACAGAAACAGAAGGGAAAACCTTTGTCACTGTGAGGGTGACAGAGCCCTGAAGCAGGCTGCCCAGAGAGGTTTTGGGGTCTCCTTCTCCGGAGACATTCAAAATCCTCCCGGATGCATTCCTGGTGATCCTGTTCTGGCAGGGGAGTTGGACTCAATGATCTTTTGAGGTTCTTTCCAGCTCCTAACATTCTGTGATTCTGTGATCTTTAGCCCACTGAAATGGATCTGCCAAAATATATTGCTTCCCTTGACTAACCTTCCTTTGTTTGAAAGCAGAACATCTTTGTTCCCTTCTGGTACTGCTGATTCCAGCCCTTGGGTACAGCTCCTATACTTTTGCTTTCAACTACTATTTGTTGCTTAACTTTGCAACCACTTCATGTAACTCAAAACCACTTTGGCTTACAGCTTGTTCCTTAGAAAATAAAAGTATATGGTGTTGTGATTCTAATCAGTAGATGCCAAGACCATAAACTTCAAAGCATCTTTGCAATGTGAATTTCCCTGTTTCTCTGAGTCTATTTTCAAGATAAACGTGGGATCTTTCAAAGACAGAGAGATAGGTATCTATGGGTAGCAAGGTACAACCTGCAGATTTAGAAGCAGTAGCATTTTTCCTAATTTTGTGATAAAATCCAGGGTAGAAGACCTGTTAGGCATGAGCAACCTCACTAGTCCTGTGACTTTCCTGTCAAGCAGCTATGCATGGACATGTATTTACAAACTGCAGGGACTCACAAACAGATACTGTGAGCAACCAATGCTCAGGTGATGCCACTTCTTGATCTATATTCACAGAATCACAAAATGTTAGGGTTTGGAAGGGACCTCCAGAGATCACTGAGTCCAACCCCCATGCAAAGGAGGATCACCTAGGGCAGGCCACACAGGAGCATGACCAGGAGGGTTTTGAATAGCCCTAGGGAAGGAGACTCCACAACCTCTCTGAGCAGCCTGCTGCAGGGCTCCAGCACCCTCACAGTAGTTTGTTTGTTTGTTTTCCTTACAATAATTTAGAGACTGTAAATTACTTTCTAGGAAAAGATGGTTATTTAATATAGAGGACAGGGGCTAGCAAAGAAAAAAGTAGGAAAGGTAGAATTTGTAAATGATTTTAACTGTAACAACTGAATGCAAGCACAGTTGCCAAGGCTTTCTGGAAGCAAAGGAGCTGTGAAGTGATGGCATGAAGTCTTGCAACAGCTTTACAAGTGGTAACAACTTGGCAGCAACTTTCTTAGCTGAGATCTCCTGAGGTCTGTAGATGACTTCCATGGATATAGTTACTCCTTCTCCTGACAGAAAGGACATCCTCCACAAACTCTTTCACATAAAACACCAGATGAATCTCCCTGAAAGTTCATTTACTGTGAAACTCCACAAACACTTATGTCAACACTCCTGAGGGAGCACTGCAGGAGCAGGAGATGCTGTGGGGGAAGGAGATGATGGGAATTCCACTGCCATTACCATGCCAGAAGAGCCATTTCAATGTATTTTTACAACAGTTGGGTCCATCTGAAGTTTTAAGACATAAGCCAGCCATGTTTTAAGACAAAGACTATGCAGTCTAATGTCTGTATGTCTCTGTTCCAGACATTTTTATCTGCTTTTCCCCTTTTCTTATGCATCACCCTACCACTGCTAGAGCAGCAAAACCACAGGGAAGGGTAGTAGCAATGGGTTAGAATTGCTAACAGATATTCTCTGTGAGTGGAGGATTTAACTCCTCCTCTGCAAAGCCTGGCATTGCAGACACCTTCATGTCAGCTGCATTGGCTCAGTTAAGAAGAAAAGCTGAGAATATAAGCTCAGGACTTACAGCTGTTTTATCCTACTATAAAGCTATGTAAAGAATATCTTAACAAAAAATGTCTGGGGGTTTTGTGTGGTTTTTCTTCCCCCCCCCTTTTCTCCCCCCCCCCCCTGTTTTTTCCCTTCCCTCTTTTTGTCTTTTTTTCTTCTTACCTTGTAACATTTTCCTATTGCCTACAAGAAAGTAGCAGCTAAAAAGAAGAAAATCTGATGCAGCTTCTTCTGCAGCACCCTTGAGCACCAGGAATTTGCCTCCTTCCAGAGGCAGTGACACCTTCTCCTGCCTCAGCTTTTCAGAATAGGCCAATATTGCCCCCAACTTGACAACTTGTCTCAACTTGATTTTCAGCTCTTCTAAAGTGTGATCCAAGTTCCCATGGTTATGAAGGCAGTCCAACAATCTCCCTCCAGCACTGAGCACTAAGCCATCTTTATAGCAACCTCATCACTGTAGCAAGATTCAAGACATGAAATTGCAGTCAGTGAGTTTGCACATCCTCATCAAAGGGCTGCACTCCATGCAGGAGAGCAAAGCCTTGCCTATTACCTGAGCCAAGAGGCATAGAAATAACCTGCATTTGGTTTTGTAAAGTGCAAAATAAGAGCAAAATAACACTCCTCAGCCATCATTTTTACCATTTGTAGAAACTAATATAAGTCATAGCATCTGAAAAAAATCTGTACTCAGTAATTCGTAGTGATGCATCTGTCCTCTGCATGGAATGTCCTCTGCCTTGCTGCTTTGCTTCTGCTCCACTTCCACTTCTTCTTTCCTGTCTATCTCTTGTCTTGGTTCCACAGTCTCCTCTAGGATTACCCAAAAGCCAGCTCCAGTCACTAGCCTTTTTAAGAATTAAACTGAATATGGCCTTGTTTTTAACTAAGAGCATGGCAAGAGTCACTGTAGTCAGCATAGATCTGAACCATGCTAGAGAAACACTCTTGAGCAGCGTGCTCAGCACCTCAGCCATGTCTTACCTACAGTCCACCAATGCCTAGCTGCTGCAAGGACCATGACAACATAATCTGCTACCTGATGAGATGGGTCAGTAGCTGGGAAGAGGGGCAATGGTTTGAAATCAGAGAAGAGGAGATCTAGATTGGCTGTTAGGAACAAGTTCTGCACCATGAGGGTGGTGGAACACTGCAACAGGTTGCCCAGGGAGGCAGTTGAGACCCCATCCCTGAAGATATAAGGCTCTGAACAACCTTATATAGTGGCAGATGTCCCTGCTGATAGCAGGTGGGTTTGAACTAGATGAGCTTTGGAGGTCCTTTCCAACCCAAACCATTCTATGACTCTAAGACATTTTTTATGCCTTACACCCTCATGCAAAGACTTTGTAATTAATGAGAGCTCAAATGAAATTGTAGAAGTGAAACAATCCAAGTGAATCCTGCTCAGAGGTCATTATTTAAGCATTCCACCCATGAGGATTATTTTAAAGGTCACATTTCCCTAATATCAGCTCTGAAGTTACTCTTGAGAAGCTCCCATTCATTTAGTCTCCTGTCCTATTCACAAGGATATGACAAATCAGCACTGGTCTGAGTTATCTTCTCTAACTAATAGCTTGTACAAGTACAGAAAGATTTCCTCAAACCACCCTTTCAAATTTCTTCCCTCTTATCTATATGGATTCATAAATCCAAGTTACATATAAGAAAGCAAAGGGCAGACTTTACTCCCAGTTCAAGCAGCTGTGCCTGACAGTGGGAAATCAACTTAAGCAACCAGATGGTAGACACCAAGTCCATGTATACAGGAGGCAAAACCATAGGTAGCTTATTTGCAACCTTTACAAGAGAAATAAATCACAAACTTAAAAAAAAAATAAATGCCCTTCTTTCCCCCCCCATTAAAAATCCTTTTGTTCTGTGCAAACACAAATTGTCTTGAAGTGAATAAATAAGCTCAGCTGTGTTGTGCAGTGATTCCATTGACCTTGCAATCAAGCATTAAATTAAATTGCCTTGTTTGGATTTCCCTGCTGCAGGGGGAACTGTACCTTCTAAGGTCTGTGCTTCATGTTACCAGAACCAATGAGGGAAAGCTTCTCAACTAAACTTGTACAATTAATATTACAAGAAACTAAACAGCTGAGGATACAGCAAAAATACCTCTGATAAAAATTACCAAGTTAACCTTGTACTCAGTGGTTCCTAGCCTTTCACACTCATTCTCCCATGCATCCCATTAACATCTGCTGTGAATGAGTTAAGTGTAACCTTCATGTGTTTGCTGGGGACACACACACACACACCAGCAAAGCCACCCAGCACTCCTGCCTGCTGCCTCCATTCACAGAATGAAGAAAGCAATTCATTACTGCACTGCTTCATCCAACTCCTTTTCCTTATGGCAATTTTCACCCTGGAAAACTGCTGCTCAAACCAATTTTTGTTTAAACTGCACATCATGATCACCCAGCAACCAAAGAGGAGCTACTTCTAAATCACTGCCCTGCTGTCAGAAAACTCTGATCTCCTGCCTAAGGTGAGTAAGCTTAGAATCCAAACAGAAAGCCTAAATCAAAACAACACATAATAATGTCACCAGCTCTGGGACCAAGGGTAAATTCCTCTGTGATCCTGTGTTGTAGTTTAATCACCAGCCAAACAGAGTCTTTATGGTGTGTGCAGCTTGTTCTCTCCATATCAACTGAACAAATGGTTTTCAAAGCTGAAACAAGTGACATAAACTAGGGGACTGCATTTCAGTGTGCCACAATCCCACTAAGAGGAAGAGGTTTAAACACACAAGTAATCTCTCTTGGTGAACATACCTAATTGGTCCTGATGTGTGGTGTCCCCAGGGAAGGAGCTTAGTAAATTAAACATGAGAATAATTTACATGCCAAGAAAAAGTGTTGCAGGCACAGGAAAGCCTGGATGGGGGAAGGAACTGATGATGGGGAATGTCTCACTAGCTCTCCAGAAAGCTGACTGTTACTTAATAATGTAATTTGTATTAGACCAAATCTGTATTCCAAGCTTCTGTTAATGTGGCAATGCTCAGAAGCCACAGAAACAGACGAGGATGCTACTTGATGAGTCTTTGGCTGCGTCACCAGGTGGCAATGCTGTCACCCACAGCCAGCCAGAAGGAGCAAGTGCTGCTGGCTGAGTTTCAAGTTGCAAATTTTAGAAAGGGATCTGAGCTCCTGAAAAATCCAGGCATGGTTCACAACTGGCAAGCATATGCTGACTTAGTAATTGAAATGAAGCTGAGATTCTCTGGGAGGTTTTAGTTCTTTTGTTTAGACTTAACCATCCTGCTCTTCACTAGTATCAGGAGAAAAGCAAAGCAGATTTACTGCAGCTTTCTTTGAAAACAAGGCTTGATTCTCCATGACCTCTATTTCCTTAGCAATCCATCTGTCACTAAGAAGAAAGTATCAGTCATATCAACCTTAGTCAGCTGCATTATGTCCCAGGAAAGACTTACCAATAACAAAACAAAAAGAAAAAACCCTTTAGTTCAGAAATGTGTTCAAACCTGTAATACATAATCCATGTTTTATACTTAGGGGCCCCTCACAGAGGAAAAAGGATACACTTCACTTACTACATCAACAGTAACACTCATCAAGCTCTGGGTTTGGAAGGGAAAGAAACAGCTTTAGACTGATGCCATTAAAAGCAAAAGTATTTAACCCATTTACCTCAACTCTAACAGTCAGTAATGAGACCTGTGTTCTATCCCCCTGACTTCCTTTGTGATCACACTCCCACAACATGGACTTTTAGTCCCCTTATTCTTGATCTCTGGCCTTGAGTATTAACACTGAATCACTGGACTTGGAAGAATCAGTGGAAATGAGATGAGAATTAGGTCTTTTTTCATTTCCAACAGTAATAAATGGAAGTTCTACATTTTCTTGTGTTGCATCCTGCCCACAAAAAGCCAAGAGAAGACAAAAATCAGCATTTATGGACACCTCCGTGAACAGAAAACAACCCGGAGAAGCTTATATCCAACATATAATCCCCAAGCTACTTCGTCTTAGAGATGCAATATGCATTAGATACAGCATGAAACAGATGTGCTATTACAGGGGAGCATTTGCTGGTTGAGCCCTTACCTGTCAGCATCTCCAAGTCCCAGGGAGGTGTTGCGCTGCATGGTCTCCCTCACGGCAGCCATGCCGTCAGGCAGCCGCGTCAGCCTCCGAGTGTAGAGACCCAGCCCGCCGTCTGTCATGTACCTTGAAAACAGCACAACAACAGAACATGGCTTTTAGATGGCCCTGAAGGTCCTCCATGCTCTTAGCTGCATAGTGCAACTTCCCCACTTTTAAATCAAGAGCATCACTTGGAACAGGAAGCAAGAAAAACTTCGTTCTTGATTAGATCAGAGAGAGTTTTTTGCCTCTTGTGGTTCTCCATTACATCTTGCACTCACTCTCATCAATAAGAAATGAATTTCAACTTAAAGATGACAAAGGAAGAATATTTAACTGTCATTAAGGTGACCTAGATGGAAGTAATTTAATATTTGGGATGCTATCATTAATGAAGCCTTCCTGTCCCAAAACAATGCATGGTTTATACCACCCTGAAGTACTTTACGTGGGCTAAACTTACACAGATCACAGGATGGCAGGGGTTGGAAGGAACCTCTGAACATGAGGGAAAGGTCAGTCCTCTTACAAGTTAACAGCAACACTCACTGAATTCACCCTAGATTGTGTCAATGCTCCACAAACAAAGCAGAGTGGACAAGGATAAAGAGATGGTGTTGATCACCAAGGAAAATTCCTCACAGTAATGCAGGTTGTAGCCTCCAACATCTTTGCTGACGTCTGTGTCAATGCAGACAGTAAAAGCCATCATATGGATGTGATGGCAACCAAGAGAAGACAGTTTTAAAGGTTGTACAACTACCCAGCACTTTGGTTTAGCTTCTCAATATATTAATACTGAAGTGAAGAAGTTACTCCAGTTTTCTCTTCTCAAATAGCTTCCCAATGAGCTGCCCTACATCAACGTGTCAGTAATGTTTTAAAACATTTTTTTGTTTCACAACAGTAGCAGGCAAACAAGTTTCAAGTGTCAAATTAAAGCAGGAGACATTTTCTCTTGGTTTAGCTTCAGTTCTTAAAGTATTTCTGACTACACTGCCATGGAGGAAGCTCTGAGCTACCACCACCAGTCCACCAGCACAGGTGCCCCATGAGCAGCACTGACAGCCCCCTAAGCACACCCTGAAGGCTTTCACACACCTGAACATAAAATACCTCCAACACCTGCAGCAATATGGCCCCATCTCTGGCACACCATGGGGCATGTAACATACCTCACTGAGTCAGGAAGATCCTCTTCATCCTCTAGCCACTCTTAGCAAATCAACAGCAGCCCACAGAATAATCTCCAGGTTCATAGGACACCTTCCTCTTGCTTAAAAAGGCAGAGGGCTCTTCCCTAACCACCAGGCATCCTCACGCACAGCAAGGACAGAGAGATGCTCCTGGCTGCAGCCAGCAATGCCTCTGCTGGTGAGGTGCTACTGCAGCAGATGTGCTTTGTTTTACCCAAATCAAATTTGATGACTATTTCATAGAATAGGGGTGGCAAGGAGTCAAGAAGCCTTGCACAATCTGCTGGTTGTCGTTCCAGTTCAATGTATAAATCTGTATGGGGTCTTCCCAGAAACAACCAAGCAGTCTCTCTGGGGACTCCAACAAAGAGGTTGCTAAGCCAGCTAAGTCAGACATGAGAGCATTCTGTGTTCAGCAAATCTGTGGGGACAGGACTCTCCAACTCATAAACAAAGCCTGTAAAAAGCATGAGGAGCAGTTGCACTGTAACTCGCCTTAGGTCTGGCATTCTAGCTTGTGCTCGACATAGTTTATAAATATTTTATCATGGAAGAAGATTTTTTTTTTTCCTTGAGCTACTAAAATGAAGGGAGAGAGAAAAGTGGAGCTGAAGACCATACTGTTGCACAAGCATGCAAACAGCACTTTGCAAAATCATCTCATGTACATAGGTGAATTTGGTTTACTGCAGATACTTGTCTGCACTTGAAATCCTTCTGTGTGAGCTGGAAAATGCAGCTTTTGGCTCTGCTGTTAGATCTCTGGCATGTGACTAGTCCTTTGCTAACATACACCAGCTTCAGCTGAAATAGATTGCTCTCCATACTTACTGCTCAGAAAATGTGAAATGAAACTCTCAGAGTCAGCTGTGCTGAAGCCAATGCAAAGCCTTTTCACTAGCACCAACAGGTTTCGTTCTCTACCCAGAAGTTCATCAAGGTGATGCATTAGAACAATGCTGCATCCCACTGAACACTAACAGCCAGACTTTCAGTGGTTTGAAGCACTCAAAAAACCTCACAAAAGCCAAGGGAAGCTGGGTGCCTTCGGCATCTTGGACAATGAGATTGGGAGTTTTTCTAAGCACAGACCTAGATAATGTCTTTTTACCTCCTCTACCAACTGGACAAGTTTCTTAGATGCTAGAAAAACAGAAGATAGCCCTTTGTATTTTGAAACAGGCTTGTGTAATCACAGATGGAAAGTTTTATGTCTTATTTTTACTGCATGTAACATCCTCTACCCAGGGATGTTTAGAATCATAGAATCAAGAAGGCTGGAAGAGACCTCAAAGATCATCAAGTCCAACCTGTCACCCTAAACCTCATGACTATCTAAACCAAGTGCCACGTCTAATCCCCTCTTAATGACCAACCACTCTCTCTGTGAAGAACTTTCTTCTCACCTCCAGCCTAAACCTCCCCTGGCGCAGCTTGAGACTGTGTCCTCTTGTTCTGGTGCTGGTTGCCTGGGAGAAGAGCCCAAGCCCCTCCTGGCTACAACCTCCCTTCAGGTAGTTGTAGACAGCAATGAGGTCTCCCCTGAGCCTCCTCTTCTCCAGGCTAAACAGTCCCAGCTCCCTCACCCTCTCCTCATAGGGCTTGTGCTCAAGGCCTCTCCCCAGCCTCGTTGCCCTTCTCTGGACATGCTCCAGCAATTCAACATCTTTCCTAAACTGAGGGGCCCAGAACTGGACACAGTACTCAAGGTGTGGCCTAACCAGTGCTGTGTACAGGGGCACAATGACCTCCCTGCTCCTGCTGGCCACACTATGCCTGATGCAGGCCAGGATGCCATTGGCTCTCTTGGCCACCTGGGCACACTGCTGGCTCATGTTCAGCTGCTGTCAACCAGCACCCCCAGGTCCCTTTCCACCTGGCTGCTCTCCAGCCACTCTGACCCCAGCCTGTAGCTCTGCATGGGGTTGTTGTGGCCAAAGTGCAGCACCCAGCACTTGGACTTGTTGAATGCCATCCTGTTGGACTCTGCCCATCTGTCCAGCCTGGCAAGGTCCCTCTGCAGAGCCCTTCTACCTTCTAACAGATCAACACCGGCTCCCAGGTGGCATCCAAAAAGATGCCAAAACCCACTGATGCCTCAAGTCCTGCACATAACAATGAGTTGAAAGAAGGACAGGTACTAGCTTCTACATTTTGTGGATACAAACACATTTATAATAAAAGCACATTAAAATAATGGGGGAAAAAAATCTCTACTCCATTGATTAGTATGGAGGAGATTAAAAGCTAGTGGTGCCACAGGCTTCCATCTATTGCTCCTTTCCTTCTTCAACTTAACACTGTCTTACCTTTCTGAATACAACATTGCAACTGCTGTAGGTTTTGGCTTTATGAGAAAGGAGAATGCAGAGAAAGTCTATTTTTGTTATAAGGTTTTACCCAGGAAGGAATAAAACCAGGAAATACTCCATAGTTCCATTTTTCATTAGCAGGGAAACAAAATTAGCCAAACTTCTTTCAATATTCATAGAATCACAGAATCATTTAGGTTGGAAGATACCTTGAAGATCATCCAGTTCCAATCCCCCTGCCACAGGCAGGGACACCTCTCACTGAATCAGGTCTCTCAAGGCTTCATCTAACCTGACCTTGAACACCTCCAGAGGAGAGGCATTCACAACCTCCCCGGGCAACCTGTTTCAGTGTCTCACCACTCACCCTCACTGAAAAGACTCAGGTTCAACAAGAGCAGCATTATGCCCTTCTAACACACAACTGGAACTTACAGCTCACTTTCTGGGTGACGTTTCTATGCTGTAAGAAGGTGGCTCCCTGCCCTGTATTACAGGCATAGAGTAATTTGCCTTGGACAGCCTGGACCTTTAAACTTCTGTTTTCTTTAGCCAAACACACCTTTCCTGTGACTCTGAAATGTTGGATGTCGTCATAAGTCCTTCCAAGAGCAATATTTTTAGGGTATTTCTGATGCTGAAGTTATTTACTTCCCTTTCATGAAAGGCACACTGAGGAAATGGGAATGGGTTATGCCACAGATCAGTAAAATCCAGCAGTCTGAGTCACTTGACTTCTGTCTGCCCTCCCTACTGACCCATCTGCACAGCCAGCCAAGCACACTTACTTTTATTGTCTGACAACTCTAACACTTCATATATATTCACTTCACTCCTTAATGCAGGAATATGAATTTTCCAGTTTTGAATACAGGCAGCCAAGGGACAGGGGTTCTGGGAAGACAAGGAGCAACAGGTAAGGCAGCAATGCACCACAGACTGAGCAAGCCTACCCTGACCTGCTCAGCATCACATATTCCAATTCCCAAATGGTTCCTGAAATTTAGCCTGGTTATCTGCTAACATAAAATGAATGACCCATCCTGGGAGAGGGGACGGGAGATGGGAAGCTGACAAAACGAACTAGACAAGACTTGAAATTATCAAGGCAGTCAGTTCTTTCAGGTGTGCAAATATCACCCTGGACTCCCGAGAAACACGGATGGAAACTCATTGCTTAAGAGAGGACAATGGTCATACCACCCTGCCTTGTGCAAGCTGAAGATCCACCAGGATCAGAGGCTGCTCATTGGAGGCTCGCCAGTTGTTATTAACTGTCTAAATCCTCTCTCAAAATCTATTTCAATGAAAGTCACAGCAATAAGTTATCAAATAAGCAATCCATTTAGCACCACCCTCTTCAATTTGGTCAGAGAGAGGAACAGCCTGTGACCAAAGAGGGAGTGCTGCCTCTCCACAGCTTCTGAGCAGGGGCAGCAGCAGCAAGACTTACTCCACAGCGACTTGCAGCTCCTTCCTGCCTGCTCCTCTGATGCAGATGGTCCACACAGAACAAGAGTGTATGACTGCATCTCCCTCTACTGGCTAGCCGCAGACTGGGACCACATTTTGTCCTTTAGAAGCTGCCTTTTTGCTCAAATTATAGAAACCTGATAGCACTGAAGCAGCTGTTCAAGCACTGCTGAGATGTTTATTACAGCAACAAGCCCAGAGTGGGGCAGTGGCTATTAAACAGTATTTTGGCACTCATTGACAATAGGGCAATATGTACAAGGAAGAAAAAAATACAACCCATCAGAACCTGGGTGTGCATTTACTGACGAACACTACCTACCACCTCATGTCACCCTTTTTACCTAATGAAATGCTTGATTCCAACTGATCTTGAAGACTTCCAGGCCTATGGTGTCTTCCCAAACTGAATTCTACACTGCAAGACAAATCCTAAGTTACCTGAGATACAGAATCATAAAATTGGAAGGCACCTCAAGGATCATCCACTTCCAAGCCCCCTGCCATGGGCAGGGACACCTCACACCAGAGCAGGTTGCCCAGAGCCACATCCAGCCTTGCCTTAGAAACCTCCAGGGATGAGGCTTCCACCACCTCCCTGGGCAACCTGCTCCAGTGTCTCACCACCCTCATGGGGAAGAACTTCTTCCTCACATCCAATCTGAATCTACCCATTTCTATTTTTGCTCCATTGCCCCCAGTCCTATCACTTCCTGACACCCTAAAAAGTCCCTCCCCAGCTTTCCTGTAGGCCCCCTTCAGATACTGGAAGGCCACAAGAAGGTCTCCTTGGAGCCTTCTCTTCTCCAGACTGAACAGCCCCAACTCTCTTGATCAAACACTGTTTTATTGCTGAACCTGACACCAGAACTATTCCTGCACTGAGCACAAGAGTCAAGAATATTTTACATAATAGACAACATGAAGAATACTGAAAATGCTGATGTAATATTTGAGCCATGTCTCCTGTAAAAATCTTGGAATAAGAATGTTATTTTGATTTAAATACTGCCATCATTTTTTTCCTTTTCCTTCTTATATGACTTTAAATGCAAATACCAGTTTTGAACAAGTTTCAACATAGTTTACTAAGAAGCCAGAAGTCAAGCTTTCCTAATACCTTTTAATAGAATTCAAAATGTTGAGTTTTTGCTTGCCTGACCCCATCATTATTTGTGTTAATTAGCTCTTCACTGTGCATAGCTGCTATGCTGCAATGTTGTAAAGATCAAAATGGAAGAAGCCAGTCCTAACAAGACAGTGGCCATTCAAATAAACACTCTGCTCAGAGAACAAAAATAAAACAAACCTCCTAATGATTCTTAGTCATGTTGAAACATTACAGCCATATAAGGAACCCAGTTTTACCCATCCACTGTATTTAGATGAAATACCATCACTAAAATCACAGCTTTCAAAGAGCAGTGTCCGGTAACATGACTAACCCATTGTAACTTGGAGTATATGGAAAAAAAGTGGTAATCACCACAGCAAAAAAAATAAAAAAGGTTGGAAGAAACTATCACCAGAATTGAATCCATGTGCAGGGTGAACAGGTTCTCTTTCAGACCATGATTTGGGCCACTCATGGCAGGAAGGATATTGAAGTGCTGGAGCAGGTCCAGAGAAGGGCAGTGAAGCTGGTGAAAGGTCTGGAGAACGGGGCTGGTGAGGAATGGCTGAGGAACTGGGATTGTTTAGTCAGGAGAAGGGGAGACCTCCTTACTCTCTACGATTCTCTGAAAGGAGGTTGGAGCCAAGTGGACATGGGTCTCATCTCCCAAGTAACAAGTGACAGGACAAGAAGAAATGGCATCAAGCTGCACCAGGGGAGGTTTAGGTTGGACATTAGGAAAAGATTCTTTACTGCAAGAGCAGTCAGGCATTGGAAGAGGCTGCCCAGGGAGGTGGTGGAGTTACCATCCCTGGAGGTGTTCAAGCAACCTGGGGACGTGGTTTAATGTCCATGGTGGTGTTGGACTGATTCCATGATATAGCTCAGCCACAAGGAAACGTTTCTCACTGAAATGCACTGAGCTGGGCATGGCCCAAAACCCATCCTGGCATGCAGCACAGCTGTGGTGCGTGCACAGGGCTGCTCACACCTACTCTGCCTCCAAGCCCAAGCTCTAGGGTGGCTGAGCTGTCAAATCATCGGCTCTAGATTTTGTTGGAAGAGCCACACTTCTGCAAAAATTGTTTTACAAGCTCTGTTTGTGGACCCAAAGCCATTTCCTGAGAAAATCTGTGACCAGCACTCATGGGTATAGCCCTGCTGCTAATTCTGCAAAGAAAGATGCACACCAGGGTAAGGAAAAGAAGGGCAGAGGATTAATTAAATTAAAAGAATTTTCAAAACACCTTTCTAACTAGCAACTCTGTTGCTGTGTTTCAAGGACAGATACAAAGGAAATTAACTCTGCATCTCCTTAGAGAGAAATGGGGGGACAGGGTAAGGACAAAAAAAAAAAAAAAAAGGTAGGAATGCATATGTTAGAAGCCAGAGGGAGACTGAAGTGGACAAAACCTTCCAATAAGCCCCCAAAAGCCATGAGAGTTCATGTCCCCACTTGGGACAATCTTTTGGGTGGATAGGCAAAACAATTCTGGGCTTTGTGGTTCCACTTTGCAATGAGGCTCTGAACCTTGAGCTCAGCCAGCCACCAAAGGACACAAATCCTAGTCCTGTTACACAGTCATTCATTAAGCTCCCACAATAAGACAGCTCCTTACCTTTGATTCACCCCTTCGAGACTTTCTTCATTTAAGAGATATTTGCTGCCCATTTGGAAAAGATGCTCTTTCTAACCCTATGAAAGCAATCCTGGTGTCTGCCAGAGCTCTGCTTGAGCAGATTTATTAAAGGAGGCCAAATGAAACTTCCCATGACCCAGTACATTTCAGAGAAAGCAGCAGGATCACAGGGCTAAAAGAGTTTATCTTGGCTATTGGATTTATTTTGGCTGTAACAAATATTTTGGCTTTCTTCCCTATCAGTTTTGCCAACAAAAACACAGATCCAAGGTTTTCAGACTGCAGGATTGTAGCAATTCTGAAAAATGACAAAGTGAAACACATACCAGCTAATAAAGAGCTATTCATGCTATAAATGCCCTCTTGTGCTGCTTTCCACATACTGTAACTCAGCTCCTGGAAATATTGGGCCTGTTGGCCCTAGCCCTGATCCCAGAGATTTGCTCTGCAGCAAGTCACACGGATGCTTTTGTTACAAGCAGCCTCTCTGATTCCTCTCCCACAAGGACACAATGCTATCCTTTTTTTTTTTTTTCCTTTCTCTCTTTTCCCCACCCCAATTATTATTAGGAACAAACCAACCCTGGGGAAGAGAATTTCTGAAACAGGCTACCAAAGCATCTGTTCACCCTGGAGATGGCAATCCAGCACTACTACGTGTTGGTGAGAGTCACCAAAGGTAACAGCCTGATTTTTTTTTCTCTCTCCATTGATATTGGGCTTAGCAATGTTCTTATTGCAAAGTGACACTCATGTTTCAGACAACCACCAGACAATTATTTTGCACAAACTAAGTAACCCCAACAGTGTGGGGCTGCTTCCAGGCCTGCTCCCTCCACATGCCCATGGATGCTGCAACGAGAGGACCTCCAAACCATTCAGCCTCCAAACTCTGCCCACAGCTTTGAAAAGGAGCTGGACCTTTCTGATGCTGGATTGACCTTGGATACAGCTTCTGTCCTTGGAACTCAGTCAATGACTGAAACAATGCTACATACATCAATAAACCAACTCCCATTATTTAGCAAAACAGGCTTTTGTAGCTAAAGGCAAAAGATGTGAAAAAGAAAAAGACATTTGCACACATAACTCTGGTCCTAAGACCTTTAAATGGATCTGCCCAGATAGAGCCAGACAAGGAAATGATGCAGAGATGAGTGAAGGCACAGGTTTCTCTGGAAATACCATTCAATGGCTTTCTTATTCTTTCCTTTGCCTCAACCTGGAATCTGAACTTTATACACCAAAGATCTGCAAAGACTGGGACTCTTCTAGAATATGAGCAGTAGAAGCCTGAACCAACAGAGCTCTGCCAGGGGCACTTCTCAGGTGGTTCTCTAGGTGTTTTACAGAGACCATGGCGCTGCTCAGAATTTACTTTCCTCACTTCCAGACCAAAATTACAGCCATGAGTTTGAATAAAAGCAATAACTGTTACTACAATAAACGCTGCAAAACTCAGGTGCAAGTTGATTTATTTGAGGAAAGCACAAGGAAAGCTTTAGTGATGGGATGTGTTCTTAATGCAGCAGGAACTACTGGGGCTTTATTGGAAAGAGAATTTGATACTGTTTTTTGCTTCACCTTCTTCACCATACACTTCCCTATGGAGGAATAAAAAATAAAGTGTCTGACTTTTCAAAAGGGACAGTGTGAAAACATCCAACTATTCACAATGAACAGAATGAATGGAGGTTTCCAGGTTGTGTAACTTAACTGGCTGAGTCAGAGAGAAAGCAGCAGCTGGATTCTAGAGTTCTGTTTCGGTAAGAGCACACTAAGTGGTCCAAACAAGCCAAGGCTGCAAGAAGTGACACTTCCCAAAAAAAAAAAAAATTACAAAAAAAGCTCCCAAAAATGTAAGATGGCCAGATAGGCATAAAGCTGCCACACACACAAAAAAAATAAAAAAATAAAAATCAGTTTTAACCTCAATCTAATGCTGGTGTAATTGAGCTAAGGAAAAATGACTGGAAGAAATTGAAAATGGACACACATTGAATTGAGTACTGCCTTTGCAGCAGAGAAGAAATGCTTCTTGCAGTCAAGGCAGAGGTAAAATGTTGATGTAAAACTTTGTATAACATTGCCTATCAGTTCATATTTGTGCACACTAACTCGTTCCTCAGAGTTTGTTTTGCAGGCACAACTATTTTGCCCTACAGAGAGGTATAAATTGCCTTCCAGTGAACTGTCCCCTGAAAGTTCAGACAGCAAAAGGGTTCAGCAGAAGTACAGCAAATGCCTCACCCTCTCCATCTTGTGGGCACAAAGGAATGTTGCAGCATGGCTTTGACGACCACAATGAACCCTGACTGGGGAAAAACATTTAATGATGTGCAAGAGTATGCTCACATGCACAAGAACCTCCTTAACAAGCACTTAAATCCCACGGACTGTGGGATTGTCCCAATCAGCCACATTAATGAGCTGTCCCTCCAAACTGGTAGGATATCTCTGGGGTGTTTGTTTCTTTCTCCAAATAATCATGGGAATACAGCATCATCAAAATCCCATCAAATGCAGCACAGAAATAAAAATGGAAGAATCTGGTGAAGTATAAACGTGACACAGATTGGAACCCAGCAAGTTCCACCCCAACACTGAAGGGTCCCTTCCAACCTGATGCAATCTCTGAGTCTGTGAACACTAGGTTCTCCTACCCCTCTACTCTACCCTGGTGAGGCCATATCTGGAATACTGTGTCCAGTTCTGGGCTCCTCAGTTCAAGAAGGACCTCAGGGAACTGCTTGAAGGAGTCCAGTGCAGAGCCACAGAAATGTTGAAGGGAGTGGAACATCTTTGTGAGGACAGGAAGGAGCTGGGGCTCTTTAGCCTGGAGCAGAGGAGCCTGAGGGGTGCCCTCATTCCTATTGATAAAGATGTGCAGGACAGTGTTGGGAGGATGGAGCCAGGCTGTGCTCAGGGGTGTGCAATGATAGGACAAGGGACAATGGGTGCAAGCTGGAGCAGAGAAGGTTCCACAGGAACAGAAGGGAAAACTTTCATTGTGAGGGTGCCAGAGCACTGGCAGCAGACTGCTCAGAGAGATTGTGGAGTCTCCTCTGCACACTTTCAAGACCTGTCTGGACATGTTTCTGTGTGACCTGCCCACAGTGACCCTACTTTGGCAGAGGATTTGGACTAGATGATCTCTGGAGGACCTTTTCAACCCCTACCATTCTGTGCTTCCACATGGTATGGAGCCCAGGGAGGTGGTGGGGTCGACGCCCCTGGAGATGTTTAAGAAGAGACAGGATGAGGCACTGAGTGCCATGGTCTAGCTGATTATAGGATCATAGAATCATAGAATCAGTCAGGGTTGGAAGGGACCACAAGGATCATCTAGTTCCAACTCCCTTGCCATGGGCAGGGACACCTCACACTAGAGCAGGCTGGCCAGAGCCTCAAGTTAGGATTGGGTGATGGGTTGGACTTGATATCTTGGAGGTCTCTTCCAAGCTGCTTGATTCTGTGATTCTGTATGGAGGAAGACAAGCAGAGGCACTTACCCGCTCGTGATGTCATCAGCTCGGATGTTCTTGCCCAGCACATCCCCATCGCTCATGTAGCCGGTGGCGTCCATGGTGATGCCCTCCAGGTCGATCTCGTCGCCGCCCTTGTCCGAGATGTCCACGTGGCAGACGCTGGTGCCACGTGAGGCCAGCTGCCTGCGCAGGGGCGCGGCGTAGAGGTAGCGCCCGGGCTCGCTGCCCATGAAGCGGCTGGCATTGCCCCGCGGCGGGTAGCCGTTGCCCAGCGAGGGAGCGTCGCCCGCCTGCAGGCGAGGGCTGGACTGGCCCAGTCTCCAGGACAAGGGGGTGGGTCTGCCCGTCAGGCTGAGGATGCTGCGGCCGCTGATCTCCGTCGTGATGTTGGTGTCAAACGTGGTTTCCAGCGTGCTGGAAAGAAGAAATGCCTCGGGTTAAATGAGGTCTGCTGCGTGGACTACTCTGAGGTTACAGGGGAGTGCAAGAACCCTACTCCCTCAACACCGTGCTGCAGATTGTAAGTAAGAGCATTCACAGAGTCTGCCTGGGTTGGAGTACCTCTCCCATGAGGACAGGCTGAGAGAGTTGGGGTTGTTCAGTTTGGAGAAGAGAAGGCTCCCAGAAGACCTTCTTGTGGTATTCCAGTATCTGAAGAGGGCTACAAGAAAGCTGGGGAGGGACTTTTTAGGGTGTCAGGGAGTGATAGGACCAGGGGGAATGGATCCAAGCTAGAGAAGGGGAGATTTAGATTAAACCTTAGGAAGAAGTTCTTCACCATGAGGGTGGTAAGACACTGGAACAGGTTGCCCAAAGAGGTGGTGGCAGCACCATCCCTGGAAATTTTTAAGGCCGGGTTGGATGTGGCTCTGGGCAACCTGATCTAGTGGAAAATGTCCTTGCCCATAGCAGGGTGGTTGGAACTAGATGTCCAATCCTGACAATTCTGTGATTCCATGGTACCTCCTACAACACCTTGAGTTAGGTTCATTCCTCCAACAGCCTTCCTAAATAATGAAACTCCTGCACTCGGGCCACCAAGTGTTCAACACATTTGTGAGAAGACTTAAGCAGGAGCTTTTTAATGGATTGTCCACAGTATCAAAGCATAACTATTTCATCTCCATAATCCCATGTTTTTGCCACTGTAAGCAAAGCAATGGGATATTAAGCTGACTAAAGGAAAACCAACTGAAGTAATATTTTTATGATACTAATACTCTGGAGACATGTCCAGCACCCAAGATGTTAGCTATTTCTACACTGAGGAAAGGATTAAATGTAAAAAAACTCATAAGACAGGCCACCCAAACTTCATTTTTCAAGATATATTTTATATGTTCAAGAACTGAATGCATTTAAAATATTGACAACAATTATACAGAGCTCTGATTACAAAAGCATTTTAGGTCACAGCCTGCAAGTGCAGTTTTGGATATGCATCAGCTATATGAAATCTTCCATTCTGCATGTCTGACTGAATGAATGTGTTGCATCCCTTCCAACATCCATGCTGTCCATGGTCTTCAAATGGTCTGAAAACATTGTGACCACTTATCTTGGGCACGACTTTAGCATCAGAAATCTTTTTCAGCATTAGTCTGCTACACCTTGAGATGTCAGGAGATGTGCCCAGATTGCAACACTACACCCTGAACACTGGCAGCTTACTTGCAGCTCATTTATTTGCAGCTAATCCACAGCTGCAACTTCTCTTACCCACATGAACTCCTCTTATTCTCTCCCCTGCTTGACTAACAGTGACACTTTGGTGTTTTTTTTTTTAATTGTGAATGTCTGTTAAAAATAAGCAGCATTGTATTATTTGCAATATGCACTGCAAACACCTATGCATCCTCTGGCTATAGTAATTAAATCATAATGAGCTGTCCCATTGACATGTGAAAAGACAAACAGCATTGGGAGCTCACCTTGGCAAGCTCTGCCTCGGTTTTACATACAAAGCCAAAACACAAAGTGTTCCCCCAGTGAACTCATTCAGGGCTGGAGCCCACAACGCACTGAGCTGTAAGTAGGACCCTGGCCTCATTAGGGGCCAAACAGTTTATTCTTCCCAGCCTCCAGTTCAACGCTGAAAAGATCTGAGTCACAGAATGTTTAAATGCAGCAACAGCCTTTGTTTATTTAGAGCATATCTTAAATATTGCTGAAGATGTCCAAACGCTGCTGCTTTGCAAAGGAGAAGCAGTTGTAGATGTGGATGACTAACAGCATTAGAAAAACTTGTTTGTCCAAAGATTGGTCAGGAATTCAAGTTATGCACTTGATAAGGTGGGTCAAGCACAGTTCACCTGCTTCTTTAAACAAAATTTTACACACGGGGGGAGAGGGGTTGAAGTTACTGAAGAGTAAGATGAAAAAACTTTTGAAACCTACACCCAAACATCACCTCAGACATTTAACAAGCACTGATTATTCTATATACAACCTGCCACCACCAATTACTCATCATGCATCTCAGTAAACACCAAATATTATCCTGAATCTGTGCTTTAAAGATGAAAAGTACAAGACCAGCATTTTCCACTGTCAGTGTTCATTACTTGTCTAGGATGCAACCTAGGCAGATGTAAGAGATGTAAAGGAAGATGCTTTCCATCTCTTACAAACCAAGCCATGCAGTTACCTGTGAGTGACCTGGGTTCCCCGCAAACTGGACATAGTTTCCTCCAAGTTCTGCCGAAGATCAGCAATGTTCTTCACAGTTCGCAACCGCCGAGTTTCTGGATCCTCTCCTATGGGGAAAATAAACCATGAGAAAGCAGAAGGCAAGAAGCAGCATCCAGCTGAGATGTTACCTCTGCTTCAGTCTGACACGTTTTTTTTTCCCCTGACTTTCGGTTATTCAACACTCTTGATTCCAATGGAGATATCCTTCCCCTACGGCAGGTACCTGCCGCTGCCACAGCCGGGCTGAAAATGAGCTCAGTGCTGTTCACTTTTATTTCACAGGCTGCCTTTGCACCAGATGTTTCTGTATTGTCGTTTCCCCAGATGACCCAATTTAAATTCTGGTTAACTTTCAACCTCATTAGAAGATATACTCCATCAATACCACCCTTTCCATCTCACATATTGACACAATTAACAGCAACCCGACACAGCCGATGTCGCCAGCGCTGTATTTTCACCAGATCTTCTTTTCCCCATTTTAAACAGATCTCACTCTACACCAACAGCTTTCCACTGAACGAGGCTGACTGGGTGCCCCATGCTGAGTGATGGTTCAGGTAAAATAGCAAAAGCTTGCCTGTCAACATCACAGTACAGTTATTGTGACTTCAGTGTGCCACACGACTCGGAGGTGGAGGATGACTTGTAGTTTCCCTGGCATTTAGAAATCTAGTTCTTTAAATACTCTGTTCTAAACCACATTCATGTCCTCCTATTTAATTTTGACAGTAGAGTTTACATCTATTTTAAAATAAACAAACAAACTTCCAGAGCCTCAGCATAATTTATTTTTATTAATAATTTAATTAGCACCTCAGCATAATCATAGAATGGCTTAGGTTGGAAGGGATCTCAGAGATCCTCTACACCAACCTCCCCACCATGGTCAGGGGTGCCTCCCAACTAGATGAGGTTGCTCAAGGCCTCATCCAACCTGGCCTTCAACACACCAAGGGAGGAGGCATCCACAGTCTCACCACCCTCATACTGAAGAATTCCTAAGATCTCCCTCAGCTTCAAACCATTCCCCCTTCTCCTATTGCTAGACACCCTTAGGAAAAGTCCCTCTGAAACCTTCCTCTAGGATCCCTTCAGGTATTAAAAGGCAGATCTAGGGTCCAGCTTGGTGTCTTCTCCAGGCTGAACAACCCCAGCACCCTCAGCCTACCCTCATAGCAGAAGTGTTCCAGCCCTTGAATCAATCCTGTGGCCCTCCTTTGGACTGCTCCAACAGCTCTGTGTCCTTCTTATGATGGGGACACCAGAACTAGGTGCAGTATTCAACGTGGGGTGTCACAATAATGCATTTTACTTGCTCTCAACAGTCAATTAGGAAATGCTTTGGCTGCTAACTCAGCTGAGTTTTATATAGTTAAACCTTCTCAGAGACTGAAGAGAAGTGAATTCCTGGCAGTGCCAACACTCTTTCATAAGCTGAAAGAGAAAAATTCCAAAAGACTGTCACAAGGCTTCTGTTGGGCACAGAAAGAAACAATTTCATTCCAAAGGGTTTGCAACTCATGACTGAAGAAAATACTTCACCAAGTTTAAAACTTTTCAAATTTGGTATCTGTTTTCTCTGCACGTGTGATGCATTTTTAATCTGCCCAGGCATTGGTCATCCATCCAATTGCTAGTTGCTATGTATTACACCAACTAGAAGTGTTAAGGACCAGAGAAATAAGCTGTTAGTGGAACTTGTCACATCCTTTGCTTTAAACCCTATCTTTCTGAATGATGCCAGGTTGATGGCACAGAAAAACCAAGTCCCAAAGCCTCAGTAGCACAAACTACTCACCAATGTGCTAGAGCCCTGACTATGGGAGGGGAGCTCTCTAGGGAGGGGAAGAGAGACTTTAACACTTCTACCATCATTATCCATTCTGAGGCACACAGCAGTGGCTTAGGTAGTGCCCATGTTAGGCATTTCTTTGGCATGCATCTGCTCCCTTGGAAATAATCTCGAGATACAATTCGCTTAGGCCAAAGGGTCAAAACAATTAGGATCCCACTGGACTGGAAAGAGCCCCTTCATGAGACCCACTCCTTCAGCCAGTGGGTCTCTGGGACAGAAAACATTTCTCTACACTCATGGATCTGGAAATTTTTGCAGTAAAGAATATAAAATATTGATAGACTTCTAGCCTAACAAAGGTCATGGTGCTCTTCTACAGATCATTTCTCTCATAGATATGAAAGCAAGTAGTAGATAACTTCTTGAGAGAATATACATGAGAGGAACTAAGGCAGTTTCCGTTGAGATCACTGTTATGCCTCAACTGGTATAAAATTTTCACTTAAATGGCATCCAGTTGCTTAAATTAGAAGCACACTTAAAAGACAGACATTGGATGGTGCCACTAGAACTTAATTATGAAATCACTTAGATCTTCATGAACAGGCAGCATCATTAAACCATTCAGCCTCCAGTTTTCCCTACCTTTTGGTTTCTCTCTGCTTTTAAATGAAAAGCCTCAATAGCTGCTATATAGGGGCAGATTTCATCTGTCCCTAATTTCTTCTAATGCATTTGGGTTGAGGGATCATGTGTTTTGCTTGCTCCTTTTCCCCACAGACCCTTTATGGACTGCTGTTGGCTGTGGGGTCTTGGCTGCACACAGCTGGGTTTTGCATCTCCATTGTTTGAGGCTGTCAGCTGCCTTCCATTTTTGGATCCCCAAACTTACGTATTCTACTTGAATAGTTTGTGTTTACATAACATCTGTCATCAAAGACTAAAGACCTTTTGTGATCTATAAACACTTCTCAGTTTACAGGCTGAAATACATCTAGGCTAGGCAATATGATGATTTAGAGGTAACCCTGAAAAAAGCTGAAGCAGCAGTTTCTTACTTTGAACTGTCCCTCATGTTCAAACGTGAACCCCAAGATGTTCCCAAGGACTTTATCCCTTGTGCCATTTATTTCCCTTCTAAATATTTAATCCAGCTAAATATAAACCATACATACTCATCTATGCATTCCTGCAGCCCTTCTCCTCACCAGTGCCTCTGCCCTTTGCTATCAGCATCCATGCACACAAGTGTGAAGGCAGCAGTGACACAATGTGTAACACACTATGAAATGAATCCAGTAATGAAACTTCTAGCCAGGTTATTTTTTCCAAGTAGGACAATCACTTCCAAGATTCACATCAAACTGGAAGACATCAAGACTAAAGGAGATGAAAAAACCTGAGATATTCTGCTCATGAGATATACAGCAACAGCAGGCAGCAAATAAAGTCATAGACGTTGCCAAAACTGGAATAGGGGATGACTGTGACATTAAAACCACATTTTAGTAGAACATAGTTGCTAAAAAATTGCTTTGCTATAGATCAAAATTACTGTTAACCATCATATCCTTCTTACAGAAGCAGCAATTCTACATAAACATAAGAAGCACTTTCTAATGGAGATTGCCAGTACTCTAGCAACAATCAGTTGCAGCTTCTGTACACCAGACAAAGTGTAGCTGGGTTTTAGACTCCTATCATTGTAAACACCACTTCTCAACATGATCAGATTCGTGTGAGTGAACGCTGAGATTCCTCCAAATCTATACACAAAACAAAGCATTAAGCAAATTCACTTAATCTCTTCTGAACCAATGTTTTAAAAAGTGAAAAATAGCTATCAAATGGTTAGGAATACTTAGGATCTTTTCAATGGCTTAACCCTAAAAGGTGCTGCACAACTCCTAGAGCAAGATGAAGCAGCCAGAATTCCTATTGATTTTTAAGGATTTGGGGACACATACACACACACACCATTGTGCAGAACTTGAGCACCTAGTGTTTTAGATAACTGACACCCACTTTCCATTGCGGAAGAGCTCAAAGAAACACGATAACTGGCAAGAACTAAAGCATTAGGAATAAAAGCAAACAAAATCCCTTCCTAAAGAGGGAGCTCCTCACTTCAAATTGGCTTTAGCCCATCCTTATTTCATCAGACCCCAGTCAGTAGGTCACACTGCAAGACATACCTGAGAGGTCTTCGAGAGCAGGCTGTGCAGTTTTCACATACAGAGCAGATTCCATGCTGACCCCTCCCGTGCTGGCCTCAGCTGTTACGTTCCCTTCATTGTCTGTCTGCGACCTGGAAGGCAAAACAAAACAGAGATGAGCAGTCACTCTCCATCAGAAGTATCTCAAGTACAATAACCAGACAATTGCACCTGCCATCACAGCCACTCTGTCCCTCTCTCCAGAACAGACCAGCAGACTGATTTTACATAATTCATTAGTCCCATGTTGAATTCTGTCCTAGAAATGGACACGAGCACTCAGCTGTGAAAAATAAAAAATTCATAGTCAAAGATAAGCTTCACAGCTCTTCAGACACCTGGATTTCCAGTTAAATTTTAATTATCAATAACATCAGTTGTTGTGCCTAATCTGATCCTTTCTGACAAAGTCCATCTTTCATGACTACGAAGCAGGTAGTGTGTGCTGGCATGCTACACCCCTGCTAGTTTCCCTTCAATAACAAGCAATGTCACTCATTTGTGCTTTAAAATAAAGGACTGGGTAAAACCAACTTCAGACTCAGACTTGTTGTCTGACATTGTGGCTGTCAGTTAGTGAAAGGTGATGTCATAAGAGCCATTTCATTTTCCTAGTTCCACTGTGTTTTGCTTGTAGAGCCATACCAACAAGCAGCTGGACTTCTCCTGTCCAAAGGGTAAGTGCTGTACAAAAATGCAGACACAGCAGGGAATTACTATTGCAATATTCTTAATTTTGGTTGAAACACAGAACAATCTCTCCTTTTACCTTAAAAACACCCAAACAGAAAGTAAGTCCACAGGCAGCTAGAAAGTTTAAATTAAAGTTGCCTTAACTGAGAGCAGAAAAAAAAAAAACCTTGAGCCTGCTACTGCAAGGCATTAACAAGTGCATTTTGCAGATTCAAAACATGTCTGGCTAATAAATTTATAATATCACTGTGTGTTTGCCTTGGAAATTGATACCATTTGACTTTTTCCCTTTCTTTTTCAAGCCAGCAAGATCATGCAGTTTGGCCCTTTTTTCCTGCAATGCTTAAAAAAAGAAATTATTAAGGCCAGGCCACTCCACTACTGTTAACCACACTGAGCAGAATCAGTGCATCTTGTTCATAAACTGGTGTTGGCACGACTTTCAAAGCTGTGATGCATAAATCAAACATAATCCACACAGTACAAAACCAGGTAAGAGCAGTACCTGGTCAGGAAGGTGTTAGCATTCTCATCTGAACTGTTAGTAGGGTTAGATACAACTATACTCACACTCTTATCTATCACACCTTCTTATACATCTTAGCCTGGTAGCCTTCACCAACAGAGATTCATAGAATGGTTTGGGTTGGAAGGGACCTTAAAGATCATCCAGTTCCAACCCCCCTGCCATGGGCAGGGATACCTTCCACTAGCCCAGGTTGCTCAAAGCCTCATCCAACCCAGCCTTGATCACCTCCAGGTGTTCATCCATGACCTCCCTGGGCAACCTGTTGTACAGTCTCACCCACCCTCCCTGTCAAGAATTTCTTCCTCATCTCCAGTCTAAATCTGCCCTCCTCAAGCTTTAATCCATTCCCTCTCATCCTATTGCAACAAGCCCTTGTAAAGAGTCACTTCCCGGATTTCTTGTAGCCCCCATCAGGCACTGGAAAATCACTCTAAGGTCTCCCCAGAGCCTTATAGTTTGTGTAAATGTATAAACTGCCTACTCTCTTAAAGCTAGAAACTTCTACATGGTGTGGCACTCATCTTGCTGCCTCACCCCCTTGAAAGAGTGTCCGAAATTAATCTTCCTATCTAAGTGTGACGTTCAGAACAGTCCACTGGAGAGGTTCACCGTACCTGTACATGAAGGGAGCTACGGTGGCAGTGTTGGGGTGGCTGTATTGCTGCTGGGGATGAGGTAGCTGAACACTCACAGTGTTGCTCCCTGTGGTGTGTGTCGTGGCGGCAGGGCCATTGACAGCTTGGCTGCTGCTGCTGCTGTTGAGGCCTCCTGCACCTTTTCCTTCTGAAGAGGCCAGGCTGGACGAGGAGCTGGAATGCCTGCTGTCCAGCTGGGACTTCTGATGAGAGAGCCCTGAGCCAGCCTTCCCGCCGCGGCTTCTCTCGCCTTCCTTTGCAGGAACGGGGGCACTTGAGGATTTCCCTGTGGTGGTTTTCATCCCTGGTTTTGGTATTCCACTGTGCGAAGGGGCAGAGGCCTCCTTCTTGGCACTATTCAGCTTTCCTCCTTTAGGAATAAAGCTTGCGATCTTGGAGGACTTTTTTGGCATCTCTGCTGTTGCTAGTGCTGTCTGTTCTTCTCTTGGTTCCTCTTTGAGGTCCAGCTTTTCAGTGATGGATGTTCTCTTCGTAACATCTTTACTTTTATCCTTTTCTTTCTGTTTCTCTTTATCCTTCTCATTACCCTTTGGAGAACTTTTCTTATTAGTTAGCGCCCGGCTGAAAGTCCTTTGTGCAATTCCCTTGAGTGCAATTTTGGGGCTGCTGGACATGGATCCTGGATTGTTCACATTCTGGCTGGTGGCATCCATTTCTTCACTTTCCTCAAAGCTGAGAAGCGCCTCTAGCTTTTCACAACTGTTGTCCCGAGACCCCGGCCCCTCAAGTGCTGTCCCTCCTGCTTTGGAACCTCCTTTGCTGTTGAAAAGTTTTAATTTTTCCAGCATGGATTTTTGACTGTTGGGTGTTGTTTTGGTGATTTCCAAGGGTGGCTTTGGAGGCTCTGACGGGGGCTGCTTTACAGACAGCATGGAAGACGTCGCTGTGTGCTTAGCACTAAGGGACTTGCTGCGCCAAGGTTTAATAGCAGAGCTGGGCTGAGGGATGGCTGAGGAGTTATTGCAACCAACAGTACTGCTGCAGCTTTGAACTGAGGATGAGACATTTTCATTCATTCCTGTGGGCTGGGAGGCTGGACTGTCTGCAGGCTCTGGGAAGAAAAACAACAAAACACAAAAAAAACAACCCCAAAATTCAATACAATAGTACCTGATGCTATAGATGGGTTTGGGATTCTTCTTGTAATGAAACATTAGGAACTTTACATTAATAAAGAAAAAGATAGATACCTATTAGTATTTTCAACATCAGTAGCAGTTTTCTTTTCCTACACAGTAGAGCAGCAATGAGCTCCTACCATGTAATGTACATTTAGTTGCTGTTTCAAGAGAAAGGAATAAATAAAAAGAGAAGCTCCTCCAATTCAAACCAAAATGTGTTTTGCAATGTCTTCTCCCTTATTAAGCTCATAATACTTTTCCATTAGCAAAAACACAGCACTATTTTCTAACTAAGGGTTCCCTCTGCTTTTGGCAAAATACTTGCTGTCCAAGTTCGATTCTTAGAAAAACCTCAAACATACAAAAAAAATGCAGGAGTAAGGAAAAAATTGAAACCAAAGTTATTGGGGGAGTATAAGACCTTCATATGCAAAAAGCTAGAAGAAAACAAACCCAATTGTGTTCTTATGCAATGAACTCAAATTAAGTATTACATCTAGCTGTAAGAGAAACCAGTGCCTGTACAGCCCCCTGCTCAGAGAAAGCAAACCTTGACTTTATTTAGTTCTTTTTAATGTTATTTGCTCTTTTTAAGAAATTAATGCAGAGCTTAAAGAGAGCTTGGGGAAAAAAAAAAAGAAACAAAAACAAATCACACTCACCTACCGATGGCCACTTCTCCTCTGAAGTTTCTCTTTGCAGAGTTTCCTTTCTGGAGACGTTACTCTCTCAATTATCACAAATATGTTTTCTGTTAAACCGCTCATGTTTCCAATTAACTTTTGTCATCTGTGTCTGTTCCCCTGCCCAGCAGCCTGCTGGGGATTAACGGCTCTTACCTATATTTCCCTGCCCTCTAGCAAGAGACTAAACTGTGTACAGAGCTGCATTTTTTTAATTCAAAAATCAACAGCGGTTGAGAGCGTGCGTCCTCAGCAGCAGGAGCTGCCCTCTGAATTCAGCCCTGTAAATCACCAACCGCTGCAACCACACAGGGGCTGTTTTACTTCACTTTCAGCTGCCCAGCGAAGATACAGCTCTGTTCACCTCCCTCCTCTGATCCAAACCAGATCTGCTGAAGATCTCCAGCGCATACATCTCCCTGACTGAGCGCGGAATCGGGTTTCTCAGGGTGTTAGAAACTCCTTAATGATCAACTCGGTCATTTCACATGGGTATGGACAAAGCAGGGCAGCAAGGAATTAATGAGACTTCAAAAAATATTACTGAAGTCAGGAGATTTCCAGAACCCTGTTACTAGCCAACAAGAAATACACTGGCTGCTTTTGCCAGTCCTTTTGCTATGGCAAACTACCCACATGGAGCTGGAGAGAAGCAAGAGCTGGATTACAGCCACCAAAAGGAATTGTACTTCTTTTTTTTTTTTTTTTTTTTGTTCTAAAGCCAGTGCCAATCTGCTGACTTCCAGGGCATTGCTCCTGCTTTACTCTAGTACAGAAGTAAAAACCAAGCCACCAAACACCCTGAACAGCAATGGTCCTCTAGTTGCTCTGCTCAAGCCTGCCAGGTTCAACCTGATGGGTTAAGAAGGACTAAAGAAGTGAGTGCTGGCAGTCACAGTGACCCTCAGTGCCAGAAGAAGCTGTGACCCACCATCACAGCCCCCTCACAGAGGGAGGAAGGTCACAACTACTTCAGACACTGCTGGAAATGTTAATCCCTCTGCTTTCACAAGCTGTGCACCACTGCTTTTTCCTTCATGCCTCTTACCATACACTGCTGCTTTGTTATTGTTTTTATTTCCTGAAGTCCTCCTACCCATGAAAATCTACTTCCCACTGGAACACTGCAGCACGATGCCTTTGTAAACCCAGAACAAGCAAGCTTTTGTCTCAGCCTGCCTTCCATAGAAGATGACCAGCAATGTAAGGAAAGCTTCACAAAAATCCCATCTGTGCATCATTTACAATTAATTTATATAGCGTCTTCTAAAAAAATAATAATTTCCCATCTCAACCTGGAATACTTCTACAGGAAGGAAAGGTTCATAGTCATTTCAACACTAAATTCTGGCCTAATCATGCCAAATGAATTTTGACACAAAGTGCACCCATGCCCAAACCCCACCAGAGCTGCCTATGATACATAAACGTGCCTCAGCTGGGTCCAAAGATGAACCTCATGTATTAATCAACATGGACAGGCAACCCTTAATGTCCTCAGAATAACTGAGTTGCAAGGATCAACAGGAGTGGGGCAATACAAAGGTGACAGAGTTAGCAGTGAGAGATGCAGCTACAAAGCAGAAGAGCTGGGTGCACACCCAGTCGGTGCAACACACAGCAATGCAAACCCAGCTTGGGGTGAGATGGCACTCAGCTTCAGCATGCAGCCAACCAAACAGGACTTGGATAAGAAACCTGTGGTCTTCCCAAACAGGTTCTTAACAACTGTTTGAGAAAATCCAGGCAAGGTGTATCTTGGTATGAACAAAGCCATCCTGCGTTCACCAGACCTCGGAGCCTACGCAGAGCCCTTGTGTGAGCTGTGACCCACAGGCCAAGGCACAAGTCCTGAGACAAGAGCTACCCAAGTATCAGGCTGTGTCCATCACCCAGCTGTAAAGTCTGACTCCATCTCAAACACTGACCTAGCTGTTAACACACTGCAGACCAGCTGTGGGAGCTGAAACAGGAGGCAACCCACATCAAAAGGGCTACTACCAGCTCCACAACATCTTCTGGGAAATGAATGGAAGGTGTTGGCTCACTTGGGATATCAACTTGATCCTAACAGCCCAGGCAAGTGCTTCAGGCCATGGACTTGTCAGGAAAAAGCTTTGCTTGGATCAAACGAAATAACCAAATCCAAAAGCGCTGCTCAAAATTAATTTCTCAAGAAAATCCAAAACTTTTTCATTTCTCCTGTCTTCAAATGTATTCAAGATTTCTAATTATTATTATTATTACCTTTTTAATTTGGTCAGTGAACAAAATGAAACTTTTTTACAGTTTGTTTGTTTTTAAACACAACCTTTGCTTTGCCCCCAACTCCCACCACAGAGACCCTCCTGTTTGGAAGTTAACTCTGGCTTCTATTGCCAGTAGCACAGGATGAGCACACCAAGCACTTCCACTTACAGAGCTGCACCTCAATGAGAGATGTGTCAGAGAAATCACAATTAGGACAACAGTACTAGGAGTGTGACATTCAAAAAACCAAATTAATATATTGGGACAGAAATGTCATTTTCAGACTCTCTCCCTAACACTTTCAGGAAGTGAATTCTGTGAGCGCTGGATGTGACACATCCAAAAGCAATGAAAAATATTTACAAACTCTTAAATGCACCTTTGAAGCAGCTACACTTTGGGAATGAAGATATTCTCTTGGACGAGCACAGTGGATTTTGATTCATACTGGAGTCAAACAGAGTGAAACTGGAAATTCAAACTCCTCAGGTTTTTGCTAGGTTGCACCAGGCAAGGTGAATGCAAGAACTGAAAAGTAAAAACACACTCACAAAAAATGGCCTCAGCTTCAGGAAACTTCAGCCTTTTGAAGGCTCTCTCTCACAAACAAGTCTGCTGGCTCTTTTGCCACACAGACCACTCTCGGTAAAGGAAAGGGGTTCTGCTGCCAGCATGCAGATTCAAATGCTGGGTTTCCTAATGAAGCAGTAACATCAATCCGTGGATTACACATCAGCATGCAAAGGGGAAAGTTTTATTCAGCATAGCATAGGCCCTTCTTTCATGAAAAGGAGAGCAGGTTTCATGCATTCAATTAATAAGCTTATTATTTCCCATGTGTTCCTTTGTGAGGGAGATATTTTCTTTCTTCAGCAACCTGCATTAACTGAAACTGACTATAAAAGAAATGTTTTCAAACCCAAGCTACAGCCTACAATAAATAATGATCGTGTTCCTCTTTTCAGAGTTAAATCTTGGCCCGAAATCTATTTGCTTCCTAGCACTCCTGTTAAAAAAGATGTTGGTGGTCTAGTTCCAATGCCAATTTGCAGTCTAGCATGGGTAAATCTGATTTCAGCTGCTCCTGCAAAGTCTTAACTGCATCTGCAAACGTACCCATTTGTGAGGAAATCAGGAAAAAAGGTCCGAAGGCTTATGATTGAATTCTTCCAGAGAAGTCCTTGAGAGCTCACACTAGAATAAGCTCAGGGGAAAATATATGCAATTTCCCATCACTTGTCATGTTCGCTCTAAGCAAGTGGACTTTGATTTGCTCCAACTGAAAACTTTCAGGAATGATCATTACAAGCATGAAAGACAAGACAAAGGCATAGTCACTTCTCCTTAGGAGGGGTGAGAACTTACTAGCACTTTTTATTCATTTGAGAATGAACAAGCTGTCATTTTTTATTTCACAGCTACGGGAAAAACAAGAAGTTCTCACGAAGAGAAATATCTTTTGGTCCATAGATTAGATAGCCCATAGATTAGATAACCCAGTTAAAAGCAAATTCACAATGAGATCCTAATTTAGGAAGCAAAAGCAGATCTGCTCTGTGACGTGAGAGTGTCAGAATAGCAGAAACCATTGTGGCAGTTTGGTCATCTTGCATGTAGAGGAGTAATGCTGAGTCCTGAACCTTCCCAGCAACCCACTAGAAGACTCCTTCAAAACACTACAAATAAAGAATCCTACAGAGAGAAGCTTTTTAGCTGAGCTGTGCTCTTTTTCAGTAATGATCTATCATGCTTAGCAAACCCCCAACGTCTGGAAATGCCTGCACTTCTGCCAGGAGCTGTCTATAAAAATCAGTCTTTCTGTAATCCAAACCACCAGCAGGTAGAGCAGAACATTCCCAACAAGAGCACCCTGGCACACAGCCCTTCCTCAAAACAAGCACAATTCTTCTGGCCCACAGAAGTTTCTATTCCAATCGTAAAGAACCACAGCTGGGTGGAAGGGACTGGCTGAATGACCAGCTCAGGGTGGGCAAGAAGCATGGCCTCCACCCACAAGGTGACTGAAGCTTTGTGTTGTCTCCTCTACTCCGGATCACAACAAAAAGGCAACAAAACCATTCCTTAAAGCAGAGATTGCCACAGGGAAACTGCACAGCCTGAGAAAAGCCCAGATAGGAAATGTTTTGCTTTGCTGAGGGATAAGGGCTTCACTGAGCTGAGCAGGATCCATTCCTTTAGCTTCTATCCACTGGCTTCCCCTCCTTCAGGGGTGATTTAACCTCCTGTACCACAAGACGAAAATTACCTTTACTCCTCGATATGTTTCTCTCCTTCCATCGTATCTATTTCTTCAATCCCAGTGCTGGATACACAGCAGCTCTGTGTGTTCACAGAAATGTGCTGTACCTCTGCAAATCTGTAGTGAAGCCCATGGAAGTGTCACTAACTCAACTTCCCCATTCCTGTAGGGTCTCCTTCCCTCACATGCAGCTCCAGCACACAAAACAACAGTCCTGCTGTTGGCCAAGACTCAGCATTTGTGCTGAAGGGAAATAAAACTGGAGCACAGGCGATGCTTTCCTCATTGTCTTGACATAACTGACTGAGACACTTGAATTCCTTCTTGTTTTTGTTTAGTTACTGTAAAATTCAAAATGCTGTCCACATGACTGCCTAAGAAAGAGGTTGGAGGGACCTCTATCGACCACATACCAGCTAGATGATCATAAAAATAATGAAACCAAGCTCACTGTGCCATTCAAAACAAGTTGCACCCTCCATTTAATACCAGACAAACAGCATTCTTGTTCATCACTCTGCATCTTCTTCTCATTACTTGTACAATCAAATCCCCCAAGATTTCTTCTAACAGAGTGATTTAAAAGCATTAATGAGTTCCAGACAGGGAACTGGTATGGAGGCTTTCATTAGTCTTATATAAAGCTGGAGTGGACAATATGTACACTTAGCAGCCTTGCCCTAGCACATCTTTCCTACAGGCAGGTTACATGAACCACAATAAACACATATATAGGTGGTCTGAGAAGTGCACTAAGGGAATATTGGCCTGTTTTGACTAGTAGTGGTGGCTCCAATCAGGGCCCGGAATGACCATGGAGGAAGAAATGGAGGCAAGAGTTTTAACAGAGAAGGGACAGGCAATGGGAGAAATGATCTCAGAAAACTCCCACTTAGTCAACAGGTCCCAGCTAAACCACATACTAACTCAGAAATGTGTTCCTCACAGCTGCCCAGCTGCACAGAGTGAAGTGGTGAGTACCAAAGCGCTCTCAGGTGTGGATGTTCTACATTTAAACAGTGGAGTCCACCAAACAGGAACACAAACACTTTACCCTCATCTATCTTTACACCTATATATGGACCTACATAAATATGCTGAAAAAACCTATGACCAAACCCAGCTGACAGACACATACTCCTATTTACACCAGGAGCTTCATTTCCTCTCTCTGATCAATGAAACCACTTTATCCCTGTAGCAGGAGGTCTTTCAAACCAGGTCAACATGCAGGTGACAATCTATTCTCCATGACAGTAATGAAGAGCTGGGCCATGGCTTTATGCTCATCAGCCACTTCAGAGCTGGTGGCAGCTCTTTGGCACCAGTCATGGATTTTTCTAGGTGTATTTGCTTAGGGATGAGAAACAGACAGAAGGCTCAGGAGAAAACTCATAAATGGGGTTCCTTTCTCTTTTGCCCAGGGAAAGGAGGCTTCTAAAGGTGTGGTAGTAACATGCTGGCACTTACAGAAGTCTGGGCTGGAGCACCACTGCTGTTTCCTTTGCTAGGATTTCAGAGTGAACTTTCATTTCCATGGCTGCCCTTCTGGCATAACTCACCCAGCAATAAATTTACAAGAAACTGTAAATATTTATTTTAAAAGGAAACATCTAGGAACTGTAAAGGCCATGAGATTCTGGGCCAGCTCTTCAGCTGGTATAAATTAATGTGGTTCCACTCTTTCCAATGCAGCTACACAGATGCACACTGGGCAACAAGCTGCTTCTCAAGGTTATGTTTTACTTCAGAGCTCAAGGTTTACATCCCCATGAACTCTCCAGTTAAGAACATGCCATTGGTTGTTCTTCTTCGGTTTGGGGTTTGGTTTTGTTTTGTTTGTTTTTTCTTTTTTTTTTCCCCCTTAAACTTATTTAAATACATATTTGGCTTGTTTTAGATGTTCCTAAAGCTTATACCAACTATGGCAAAGTTCTGTGGTCTTGTAAATCTCCACTCCAGCTGCAATGAAGCCTTCAGCCAGCCTTTGTTTAGGCCAAAAGAGGACATCTTTTTAAATGCCAAATTCAGCCAGTCAAACAGTTGTAAAAAGAAGCACAAAGATGATTTACTGCATACTTGCATCTTCTCCTAGAAATGTGTCATATTGCTTGTTACATTCTGACAGTCTATAAGCTGCTTTATGGGCACACACCCAACATAAATATGTCAGAAAAGAATCTTGCCAAAAATTCATTTGATTAGGAAATTGAAAGGGTGCAAGCAGCATCCCAGGAGATATTTTCATATATGTGTATATATATACACACACACATATATGGACTTGATGGAGAGGGTCCAGAGGAGGGCCACAAAAGTGATCAAAGGGTTGGAACACCTCTGCTACAAGGACAGGCTGAGGGAGCTGGGGTTGTTCAGCCTGGAGAAGGAAAGGCTCTACAGAGACCTAAGAGCAGCCTTCCAGTAACTGTTGGGGGCTACAAGAAGGCTGCAAAGGAACTGTTTGCAAAGGCCTGCAGGGACAGGACAAGAGGCAATGGTTTGAAATGAGAGAAGAGCAGATTTAGATTGGATGTTAGGAGCAAGTTCTGCACCACAAGAGTAGTGGAACCCTGCAACAGGTTGCCCAGAGAGGCAGTTGATGCCCCATCCCTGAAGATAAACTCTAGGTTAGGCTGGACAAGGCTCTGGGCAACCTGCTCTAGTGAAGGATGTCCCTGCTGACTGCAGGGGATTTGGACCAGGTGACCTTTGGAGGTCCCTTCCAACCCAAACCACTCTATGATTCTATTATCTATATCTACCTCAGTTGCCTGAAGATGAGTGTTTTGTTTGATGCCAATGACTCTCATGAGGGTCACCTGCTGACACAAACCAGTAACCTTATGCTTGGCAAACACAGAGGCATTAAGATGGGACAATAAAATGTCTTTATCTAAATGTTGTTCTTCCAGAGGACAGTAGTCATTTCAAATGAGTTTACAGCAGCCCAGGCTGGTCATTAACACACCCAGCACTGAAACAGTCACACATCATCACTGAACAGAAACAGCAAGGAGTTTTCTTTGCTTTAAGCACACCACTTGTTATCCTGCTCATCTCAACCATTACACACCAAAAGCAATGCCTCTTTCTTTGGCCAGGAAGCAGGGCAGATGAGGCAGCACTGAGCACTGGTACAGCCTGGCCACATATACAGCTTCCACTTGGAAGAGACTTGACTGCTCAGCCATCCCAGTAACCTTCTGCCAGCCCTGAGTCAAGCAGGCTTAATTCCACAGGAACTGGATTGGATGTCTCAGCTCCCCTGCCACAGCTGTCATAACCACCCCTGTCCCTGCAGCTGCAAGAAGCCTTTGCTTCCACAGTCAGGCTTCTATGCTGAATACTACTATAAAGGAGGGGGGGAAATTACACAGAATCACAGAATGTTAGGGGCTGGAAGGGACCTCAAAAGATCAGCCAGTCCACCCCCCCTGCCAGAACAGGATCACCCATATCAGGTCACACAGGAATGCATCCAGATGGGTTTTGCATATCTGCAGAGAGGGAGACTCCACAACCGCCCTGAGCAGCGTGTTCCATCACCTTTACAGTGAAAAAAATGTTTCCTCCTGTTTCCATGGAACTTCTTATGCCTTAGCTTCCACCCAGTACCCCTTGTGCTGGCAGTGGGCATCACCCAGCAGAGCCTGGCTCCATCCTCTGGGCACTCAATTGAAAATGTTAACTCCAGCAGAAGTTTGTATCATGCTTCACAAGTCTCAGAGCTCTTCTTTCACTACTGTAATTTTTTTGTTGGTTCTTACACTCTTGGTAAATTAAAATATTATCTTGTAAACTAACTCTAAACCACCACTGTTTTTATTTCAAATTGATGTCTGCTAATTCAGACAACAGGAACAGGAAAGCACACCAGGGAATGCCCCAAAGACCTTCTGAGCATGAGCAGTGCACCTCCAGGAATCAGTACCATGGGGATTCTCTTCTGTCTAGTTGTGACAATCTCCTCACAGCTCTAAAGATTTAACTTCCAAGAGTTGTTCCTACTAAAGCAAGTTGTGCCCTCCTGAACTGGATTGATAAATCTAACTCCCTACCCATAAAGTGCACACATTTTTAGCACACATTCGGTGTATCTAACCATAGACCCCTATGACTGCTTTGCCCAGCAGAGTGGAGTTTACATCTTCTTACTAACATTTTCCTAACTTGTCAGTTTTATTTTGATAACATGAAGTTAAGATACTACCTATTTAATGCTAAGGCTACCTGTTTAAGCAAAAAAATCTGACATTATGAGCACTGCCTTCTTCAAAACCTGATTAATAATAACTTCCTGGGATCTCACATGGAAATGGTCCAAGTCTGGAAGTGTTTCCTTTTTTTCCACCTATAGACATTTATCTAACATTCAATCTGAAGGCAAAGTGTCATTTTTCCCACAGACTGCTGCTGCCCTCTGTAGGATTATTTTAGATAAAATATGAGGGACAAAGTAGAAGATAAAAATAGCTAAGAAAAAGCTTGCAAGCCTGCCACATTACAATATCCCTTTACAAACATACTACAGGTGGCAGATTAAATCCATGCTTCCTACAACTTCAGAAGTTCAGGGAGTTTACAAAGCGTGGAGTAATAAACAGAATATTCCCATACAACATCACCAGACTTCAGAGACTGCAAAAGGAAAAGTGGGTGCTTGAAGATCAGTGTGGATAGTGGACATATGAGGGTGTTCAGAGCTGGTCAACAATAAAAGATAAATAAAAATTACCTCCATTGTGTGTAGATAATCAAACCACTGAAACAAGCTCATGAGAAAATTGACTGTGTCAAAGTCTGTACTGAGGTTGTATGCTTCAGTGTTGACATCTCCTTCTTCATACTACTTAGGACACTGCTCTGCTACTTTTTGTCATGGAGAAAACTCAGTTTTCTTTATTTGAAATAGCACATAAATCAAATTTTGGTTATTTTTACTTGGTGCTCATGTTAGGCAATTAGAAGGCCATGGCTATGTGGAGCCTTGAGATAAGGAGTAACTAGTAAATCACATCCAGGCACAGAAGTGCAAAGCTCACTTGCCTCTCTACATTCCACTTCTGATTTAAATGACTTCTGCAGTGACTTTGGGAGGTGGCTAAAGCTTTTCATGCTATAGTATGGTTGTGGTGTAAAGCATTTTAAAGGACAAGAAAGCAAACCAAAGGTACACTTACATATGCATTGAGTAAATAACTGACATTTCAGAAGTGAATGAAAAGGCTCCAACTGTATGAAGGGATTCTGATGACATTAAAAAACAACTCCCAAGCCTGAGTGGCTCATTATTTTTCTCAAAATCCAAAAATATAATTAGACTTTACCTGCACCTTTTTTAAAAGAATAAAAGCATGGAACGGGAATTTCACACATTGCCATACCCTGCCTGGAATGCTACTGCAGTTACACATGGCTAATGGCTGTGACAATTACAAACTGGTACCACAGGGGATTGGCATTTTATGACATGAGGAATGAGGGCACTGAAATTCCTATAAATTGGAAGGGAATTTTGCATACAAACTCCAAAAACCAAATTAAACCTTTGTGCTCTGTCCTGAAATGAAGAGTCCACAGGCCTGACCTAGGTGTCCCAGTCATATCTACTAGAGAAGATGTATGTAGCTCTTCTCCACATCTTGAAACTGGTTTCAGACAGCATGGGAAGACTGAGAAAGCAAAATAAAGCACTGAAGACACAATGTGAGGTGTAGGAAGCGAGACTCAAATCTCTTTTCCTGTGTTCTTTTGCTGAGTGGACACACGCAAACATTGCATGCATGCATCCATCCAACAGTCTCTCACTGACATCATTTTTGATGTCACCTAAATCCCCTCCCCAAGGCTTCTAGAAAACCAGTGGTCTCATCATTAACTGATTCATGGAATCTGTCCCAAAAATCTAGGTTATTTATCTCCCAGTAGCCAGTTATTCCTCCATGCTCCATTTACTGTCCTTTTCACTTCTGCTCTATGCTGTTTCAATTAATGCACTTTCATTGCCACAAGACACAGCCAATTGACTCACAAGACAACTCACATTTGGAGGGAAAGGCCACGCATTTATTACTAAAAGCTGAACATTGCAACCTACTATGTAAGAAATGATTCAAACACAATGCACTGAAGGCTACCTTCGAGCCCAAAGTGACCACTCCTGCCAAAACAGGCTGCCAAAGCAGGCAGATTTCCCTTTCTCTGGTTTCCTTCTCCAAAAACACTCAATGGAGCTCATGAAGGCTAAAGAGATGAAAATGTACCAAGACTGGCACACAACATGGTCATGTAAGTCTCATTTCCTTCAGCAAAATACAGGATATGGGTCAGAAAACTTGAATTGTCTTAGCACTTTGACAATAAACTTTGTCTGGCAATGTTACAATTAGCTTAAAAGAAGCCAAAAATTTGTCAGACCAACTGCTTTTGTTTCTCATGGATGCAGACCAACTTTGTGTCAGGATTATATTTTTAAGTGAAGTTCAAGTTCAACTTACATAAGCCCTCTTTTTTTTCTTTTTTTTTTTTGTAAGACCATAATTTATGACTGGAAATTTTGACCAGAGCAAAACTCTGAGTATTTAATACAACTTCTGCAGGCTGTCAACCTCAAACCCACCCTTCTTTCTTTCTGTCATGTGTAATACCCCCTAAAAAGTAGAGGCTCTTGTGTGCTTCTTCAGCAACCAGTTTATCTTCCTGAGGAGATGGATTAGGATGAGGAATGAAGGTTCACAGAACTGCCTGCCCAAATGCAGTTGATACTTAAATTACTCAGCTGACAAATTATTGTTATTTCTCTCTGAGGTTTTTTTTTTTTCTTTCTTTCCTTTTTTTTTTTTTTTTTTTTTAAGAGTGGAAGCAGTACTTGACTGTCCTTATTTAGTCATCTTGGTAAACTGAGAGAAAAGCCAAGATAGTTCAAGCTCCCTTTTCAGTGTAGCTTAACAGCACACCACCCATGCACAGGTAGGAATCACACAGCCAGTCAACACATGCTTCAAGACAAGACACATCCCCCGGTTCAGGAGTTATGGGACATGAGCAAATAGGAGAGTATTGATAATAAGGAGACAGTAAGGAGATATTACAGAGGAAAACAAGGGTTCATCAGCTCCACTGCTCATGCCATAACTGCTTGCTCTTCCAGCTGCAAGCCAGATCTAATTCAGATTTAGATGCTGATGTTACAGTTAAATAATTACTGTTTACACAGTGACCCTTCTGAAATAAGCAAGCAGGGATTTACCAAGGCAGAACGTTGCTAATTTAGCAGCATATTAAGTTCATACATTAAATTATAATATAATTATAAGAATCATATTATTCAGATGGGAATTTAATTTTCTTCCCATATAAGGTCTGACCAAGGTGATTCAGAATGTCCCTGGAGGCTCCTCCATTGCCATCATCATGAGGTTTGGGGCTGTAATAGCTAGCTGAGGTAACATTCCAAAACCTAATGACATGCAATCATAGGACAACAGTTTCTAGAGAAGGGAAAAACACAATTTCCTGGAAAGAAACAAGCATAAGGACCACAGGCAAGTTGACCCAGACCAGAGTTTTTCCTTCAAGCAAAACCCTCATTACTGTAAACAGAAGCTATGCACAGAGGAGGAGGAGACTTGAGCCTCAGGGCTGTGACTGCCAAGTCACTGCAAGGAGATGGGAGTGAAACCCAGCACTGATCTCTCCTGGGCAGAGCAGTGACTCTGCTCAGGATATAGAATTAGCTGCCAGCCTCTGCCAACAATTTGACCAGATCAGACTGGAGTGATTTGCTCAGTTCTCACCAGCCACATCCCCCAAAACTCCACTGCTAAATGCTGCTCCACAGAGCTCAGAGCTACAAAGCCAAACTAATGAATGCTGTCAGATGACTCCAGCCTAGTGAATGGACACGAAGCCAGTAAATGTCATTCAAAAAAGCACCACTTCAGACAGAACACAGTGCTCAGCTCCTCTGAGGCACTGCCAGGCACACAGCTTCACTACACCATTTATAAAGCTATGACATGTTCCTGCCTTCAAACACTATGCTATCCAACACTCACCTACTTTTGTAACTGAAAAGGACACAAGAGGAAGTTTTCACCCTATAAAAACACTGAAGAAATCATCAGTGGTCATTCTCCATTCCTGTCAAGCTACTCATCAAGATGTCACTTTGGCAGCACCAGGTTTCCTCAAGGCTGGTTTTTGCATGTACTTTCAGGACAGCAAGCTACAACAGGCTCTCCAGAGAGGTTGTGGAGTCTCCTTCTCTGGAGACTTTCCAGACCCATCTGGATGCATTTCTGTGTGACCTGTGCTGGATTCTATGGACCTCCTCTGGAAGGGGGGGTTGGACTTGATGATTTTTGGAGGTCCCTTCCAAGCCCTAACATCTTGTGAACTTCAGCTATGTTAAAAGAGGACTACAAGTCAGAACTTCAGTGACACTACAGGAGGACCTGCTCTCCTTTGAGAAGAGCCAGCTGCTTTTTGGATTGTAAATGTCATGTTTACAACACACAGCTCTGAGATAGTCTTCCAGAGCTCAATAGAAGATTCCATTTCCCTCGAACAAAGCCACGATTAGGAAAAATCTGAGCATGTAAAGATCTTGAGTGCTTACCTTTGTCATTACTACTCGTTGGTGTTGGAGGGGGAAGCCCAGGCTTGGATTTGTCATAGTTGTTAAAGCTCTGGCTGCGTCGATTGTTGGCACTAAGGGAACCACGAGCTTTGGCTTCACTGCCCGCAGCGGACACCCTCATGGTGGGGCCTGGAAGTCTGATGAAAGAATTGCAATGTGATTAAAGAGATGTTAGAAGCAATCTGGGGAAGCAATGAGGGAATACCCATGCATCAGCTGGAAAGAAAATGATTAATATGCTCATAAAGGTCTTTGCTCTTTTATAAGAGCAAATAAAAGAGCTGTCCTATGCATGTCAGACAAGGTACAGTCTGAACTGTTTAACATCAGAAAAGAACTTCTCTGAACTGAAATTAATGGTCACTCACCATAAATGTTGAATCAGAAGTAGTTGCAAGCAAATTCAGTGGAGACTATATCACTGGTACAAGGTTAAGACTAAGGGAGAACCTACTGTTCTTAAACCAGTTTGCTGGACACTTTATTATGTGCTGTTCACAAGGGCTACCCTTATTTTGGACAAAACAATGAGACAGAACATGGTTGCCCTCTCCCTTGTAGAGTAAAAGCAGATTCAGATCCTGCTCTGAAAGCTACAAAGCTTGGCAGCCAAACCTAGTGGAATTTTAACCTAGTTGAACTACCTGAGCCTATAAAAATCACACAAACCTCAAGTGCCCCCTTTCAGGGCAACCACATTATGGGGGAGCTGAGGATAAGCCTCTGGTTTAAACTGGCTCAATCTCTTCCAGCATTTCCTTACCTGTGTTCACAAGAGTTAGATGTTCACCTAGAAAAAAATGTAGTTAGGAGTCTAGAGTACATAGGCAGGGAGGGAAACTACTTTCATGCTTTGCAGGCAAAAGGGGAGGGAGAAGGCTTTTCTGTAAAGCTCATCAGATTAGGAAAGCCACTGGCACCACATCTCAGAACAACATCTGTGCCTGAGCCCTTGGAAGTCAAAGTGCTGCAGAAAGTTACCATGCCTCTACTGTTCTTTTGTGCACCAACCAGCACGTGTTCCTACATTCTAAGTAGATAAAACAGTAAAAATATTTGGCAGTTGCTATGAATGCATAGTGCAGAGAGTCAGGGAAGCAGCTCACTTCTGTAAAGCAAGGACCTCCCATGCCAGACTAAAAGAACCAGTTCTTGTCACCTCCAGCAGCACTGAAAGGGACTGCGCTCTGCCATCTTCAGATTTTCTCTTGAGAAGAATCTCTTCAAAACTTCTCTATATAAACCACAAGATCTGTCTTAAATACCTCATGCCAATTACAGGCTAAAATGAAGATGTGCCAGTTGCCAAAGAGAATGGGGATGCAAGCAAGCAAATCACCGTTGTGCCGCTGGGAAGCAAGAGAAGCCAGGGAAGAGTCCAGCAGGGCTTCCTAAATAAACTGATTTCTCCAAGACTAGTGAAGTCATAGGAAATACAAAATGAAACATGAAGGAAAAGAGGAGAAATGTCAGCAGCTGCATGCACATGCTTTCAAAGCTCAGAAAAGGCACAAGGGCACCATTCAAACAGAAAACCAAAAATGACTTTACAAGCTCAAAGCACCACAAATCTGGCACAGCATATCATGGTTCTGAGGTTAACTTTGCTGAAGCCTTTTCGATGAACCCTCCAATTTATCCAGCCCTTTTCAACACTGGAGGGTGCTAGAAAGTTGCACAAACTCCTCCTTGCAGCTCAAGGTGTAAATGAGAGCACCTCAGACATGCTTCAACCACTGCAGAGGAGACTGCACTGGAAGAAGCAGAGGCAAACCTGGGACAAATGCTGTGTTGGGACAAATGTTATGTTGGAGACCTTAGAAGCCACCAAGACATGAGAGTTCATTAAGAATTTGTTTTGCTTAATAGGAAACAGATCAGATTTCCTACACATTAGTGGGATGCACAAGAAGCTCAGCTGGAAGTTTCTACTCAGTGACAAAACAAAGCCAACCACCACAGGAAGGCTACTGAAGGCCCTAGTATTGGGAGGGGAGTTTTCTAGCAGGGAGGGAAGGGATAAGGCTCTTGTGCTGATGGGTAAGAAAAGGCTCCCCATACCCATCCAAACAAGTTTTTCAAACCTGTCACATTTTTAAGTAAATAAAGCTCCTCAAACCATGTGACCACTCAAGAAGTGACAAGTTTTCAACTGAAGTCAGGATTGTCACTGCCAATAAAAACATATGAGAATAAAAAAAAAAAAGGTGCTAAAAACACTCTTGAAAAAGATAACATTTCTCTTAGACTTTTTCCCACCCCTGCAGTTAACTGACTGATTTTAAGCCCCTGCTTTTGGTCTTAGGCCAAGACATTTCACAGCAGTGCCTGTGAAATCTAGGGGGAGAAAAAAAAAAAAACCTGAAGGGGTGGAGGGGAATATTTCTAGCTCCTTGCTCTTAGAGACAAGGTACTGAGCTCAGAGAACACTCTCCGTTACTGCTCGTGAGCACCTCTTCTAGGCACATATGAACTGTCAACCCATAATGATGATCAAAAGAGAACATGAAAAGCAAACATGGGTCATTTTAACAGCAGTTATACTGCAGTCCTGTTGTCATAAGAGAGGTGAGATGGGGGAAATAGCCCCAAATTCTACAGCAGAAGTAATGATCCATACAATCTTGCCAAGCTGAATAAAAACCCTAAGCAATAGTTCACAAACTTAGCAAAAAAAAAAAAGGGTACAGTGACAGTTACGTAGTTTATCAGTTTTAGAGACTATATAGTAATAACTAGATAAAAACTCCCAGCAAAGCATTTTAATATGGAATTGTAGGAGAAGTGCCCATGATTAATAGCCACATCAGTAACACAGCAACCTTTCTGATCACTGAGATGAGATGGTTATAAGAGCTGGCATGCAAGTCATGCTGGGATTCAGGGAAAAAAACCCTAAAAAAAAAAAAGAGTCTGAAATACCTATGAATAGACTGAAACATCTATGAAGGGAAACTAGATGTGCTCAGCTTCAGAGCAGGAACTCTGTGAGACAGACCCACATGGTGCTGGCTGGGCTAGCACAGCTCACAGGATGCTCCACTGACTACCTAAGACACTTAGCCTGATGCTGTTGTTTCAGCAATGCAGCAATAAACACAGCTAATACAGAAGTGTACAGTGGGGAGAGAACTCCCAGAACCATGTTTTTGTTCTCAAAAGCTCATAAGGACAAGAAAACCAAATTATTTCCTCGAGGGAAGGGGAAAGGGAAAAAGGAAAGGGAAAAAGGAAAGGGAAAAAGGAAAGGGAAAAAGGAAAGGGAAAAAGGAAAGGGAAAAAGGAAAGGGAAAAAGGAAAGGGAAAAAGGAAAGGGAAAAAAGGAAAGGGAAAAAGGAAAGGGAAAAAGGAAAGGGAAAAAGGAAAGGGAAAAAGGAAAGGGAAAAAGGAAAGGGAAAAAGGAAAGGGAAAAAGGAAAGGGAAAAAGGAAAGGGAAAAAGGAAAGGGAAAAAGGAAAGGGAAAAAGGAAAGGGAAAAAGGAAAGGGAAAAAGGAAAGGGAAAAAGGAAAGGGAAAAAGGAAAGGGAAAAAGGAAAGGGAAAAAGGAAAGGGAAAAAGGAAAGGGAAAAAGGAAAGGGAAAAAGGAAAGGGAAAAAGGAAAGGGAAAAAGGAAAGGGAAAAAGGAAAGGGAAAAAGGAAAGGGAAAAAGGAAAGGGAAAAAGGAAAGGGAAAAAGGAAAGGGAAAAAGGAAAGGGAAAAAGGAAAGGGAAAAAAGGAAAGGGAAAAAGGAAAGGGAAAAAGGAAAGGGAAAAAGGAAAGGGAAAAAGGAAAGGGAAAAAGGAAAGGGAAAAAGGAAAGGGAAAAAGGAAAGGGAAAAAGGAAAGGGAAAAAGGAAAGGAAATCCATCTAACACTTCCAGGCTGCAGTTGTTGTAAAACACCTAGTGACAAACTGTTTTCAACAGGAACCCTAAACATGCATCCAGAAATATTGCAAAAGGATTACTCATGCTTTGCAGAAGATGAAGAAATGCTAACCTAGAAGACTTTTTCTGACCAAGAGTGAATCGGATGATTTTGCTTTGAGATGAGTCCCTGGGAGATGCACTGTGACAGGAAAGAAAAAGTGGAAGACAACAGTGAACACACAAACTTTTTTTTGGTTTGTTTTTTTACCCCAGGCACTGAACTGGGTAACTACTTCTAGGGAAGAAAGAGCTTTTATGAATTTCACAGGAGGAAAAAAAACAAAACAAAAAAAAAAAAAAAAAAAGAAAAGCTTCTTGCCTGAAGTATGACTTCAGGTCAGAACTCTGAAATGAATTAATTTTTACAGAGCACTGAACATTTGATTCTGCATGCAACCCTCCTTCCCCCCACCCTGTTCCTCCCCTTGATTACTCTTTTCCTTCTCAGCCTTTTAGATGTATTTAAGGAGAATCTGAGCAATGTAACTGCAGTATAGACAAGAAAACATCACACTTTGGTTTAGATATTGTTAGATCTAACCTTTGGGTTAGATATTGTGAGATCATTTGGAACTCAGCACAATCCAGACAATGTACTGAAAATACCAAAGCAATATTCAAACCATCCCATACACCTCTGCATGTTTGGAGGGGAGAAGCGCAGGAGGGGAGAAGCGCAGGAGGGGAGAAGCGCAGGAGGGGAGAAGCGCAGGAGGGGAGAAGCGCAGGAGGGGAGAAGCGCAGGAGGGGAGAAGCGCAGGAGGGGAGAAGCGCAGGAGGGGAGAAGCGCAGGAGGGGAGAAGCGCAGGAGGGGAGAAGCGCAGGAGGGGAGAAGCGCAGGAGGGGAGAAGCGCAGAATGGTTTAGGTTGGAAAGGACCTTAAAGATCATCCAGTTCCAACTCCCCTGCCATAGACAGGGACACCTTCCACTAGACCAGGCCTCCTCCAACCTGGCCTTGAACACCTCCAGGGATGTTCAACCACATCTTTGTTCTACAGTAATTATTTCCTGTACAAGTTTCTACATGCTGTAGCAGCTCTCTGGTTTTCAGTTGTATAGAAGCATTGTTTACACCCAAAATGAGCATGACCGAGCAAAAACCAAATAAGCTCTGAGCAGGCTCACTTGAAAGGTTTCATTTATACTCATGAAGCAGCACTTCAGCTACTGTTCACCTTAACAGGTGTTATTTTAAGACAAATAAGCCTTAAATTGAAATATCAAACAAAAGGTTTTCATACTTCAGTGGTTGTGCAAACATGGCTTCAGCCTTTAATTCTGCCCAGTTATGCCCACCCAAGCCCTTGCCCTCCCAGCAGGGGAAGGGTCAGACAAGCAGAAGGCTGTTTGTGGGGATACTGCCTTCACAATTTGCATTCATCCTAACCTGCAAAGAGCACCCCTAGGATTAAAGACATCCAAGGGACAAAGACCTGCCTCTGTTCATCTATATTCTGCTCTAGAAGCACCATTTGTGAAATTTAGTTTTCATGTATGCAAACCAAGAGCCTATTTTTGACCAGCAAGCCAGGATTTCCTTTTGACTGTGTGATGAACTTGATTTCTTTTACCACTGCCAGAGCCTTCCACCTCTTTGTGAGGACTGAAGTTCTTGTAAATTTGGAACTCAAAAGTTGTTTTTCATATGCTCCAGGTCTATGATCTGTAATGGTAACAACATACCTGCTTTGTGAATAGAAGGAAGCAAAAGGAATACTGAGAGCAAAGTATTAGATATATTTTTTTATATATATAAAACTATTATATATATATATATATAAAATATTTATTCTTATGAAATACTGTGGTTGCTTGCTCTAGCAGGTATTTTACACCCATCCCAGCACTTGGAACAGATTTAAGCACATCTGGTTTAGCTCCCAAAGGTGTCAGGTCAATTGCTACCCAGCATTCAATTTCCAGCATGCTCTTTATTCTAGAGCTGAACACAAGCAAGAAGTTTCTTTGGCATCTGAAGACCTTTAACAACAAGAAACACAGAAGTCAAAAAAACCCCACCACCAAGGAAATTTGCCCACCTGGACTGCATTTCTGGTTGTGCTTTGAACTGAAGCTGCGCAGCTTGAGGGGGCTGTTGGCACGGAGGCTGGAACGGAGCTGGTACCTGCTGCTGGGGTACCCCAGCCTGGCACGGGGGTGGAGGCCCTGCTTGCTGGGATACTGGGGGAGGCTGCTGGGACGGATAGTGTTGTGGCTGTTGCTTCTGTGGCTGCTGTTGCTGTTGCTTGTATCGAGATAGACTGAAGAAAAGGCCCAAGATGGCCTTTAGATTCCCATTCCTGATTTCTGCAAGGCAACATTCAGAAGTTACTGGTGAGCCACCCAGACTCGGTTCCTTTGGGACATGACAGACTTTCTGCATCTCTGACCAGCAGTACAGCTGGTTACCAGTGAGCACCAACTGCAAATGACTAAACTCATCTCTCCCCTGGGTTGTCTTGCAGTTCTGCTCTTGTCTGTGTTAATGCCAGCATAGTTGAAACACCACTTCCTTTAAACTAATGAAAAAACCCCAAACAAACCAAAAACCCCCTGAGAAGTGAATGAGCAACAGCACACTGTGAATGATTTCTCAGTCCTCAATATGCACAAGGAGGAGAAATGACTCAGTTATCACACAATATTATATAATTTCTGGAATATCACAGAATTTTTAAGGTGAGAAAAGACCTTTAAGATCATCAGAGTTCCATCATCAACCCAACACCACCATGCCCACTAAACCACATCCCAAAGTGCCATGGTCACATATTTCTTGAACACCTCCAGGTTTGATGACTCCACCACCTCCCCTCAGCAGCCTGAATTTTTTCCTAATATCTAAATCTACCCTCAGCTGGTACAACTCAAGACCATTTCCTCTCATCCTAAATTGAGATTGATTGTTTCCACTATGACAATCTGACACAAGTTTTGCACCAGCAAATGTGGTTATTGGGTGAAATAGCTTTATTAAACCAGATAATTACCAGTCTGATACTGTCACAAGCAGATAAAGAATGGATACCCAAAGTACTTGAATTGACATACATTGACAATGAATGTATAACCATTTCCATTCCTAAATGTCATTCTGTTCTTAGACCATATTTAAGTAGTCCTGGTTATCTCCCAAATCCTCAGGATATTCCTTGCCTTTCCTTTTTAGCTTCTAGCTTAAATTTCCTTTTTGTTTCCCTCTTTTCCTGCCTGCAGCCTGGCCCTTCCACCAGTGCCCTCCCTTCACTGTCTCCATTCCCTTGTTCTAATGATTTTAAATCCCAGGAACCTTGGGCAGCTAACTTTCTGTCTTCCTTTCTTTTCCTAGCCAGTTTTAGTCTCCTCCTGGACAGTGAGGTCCTGATGAATCCTGCCTGTTCCCCCTTTTCCCAGTCCATTCCCATGCAGCCTCATGTCTCACTGCATCAGCATCTGCATCAAGCAGGTTCCTGCTCTCTTCAGCCTGTGTTTAGCTAGGGAGGACATGGATGGAAGTCGACAATAAAGTGGAACAGACACAAAAGACAGCAAAGCACAGTGAAAAGGATCTCCTTATCTTCAGTAAAGAACTCAAATTACTCAGGGGAATTGTAAGGAAAGTAGCACTTAATCACAGGGTGAAGCATAACTAAACAGACCCAGAGGCACTGGGAAGCTTAGCTGCACAAATAGGGGCCAGCAGATAAAATAAATCACCACGGGTCTGTGTGTTTAAAGTTAGCAAAGCTTCATGCAACTGGAAACTTGATTTCCAAGTGCAGTGAGAGGCAATTCTAACAATAACCCACCTAAAAACAAGCTGCTCTCTATGGCTGTCTGCTTTCTGCTGCATTTATCAGAAGATATCAACTATTATCAAGATCACAATTATTTTCCTAGGCTGATCAAAAAAATAATAATCAAAAGCAAAACACCTTTAATGAGTTTCAAAAGAAGCAGTCTCCTTCTCTCTGGATTTTAAGCACAATATTTTCAATGGGACTTTCAGAGGTAGTTCTGTTTCTCTTATCTTACGGACAGGCTGAGGTAATTGGCCTGGCAGTTTGCCCCTGCACTTTGTACAAAAAGAGTATTTCAAAGAGTCCTTCAGCCTCACTGCACTCTGCCCATCAGGGCAGTCTCAGCTGCTTCCTGCTCCAAGTCCCCTCCAGTCCATGTGTCAGCTTATATAGGCAGATTAACTTAGATAAGGACGAGCGTGTCACCCACCCATCTTAAACAGGGAGCCAAAAATTACTCTGCTTCTGCATTTGAAACAAACACTCCAGACATTTGAGAAGAACCTGGAATTTGGTTTGCACAGAATTCCCACAAATCTGCTCTTTGGAAATTTCCACCCTGGAATATCTCCATTGCTGCTTGTTTCCCCTACAGCTGCAACTTCCACCACTGCAGTTTGCTGATCGTCCTCCTCTGTCTTCACAACACTTGACTGGACTTGGTGTGTGTGGAAACAAAAACTCCACCTTGACACTGGAAAGGACCTAAACCAGAGGAACTGCAGAGAGTGCACTCTGAAATTCACTTGCCTACAGAACTGTGAGTGTCATTTCAGAGGAAGAAGTCCAAGCTGAATTGTGGCTGTTCCAAAGTCTAGTGAGACATTTTCTTTCATCACTTTATGGTGTCATGATTTGTTCAGCTAATTGTTATCCAGCTAATCTGTTACCAGGAGAGGTGCAGCTGCTGCCCATGACATCAGGTTGAATGTCTACTGCATGTTTATGTTTCCCATAGTCTTCCATATCTTGGCAGCAAGGAGATCCTGTGTGGAGGAGGGCAAGCTTAGCTGGGCAGCTGCAGTTTCGGGAGTCTAAAACCCAGCTCAGCCTGGAAACAAGCTTAAGAGCATGAATATGTAGAGAGATCAAAGCAAAGGGCAAACATCACAGCAAGATGAGCAAAGAATTTTCTATCATCCCCAGAGTTTTCTTCAGTAATGACAAATAGAGATGCTAGGATTTGAAACTGGTTGAGAAGGGAGTGCCTGGTTGGCTCCACGCTGCTGGGGAAGGGGGCCTGAATCTACCACAGTGTGGTCAGCATCAGTGATTGCAGATCTCCTGGGTCTTCATTGCATAAATCCATGAAAAAAAGACTATACCTAAGTGGCATGCACATATGAAAGCAGGAGTTTTTAACACTGGAAGGATATGACACATGGAATCCTAAATTATTTCAACATTTAGGAGCCATCCAAATTCCAGTTTTGAATCATTAACTTCCCTCCACACTAGAACTGCTCTATTGAAAAATATTCTCATGCAACCCAGGAGAGGCTTCAGTGTTTATTCCCATTTGGAAGCAATCACAATCTTCTCCTTCCTCCTAGAGATGAGGATCTGCCAGTGAAGTAAACAAAGTTCCTTGCAGTTGACCTAGTAGGTCTTGGCAACTTGTGCAGAAACACTGTGTGTTTGGTTACAGTACTCTGCCTTTGAAGGGGTTCTGTGTCCTCTCTTCCTCACTTTCCCCTGCCTTCCTCAGCACAGTTAAAGAGTGACTAAGAACAGAATTTGAATTTACTGTTGAATTCAAGTCTTTTAACTTTATTTTATTTAAAAAAAAAAAAGCTCCTTCCCTCCTCCTCCCTTTTCCTTTTGTGTTAGTGTTGGACTCAGTAACTTGTGTTGGCAGCAAACACTGCTGGTCTCTCCTTAGCTTCTGTGTGATACAACAAGTTAATTCCTAGGCAGTGTAAAAGAAAGGAAAAAAATACAAAATCAGCAAAGCCAAGGGATAATCCCTATCTTGCCGAGTGTGACTTGTGATCTGGGAGAAGAGCAACAGCCCTTGATCATGCTGTCCCTTCCCCAGGGTGAACGACCACCACACTGCCAACTTGGCACACCCAGACAGTTTTCTCACCAACAAGTCTGCTACTTATCTTAGCTTTCCCATTGAACACCTCCTGACATCACCTGTTCTGGTCATCTTCTTTCCTTCACTCATTAAACTTTCCTTATCTTTACCCAAACATTTTCACCCTTTTGCTCTTCCTGTCCTCTCCAGTGCTTAAATGCCTGCTTGGATCAGCACACCACACCCACACATCCTTTCTTGCCTAAGCTCTAGCATTCCTTTAGAGGAAGAAAACACAGCTTCAAACATACAGGCAATGAAGTTATTCACACACAGGTAAAGGTACATGCATGACTGGATGATATAACCTCCTCTAGACTAACTTTGCAAAGAAAATTAGCCACCAAATCTAACCTGAAGTCTCACCTGGTGCCACACATCCAATTATTCCTTCTGTAAAGCACTGAAGCAGATTCTGTGTAACATATTCAAAGTTTCCCTTAGCAGCTGCTTTTCCAACTGTATTTAAATGAAAGTATAAGTGAAAGCTGGTGCTGAGGATGACAGAAATCTGTCTGATCTCGTAATAAGACAGCAGCTAAACAGTTTCTGAGCCAAAAGGTACCACACATCATGACATATGTCATGCACTGGCATAAAGGAATATAGCACACCCAGTCATGTTTGGGTTGCAGAAACATTCTGCTTCTCTTCAAAAGCAGAGTGGTTAATCAGAGGTCAAAAAGTTTTTTTTTTCCTTTTTCTGTTTTGGTTCACAATATTTCTATTTTATCTTTTGGAAGCAATCTTTAATAAAAATCTTCCTAAAAAAAAAAAAAAAGAAAGAAAGGAGGATACTATTGCAGCTAAGAGAAAAACTGAAGAATGAGGAAATATATTTTTCTCTCAAGAGGCAAACAATCACCAGCAGGTCACTTTAAACGTGTGTAAAATCTACATACTCTGATCCACGTGGCAGTTATAGAACTGAGATGGAAAAATTCTGGGTTTTAACAGAAAGAAACAAAGAAGTGATTGAATTCTGCTTTGGACTCATTGATTGTTTTTACCAGTCAGCTGTGGGAACCTTAGCTCTGTATTTTACCCACCTTTCACACTGAGATGTGGGGGAAAAAATAAGAAACAAAAACTGTTAAAAGTTCCAATTACCCTGAAATCATTCGTCTTGATCTCCCATTGCACCTCATGTGCTGGTTACAATCACAAGCAGTAAATCAGGTTGCTGATTGGAAAAGCAGCTTTAACAAACCGACCAACTCACCTTCTGCTGACAGCCCCTGGATGTTAATTCCCTTAGCAGCCAGGAAACTCAGGCATGCATCTATGTTTTCAATCTGTTCAGGAGCAAACAAACAAAAGAAAACAAGTGACACAAAAAGCAAATTCATTGTACTAACTGTTTACTTTCATCTCCTGACACCCTTTATTGCACTCAGTCTTTGTATCACACAAAAAGTCCCTTGGCTCATGATGTGGAAATCATAACACGAAACCTCCTCAGTTACTAAGGTCCTAACCTCAGCCAGAACCAGGTGGGTCAGGACTTTCTGTTATTTGTGCTTGCATGAAACAAGTTATTCAATACTTTAACCACACACACAAAGAAAAAAAGACCACAGACCACTTACTGAAGGGTCAAGGATGTTATGCCAGGATTTTTAACCTGTGATAACTATAACAGACATGAAACTGAAAATAAACATGGAGACCACATTGCTAGAGAAGGCAGATTGCCACTTGCTCTTAAGTTGACAGCTGGCAAAAGTTTCCAGCCACAAAAGTAGTTAAATATAAAACCTGTAACAGGAAACTCCAGCTGGAATCCAAAAAACGGTGACTTGTGACATCCTCTGCATGTCAGAAGTGACAGGCAAGGCTGGGAGCTCACTGAGGGGCACATCCTGCCCTTCAGAGATGGCACAACCACACTGAATTGCACTGGTGGCCTGCTTTCAGCTGGGATAGTTCATTTTCCTTGTAGTAGCTGTGTTATGAATTTAGGATGACAACAACACTGGTAACACACTGAGGGTTTAGCTGTTGCTGAGCAGTGCTTACACCAAGGCAAGGACTTCTCACTCTGTCCTGCCCTTGGAGGCTGGGGGTGCACAAGGAGCTGGGAGGGGACACAGCTAGGGCAGCTGACCCAAACAAGCCAAAGGGGTATTCCAGACCATAAGGCATCATGCCCAGTACATAAACTGGGGGGAGCTAAGGGGGAACATGGTGACTCAGGGACTGGCTGGGCAGGGCTCAGTGGGTGGTGAGCAGTTGCTTTGTGCATCACTTGTTTTGTGTAATTCTATTACTGTTTTCCTCTTCTATGAAACCGTATCTCAGCCCACAAGTTGTACCTCTTTTTTTCCCAGTTCCAGGGTGGCTGTGTGTCTGTGTAGTGCTTACTTGCCACCTGGGGTTAAATCACAACAGGATAAAGTGAATTTTGACCAGGTAAGGTCTTCTGCACAGCAGGTCTGACTTGTTAGTGCCTAAAGCTGCTATATGCAGACTGGACTCAAAATCTACCTAAGTAATCTCCAGAAAGGTTGGCTGAGTTAGGCATTGCTTCCCCCACACCTCAACATCACAAGAGAGATCTTGCAGTAGCTTCATGCCTAGTTTAAACACACTAGATACTTCCAAACCCAGACAGATACCGAAGAACACATTTCCTGCAGTATTCAGATCTTAGAGCCTGTAGCTGGGTGCAATTCAAAGGTTCATTAATCCACACTTCAATATGACACCACAGTCAATCTCTACCTTTTTCCTTCTTCAGTGCTCAAGAACCCTTTCAAGCTTTTAATGTGGCTCTTTTATTGAGGTGATTTGGGACTTGGCCAGAAAACCAAAGTTCACCTTTTCAAGAATAAACACCACGAGGCCATTCCTACCACTTGCACTTCACATGGCACATGGAGCCCAGAACAATTTCAGCCTTCTGCAGCCATGGGTAGATGTCTCCCCTCCTAATGAGGAGGACAAGTAGCATCTCATCTTCACTCTAGATATGCAGTTGCAGAAACTCAAAGTAGCTTTTTTAGTTCTGCTTTGCTTCTCTTCCCAGATCCCTAATCTTTGCTTAAACTCTTCTTTAGGATGGAGTGACCAGAGGGTAAAGATTTACTTCTGGGTAGCAAGTTCCTCATCTGTACCCTCACTCTTGGTGCTACATAGTAGTTCTTGCTGATTTCCTAATCTCATGCTCATTGCAGATCCAGAGCAGGTTGAGTGACCTGCACACCACTGCTGTATTAAAGGACAGTTGGGCTACCTTGCCACACCAGTTCTAATACCCAGCCAAAGGCTGTGAGAAACAGGAGCTTTTTGCTGCTCTACTACTATGGAAAAGGAATGAGGAACACAAAGAGGGTACCACAAAATGCAGAAAAAAAGATACAGGGGGGACACAATGAAGACAATCCCCTTATGGGAAATACAGCCTGTCCTCAGCAACATCTCCAAAGGTACCATCTCCATCCAGCCAATGGACAGAACATCATGCACATACTGCTTTGTCTCCCCTCTCCACAGGCAGAAGAGTTTCAGAAGCCTTTTCCTCCAGCAATGAAACAAGTATCTGTTCAGTGACATCTTACCATGCCTTATGGCAGAGGGCTGCATATCTTGGCCTTTCCCAAACCAGTCCAGCTCTACCTGTCATGTTATTTGCTAGGTAGGATGATGGTGGAGGTGAGAGGGTGGCTTGTGGTTGTATTTAGACTGCAAGCTCTGCAACACAGAAACCTGTGATCCTGCCCTGCCTGTCTCACTGATAACAACATACAAATGGTAAGCAAACAGCATAACAGCTGTCTGGATCTCCGGGAAAAAAAAAAAAAAAACAAACAAACCAGAGACAGCAAACCAAACCTTATCTAGGAGTAAGAACCAGTATAAAATGAGGGAAAAGGACATCCAAGCAGAAGCAACTTGGCAAATGACCTCTGCAGTAAATCATGCCTACATGACACCACCAGATCACACTTGATCAACAGAAACCCAGGAAGCTTAGAGAAAATGCTCTAAACATTCCTAAGCTCAGCATCTGGCCAAGTGCTACACGGGTGTCTGCTGCTGGGCAGTCTGGCACAGCTCTGGGGAACATCTTCCCATCCAACCGGCCTTCAGCTCTGAGGAAACATACCATGGGTAGGGCCAGAAGAGACCCATTTGTTGCTATGGCAACATAAAACTCAAATTTCCAAACATACACTGACAATAAGATACAAACTCCCCAAGCGAAGCAGGGGGAAGGTTACCAGAAGACAGAGAAATTCCCTTTAGTACATAGCTGAGAACAAGCTCGGAGTAGGATTACTTGAAAAGGCCTGGCCTATATTTAACCACTGGGGTATGTTCCCAAAAATCCTGTGCTAGGAATCTGGGAGGAAAAACATGCTTGTGATGCCTTTGATCTTTCCCATGGAGCTGCTCCCCTGAATTAGCAGCACATGTCCAGGCAGCAGAGTCCTCCTTGGCTTTGTGGAGCAGGATCAGCCAGACATCAGCCCCACCAGCCCAGCAGGGCTTGGAGCAGCAGTCCTGTAGATTTATTGCACCTAGCTATGGCAACGTTTAGACAACGCTGGCTCTATAAAAATGTTCAAAATGTTTAGAGGAGCAGGTTAAATTGGAAACCTGCTCTTGAAGAGCAAAGACAGAACTGTTTTCCATGAGAAAAATACAAGCAACTAAAAAGATTTTATTTTCTTTTCCAACATTATTTCTTTAATATAGCAGAAGCCATTTTTAGTTCTTTGTGCAAAACACATCAGCTCACCCACTTAGTGGATATTGCATTCACATAGTTAGCTGCTCAGGTGATGCAGATGGCTTCAGGTCATATTATGCCTGACAATCATCTCCTTAACAGGTACCCAAGTTCTATCCTTCAAGGACGGGTCATAACACACCAGCTTTCACCTTTATTATTTCAATTCATTAAGGTGTTCTTTGAGAAATATGTCTAATATGTGACATGCACACCGACAATAAAGAAGATTTCACCAACTCACACTCTTCAACAAAAAAAAAAAAAAAAAAAAGAGTTGGTAAGGGTCACATTGAGAAGTGGGCATCCAACTCTTCCAGTCCCATCTCCAGCTATGTTTCAGCTGTCACCTGTGTCTCTGCCAATATCTCTCTCCACCACCAAGTATCTCTCTTCTTTGCCTTCAAGTCCACATTTTCCATATTAACTTTGCTGGCCTCTCTCCCCACTCACTTCTGGCTGATATGGATATTCTGTTTCCCTCATGTGAGTCTCCACTTCAGTGCTCTGAGCTTTCAAACATCTCATCCTTTGCCTTTGTCTTACCACATCTAATCTTTACCCTTATCTTACCTGCTGTGTGCTCTCACACACGTGAGAGGTAACACAACAACCTGTCTCCCTCCTTGCTGTGCAAAAAGGATATATTAATATACAACACCATAAAATGTTCAGTTATCACACTGTGCTGAAACACTGCTGTGAAACACTGTTTCAAAACCTGTGAGCAAAAAACGAGGGGAAGGGGAAAGGGGAGGGAAGGAGGAAAGGGGAGAATTTTCTGTAACCAAACAGCAGAAAGCCCTGCTAGGGTTTATTGACCATTTAGGAGGGGAAACTTATTTTACCCTCCTTCACCCAGTTACTAAGAACAATGCCAATATGTTCTGGGACTTCATTCTAAAATCCCAAATGCAGTTGTGGTGGCAATCTCCAAATCTTCTTGGTCCGAGAGCCTGTGCTCCATACAACTTCATCCTCTATCAACCACAGGATTTTCCACATGCCAGCTGAGACTGATCAGCACAATTACAGGCTTTTGTTTGGAGGGAAAAACTAGGGAGGTTGGGAAAAGAAAACACCCTCAAATGGATCTTGGGTAGAGGACAAGACATAGAATAGTCTGTAATAGATGATGTAAAAGCCAGCCAGCTCTTATCTGGAGCAAAGGAAGACTGGGATACTCCCCACAGCAGAAAAACCCAGGGAAGATGACAAGGAGAGAAAGGTTCTCACCTAGGAGATTTTTCATGGAGGCAGTGAGGATCTTTGTCATGTCATTGCTGGCACTGGGACTAGATTAATAAGCACTGATGGTCCCACATGGTTCTGCAGTACTAAACTCAATTTGACAAGGCTTATTAGCACTGGATTTGAGCCTGACAGACCCAAGCTGTCTCTAGTGCTCCATTTGAGCAAATTTCTCTGATGCTCTCCAGCACTGCAGGAATTGGTACAGCAAAGCAAAGAGACCTGATCTGGCTCTGTGTTGAGCTTGCTAAAGTTTGGCAGGCTTTACTGGCTGAGGACTGTGTCCCATGGAAGCAAACACATTTGGTTTCAAAGCCCCTTTTAATGGGTTTGGAAGGCACAGATCAATTTCTAAACTGATACATCTGGCTGGACATGAGCTGGCTCCTCACAATCCAGCCCACAGGTATCAGGGAACTGGGAATCTACAAACAAGACAACTGCACACAGAGGGAAAGATGGTGGTAGAAGGCTTTCCCCTAAACTCTTCTGTATCTCTATTTCATGAGAAAAGTTAAATCTTCATTTATGATGCCTTTTTTTCTCCCCTTCTCCTCCAAATCTATTCATCTGTGGTATCCACCTTAAAGACTACAATATAGACATGGACACCTGTAACTGAAAGATTGATTTAAGAAAATAAAACTAGACATCACCTGGTTAAGTGTTTGAACTGGATGGCCTTGCCTCTCCTACCTCTGAACCAGAAGTGCCAGACACAAGCACCACCTCCCACACTCTGTAAGCTATAGTGAGAGGAAAAGTGCCATGAAATGCACAGGACCCAGCACTTACGACCCAGAACTTCTGTTCTTGCCTTAGTATCTTACTGCAAGATGCTAAAGAGCTCTGTAAGCATGTGCACCTTACACAGCAAGCATAACCCTTGCTTTGTAAGGTGAAGAAAACCACTGGGGACGCCTAGCTATGACCCATGCACTATGCCTCATGAGCTGGGGACGCAGTGTCACTCCACCCTCTTGAATGAGCAGCCAGAAAAAAAATCAGAGCTTCAGAGGAGGCAGTGCAGTGCAAGCATTTCTTACCAGCACTCTTTACAATTCCTGACACAGCAGATGCCCCTGCATGCCTCTGGTTACAACCAGCTCTGCCTTCTATAAACAACATACAGCACACATCCAACTACCCAACACAACACTGCTCCTCCATTGAGAGTAATGACTTGGTGACTTTAGCTACAATGTCCTGGAATTTGTTACAGACTGCAGTCCTGAATGAAATTCAGTTCTTATGATACACTTGCAGAACATTAAATTATAGTAATTGTCAAGGTTTCCTCAATTATTTATACTTCAGACAGCTGCTGTGGCTACAGCAAGAATAGCAACCAACCTCTTCAAAGCAGTAAAAAGTAGCCATGATAAATCTTTTGGATGGTTTGCTTTCACAGAGGTCTTGCTCCCTGGGTTTTAGCAAGGTTGCTGCCTTCCAAGAAACAACCAAAAGCCAAACTGGAGCAGCACGCTGCAGTGTGGCTTCTGACTGAGGATGGCAAACTCTCATCAAAGCTTTAAATCCTTTGTTTTTAAGGTTGTGCTGAAGCTGCAGTCATGGAGGTAGGGCCAGTTGGGAAGAGTCATAAAAATGAAAGACATGAAAGCAGTTTCACACACAGAGCAGACAGTCACACATCCCAAAGCCAGCATTTGCCATGCAAAGGGGAGAGTGTAGAACACACATTGTAAAATGATTTTCTTTTTTCCCCCCCTCAAGACACAGAAGGAAATCACCTTCTTTAAAGCAACATAAATTTTAAACACTTCTCCTAGGATGCATTTTACAAATCAGTTTATTTGCATTCCTAGTAAAGTTCTGCCTACAATTTTAGCTTCAGCAATGCTCATAGCAGACATACTTGTGAGGTCCTACATGCTTTTCATTTCACTGCACTGTTTTGATCCTTCAGTTTTACACATTATATAGACAACACAAAAAAAAAAATCTCTTTCAGAAACTGAAAGCCAGTAGTCAGAACCAAGGTGCATACACAAAACACCTTCCCATTTTAATTTTGATTTTTTTTTTTCATTTAGTGATTTGTTCAATTGTTTTGTTTTCTTTTTCAAGGAGACAATAACTTCAAAAGAAATAGTTAATTCTGCTCTTGCAATGCAACATTTTGGTTTTATACATTCCTGTTCAACACTGGGAGATTTCAGAAACAGAAAATACCAATGTCAGAAAAATATTGGTTAATGGAAGAATGTGATAAGTGAGGAGGCCTAACTCAACTACTGTGGAGTATACCACAGCAAGAACTGCAATCTTAATGTTCTTCAGATTATTCCATTGCTCTCAACCTAATGTGAAAAACCAATTAAAAATAGTAATTAAAAGTCTCAAGAATTGAAGTCACACAGCGTGGACTCAACCACACACACACAAACACAGACCCACTTTGCTACTTACCATCTGAGACCTATTTTTTGGGCAGCCATTGATGTCTTCAATCTTTTCATTTGCTGAAAGGCAAAAAAAAAAAAAAAAAAAGAGAGAGAAAATAAGAAAGAGGAAATAAAGCAAAAAAACCAACCACCTATAACCAGAGCATTGATTCCAATTATTCCCAGAGCCCTTGCAATGCTGCAGATTGTAGATGTCCAGTCAAAGTGAGTATGTGAAACACTGCGACCCATCAAAAGGAAAAGGAAAAAAAACAGGCAGCTGGAGTTTTCTAGTGGGTCATGCCTCCAGAGACAGCTGGGGATAGAAGACAACTGGTCTGACAAGATCTTGTACAGTGACTATTTTAACCTACAGAAAAGATTTAAACTCTGGAAGCTGAGTCACTGCTGGATAGAAAAGTGTACACCAGGTATGTAGAGATCTTTACAGGCCATGGATTGGCTTCTAGAGTGAATCCTAAGTTTTACATCTGGAGGGGAAATTTGTGATTGGGTAACTTTTATTTATGATTTGGTTTTGATTTTTAATGCACAAATCATGGGACTGCTTCTCAAGCTTCTTGTCCATGGCTTACATGCAACCCTACTTGCAGATATAGTTGCAACCCAAGTGAAATAATGAGGTTGTTGAAGTGGTTGAAGGTTTGCCTTAGAGTCTTTGTTCAGTTTCAGTACTGGACCCTCAAAAGCTGTGTTAAACCAAGGCAATATTCCCTCCCACTGGTGTCCCTGCAGTTTCTTCTTCACCAGTTGATGACTCTTCATCAGTTCCTAATGACCAATCACTTCCTTTTATGCTGCTGGCTTTCTCTGCCACAGAATTTTTAGGATGTAGATGACCATAAACAGTTGGTGGGAAACAGAAGAGTAACAAGAGCTGGAGTTCCTGGTGCACAGGTGTTATTTCTGCTTACCTTCCTGTGGGCAGTTTTATGCCCTACCTTTTCTCCTCCTAATCCACTCCCAACTCACCCATGGCTCTTGGCTACTCTTTTCACTAGATTAATGCAACTATCATTCCTCCCCTGCTGATCAGTGTGCTATAAAAAGCAGGTGGAACAGAGAGCCACCAGGAAAGCTGCTGGTGGGGCTAACTGGCAGCTGAGCTGAAGTGCAACTCATACCTCATTTCTGAACCCAGCAGGGGTACAACAGAGACTCAGCCTAGGCTGGGGACACATGCATCAAAGCAGCCTACAGAAAGATCTGGCATTTTGCAGGGATCTGCCTAATTCACCAGGCAAATTGTTTTAATGCTCCTTTTCCTTGCCCACAAGCTGGATCCTACCTTTGACCCTTCTACCTCCTTCCCAAGAACAGTTTGCAGCAGGTACAAGGCAACTGAGCTGTCTTGTGGAGATGTTTGGAAAGCAAGGGACAGCAGTGAATGAGATAAGAAGGTGGAGTGCCCACAGGCAGCGAGGTGGTGCAGTCTATAGCACCAAACCCTGAATGCTATGTCCAACAGCACAGCTGCAGAAGCACAAATTTCTGCCTCAGATAAACAGGCAACTCACACAGCTACTGGCAAATTCTGTTATACTGCACCTTTTAGCACAAACTGGAAGTCCCAGGCAACCATAGGAGGCTTTAAATTCTCTCTCAGCCTTAACCAGGACATCAATTCATAACCACAGAACTGTGAAATGCAGGAGGTTATTCCCAGACTGGTTGCAAGTCTGCAGAGCTACTTAGTTATTACTAATTCTAACATTTTCCTTGCCTAAATATGCAGCAATTTCACTGCAGCAAGGGAAGCAGAAAGGATTGCAATCGCTGTCTCTGCACAACCATTAACTCTTAGGGAGCCTTCACAAGGGAAACCAACCAAAACTCCAACAACAACAAAACTCCCTTGTCTGTTCTTTTCCCAGCTTTGGCTATTAAGTAGCATTTCAAGATTCAACCTCTATGATGTAAATCTCAGATGATGAACACTAATAATGAAACCTGAATCAATTTCGATGCTTTTGGATCATCTCCAGATACTCCAGGCCATGATTTAAAAAAAAAAAAAAAAAAAAAAAAAAAGGAGGATGGATCTTCATGGCAGCTTTTACACACAGCACCCCACAACATAAAAAGAGAAAAACCTCTCCTGAACTGCATTTTGAAACTCTCCTAGCATGAGCTCTTGTTTGCTAGGAAAAAAGCTTGTATTTTGCAGGCTGCAACTAAAACTGCTTCTGGGTGTGAAAGTTATCACCAGCTCTGTGACAATGAGATGCAGCATGCCTAAGGCCATACACAGCAGATACAAATGACTCTTTCTTCACTGTTAATCGGGAGGATTAAACTGAGAAGGTTTAAATATGAACTTTCCTTCACATAGAAATCAATATCTGAAAATGAAATCCTTCAGAAACAAATCCTTCATCCTGGACTTCAGCTTTGGAAAGCTTGCAGACTTCAAATATTAGAGAAAGAGGTAGGTTTAAGAATGGCTGAACAAAATGCAGAGGTGAATGGGAGCAAGGTACAATAAGCAGTTTCATTTCTGTGTATTTTACAGGGAGTAATTTGAATTTCATAAGCGTTTGCACAAGTCAGTACTCAACCAGGCACACTTCAATGGTACCACGAGGATCCCATTTTGATGCTGGCATTCTTACACACATGTGCTCTCAGGCAGAAGTTTTCCACCAAGAGTGACAACCCAGGGTACCTAGATATGCATGAAAGCAACCCACACCTAACTGCTCCTGGGTTTCCACACTTTTTCCCTGTTCAGTACACAGAAAGAAACACAGACAGGATGAAGGGCTGCTCACAGTGAATGCCTGTCAACACACAACCAGTTCAGGGCTTGGGTTTATACAGCTGTAGCTGGATGGCAGGTGTGTAGAATGCTGCTGAGACAGAACGTTGCTCTGCAACACAGAGACAAAATGTTTTTTGATGTATTCCAGTGCAGCTCTGGTGGAGTCAGGAAGGATGCCTCAGGATTTCATCTGAGAGCAGGGTTTGTGGATTTGTACCTTAACTCGAGGAACTAGCTCATTTACAGCATCTCACACACACACATAAATATGCATGCACTGATGGCTTGTGACTTCACTGCTGTCTTCTTAATTTGCATCTCAAATCTGTCAGTTTGCTTCTAACAATAGTTGTCCTAATTCCCATTAGCAGGCTTTCCAATGCCATCAATCTCCATTGGCCCATGCCTGTGTTTTGTGGCACCCCGAGGACCAGATGGATGAGCCTCTGAAGGAACTAATGAAGGATCCAAGCCCAAGGGAAGAGGGACAAGACGTAGCTTTACATGGGGCCAGTGAAGAAAATTGTTCAGAACCTTCATTATCTGGGAATATTAGTGCAAACTGAGGGAAGTGAAGGCTTTGTTGGGATTTGTCCTAATGATAGATGGTTTTCCTCATTGGAAACCTCATTATGAAATTGCTTGTTTCTGCCACAGAAGAATTACATCCCTCCTCCTTTCCTGCTGCATATATGGAATTTGCAAATGGAGGTTCAACACAGCAGGCTGGTATCGCTGTGAATTAGATTCAGACCAATCCCCTAAAGGTATCAGAAATGGAGACAGTGAAGGCTAACAGCATCCTAGCAGGAAAAAAAAATCCCAACCCCAATAGTTACTTTCTAAACATTCAGTGGGGCGATACTACCGTGTCAGGAGATCTTATCAGCAACATCAAATATTTTTCCACTATGCCTTAAGACAAGAGTTTATTGAATTAATCAGCCAAGTCTCTGAAAGAAAATTATCTAGATAATTCCATGCAGTTTGATGGATTTCCTCCCCACCCCGTTGTTTTTGTGGAAGATAAAGGCAGTGGATTTCTAGCGAGGTGACAGACACCTGGAACAAAAAGAGAAAGGCACTCACCTACAACCTGGATGATTTCAGCTAACAAGACTCCATCAGTTACATCTTGCTGTAGGTCCTTTATCAATCTCTTGTGACCAGATTTTGCTAGATAGTGATTAGCCCAATCAGTATAAATCTGTTAGGAGAAAGATAAACAAAGAGCACTCCTTAGTTCTCTCACACCAACCTTTCGCACGCCAGTTCTTTGTTCCTCTCAGTATCCAGAGGCTGGTTTAAGATCACTGCTTTTTTGCTCTTTGAAACAAGTCAACAACATTAAAATTCAAGGCATTGTACAGATCAAGTATTCAGCTTACTACAGAGTGGCTTTTCCCAGTCAGAAAGCTGACATCAAAGCTCACAGAAGACAACAGTAAACTCCTGACCACGTTACAGCCAGAATGGATCACCAGGCAGTCACTAAATGTTCTATGGCAGTAACAAGTGTGTGGAGGAGAGATGAATTTCCACCCGAGTATTCTGTTTTGTTCAGTTTTGGGTGAGGTTTTTTTCTCATTTTTTCCTTTGACATTTCTTCTATCACACATTGAGAAACTTGAAAGATTCTTTTCCAAGAACCACTTCTGCTAGATGTTCATTTTTGAGGAGACTCCTTTGCTCTATCACCCAAAAAGCCTTTAAAGGTCATTAAAAAACAAAAACTACCAGTCCTAATAAATGCCATCTTGCAGGTTCTTGAATTGATTTTCCTCTCCCAAGCAAACCTCTAACTGTTGGGATTTGTTTTAAAATGTGTTACCTGAAAACTAAGCAAACACAGAGGTCCAAAGCCCTCATTACTTTGCATCAAGTACTGCTCACTGCATGCTAGCACAATTTTACTCAGCACCACCAGAAAAGGTACAAAATCTTCCCATGCCAGGCTATCAAAAAGAAGGAAAAAACCACCCTTGATTTATAATTTCTGCTTCTGAATTCAATGACATTTCTTGTTCTTTGTATAGGACTAAGCTTCAAAAGAAGACCTTTGGTTTTTATACAGTCAGTTTATGTTTCAAAGAAACAAAAGTAAAAATAACTGAATATCAGGATTTGACCTTTAAAACACCCAGACAAATATTAAAGGTTCAGCTCTGTTCTGAGTGGCATCTGGAATATTGGAAGCACATTCATCCCAGCTCAGTCTGTCTGCAGTAGATTCAATGTGCTTTCTAGAGTACGAGCCATGCCAGTCCTTCACAGTCCCCACAAATCACCATGTACCAGGGAGGGGTTTTGGTTTTGTCCTCATGCAATTGGGTGAATCATTGACCTGGAGAGAAATGTCTGCACAGCAGGATTCAGTCCCCAGAAGCCCAGGGCAAGCTCTCCCTGAGCACTGCCCAGGAACCACTGTTTTCCTTCAGAGCTTCTGAAGATGGAGAGCAAAGGGGACAAGGAGAGGGTTCCAGGCCCTCAGGGCTGTGATCATTGGGCTATGGGGATTCCTATCCCCAGCCTTAAGGAAATGATGGCCACTAAACTTTGATTCTGTCTGCCAGCAAAATATCATGGAAACAAAGCATGGGTTTAGAGTCATTCCCCCTCAACCATCCCACACCTGAGCTAGACAACTCCCTTTTGTAAGGCTCTGTATATCAAGGCAGGTGCCTTACTGACTAATGCCACCAAGTACATCTACAGCCACTAATTTGAGAAGCATCTCCAGCATCACTTTGAAAATGCAAGGCTTGTGTCCACCTCCTTCATGGGAGACAGAAGCCACCTGCCAAGAGTCAAGTATTTGCCCCATGGGACAGAAGAAGCTGGAAACGATCCAAGGATTGCAATTTCATGCTGGTCTTGCACGTGCTGACTCCACATTAATACAATAAAATGAAGAACAGATCTTTTGACTGGAGTCATTCTGTGTATGAAGTCTTCATTTGTGATTTTTTTTTTTAATCTATAAAACACAACGTAGCATCCATGAAGAAATCACTCAAACCTGAAACATATGTCACTAGTTTCCATCACTTATCCTCTGCTTTCATCTTCAGAGCAGCAGGATGTGCATTTCCTATGCCAACAGCGTCACGGACTTGAACAGAAAAAAAACACCACACTGGAACACCTCTGTGAATAAAAACAGAGCTGCAAAACATCTCAGTGAAAAACATCTCAATGAAATCAACACTGAATGATTTCCCTAGCTGATCAAACAAAAAAAAAAAAAAAAAAAAAAAGGGGGGAAAGAAACCCTCAGCTGACCAAAAAAAAAAAGGGGAAAGAAACCCTCAGCTGACCAAAAAAAAGAGAAGGGGAAAGAAACCCTCAGCACTCTGCACAACTCAGGCATTGTTAACAAACTTTTATAAGAAAACAAAACAAAACAAAACACAAAACAAAACCAATACCCCAACTTTCCATAAGGGGAAGATATTTTTCAAGTTCCAAAGACTTCAAGGAACTAGGATTAACTTCACCTGGTTTTCTGCCACACTGTTCTGGGCTTGCTTATCTACAAATAAAGATAGGAGACAGGTTGAAAACTCCTTCCCCAGCACCAGGGTGCCCCTGCTCCATCCCTGTGATTCAGCTGAGCAGCAGCCTCCCAAACACAACCACCAAGCTCCTTTTAACAGGAGGGCTGCAGTGAATTCCTACTTTAGCACAGAAGGACTTGGAGCAAATGTAAGATTATGAACTGATGCATCACAGAACAGAATCTTAAAGTCTGTTCCCACTCAAGCAATTAAGATCATCAGGTCCAACCATCAACCCATCCTGCCAGGTCACCACTAAACCATGTCCCTCAGCACCACAGCTACACAGCTTGTAAATCCCTTCAGGGGTAATGACTCCACCACTACCCTGGGTAGCCTGTTCCAGGGCTTGATAACCCTTTGGGGAAAGAAATTGTTCCTCATGTCCAACCTAAACCTTTCCTGGCACAGTTTGAGGGCATTTCCTCCTGTCCTATCACTGCTTCTTTGGGATGAGAGACCAACCGCCCCTTGGCTCCATCCTCTTTTCAGGGAGTTGGAGAGAGCCAGAAGGTCTTCCCTCAGCCTCATTTTTTTCAGCTGAAATCAGTTCCAGCCTGGCTCATTTCCATGCTGCAGATCATCGTGAAATCAAACAAATCTTGGATCAACCCTAGAGTTAAGACAACACAGAACAGAGCAGGGCAGGCAGACCCCTCCCGGCAGAGCCTGAAACTACAGCATCAGTGAGACCCTGGGAGCTCATCAAGACTGATTTTTAACTCAAATAGCAGCATGAGAATGCATGGCTGGGCATGGCCACACTGCTGTGTCCAACTGCACAAATCCTTGCTTCATGCAGGAACACTCAATGTCATATTCATACCCTGTAAACAAACAGAACTGCATCAAGCAAATCCCAAACTCCCTTAACAAATCCTCCTGGCTGAAGAAGACAACTTGGCACACCCCCAAATACCTGCCTGGCTGATTGGCTGCCTCCAATAACACATGGAGAACCCCCCTGTAAGCCCTCTTTTGTGTGCTGAATGTTGTTTGCTATCTGAGTTGCAAGCAGAGCTTTTCTGCTTGCTCTAAAACATCCCATTCAATGCATCAATAATGCAAACCAGGATGGAGAAAAATGCAATCTCAGAATGCTTTGGCTTGGAAAGGACCTCCAAAGCTCATCTAGTCCAATCCCCCTGCAGTCATCAGGGACATCCTCCACTAGAGCAGGTTGCTCAGAGCCTTGTCCAGCCTCACCTTGAAGATCTCCAGGGATGGGGCCTCAACTATCTCCCTGGGCAACCTGTTGTAGTGTTCCAGCACCCTCACAGTGCAGAACTTGTTCCTAACATCCAGCCTAAAGCTGCTCTTCCCTCATTTCAAACCATTGCCCGCAGGCCTTTGCAAACAGTCCCTCTGCAGCCTTCTTGTAGCCCCCTTCAGGTACTGGAAGGCTGCTCTTAGGTCTCCCTGGAGCCTTCTCTTCTCCAGGCTGAACAGCCCCAGCTCCCTCAGCCTGTCCTCACAGCAGAGGTCCTCAAGCCCTCTGATCATCTTTGTGACTCTCCTGTGGACCCTCTCCATCAGGTCCATATCCTTCCTGTGTTGAGGGCTCTAGAGCTGGATGCAGACATTGAAGTGTGAGATATTATGGCAGTAGTTAATAGGAAAGCCTTTTGCAGGAAATTACAGATACATCAAACCTGTGCTTCTCTCTTACAAGCTGCAGTGCTGCACATCAGTTTGCAGCACACACAACACGCATTTTTATTTACTTTTTAACCCAGCTGGGCTATATATTCACAGGCTCTGGAAGCATTCTTCTGGATCCAGTATTCTCCAAGCTTATTGTAGCAGCTCTTCATGGTCACTGCTCATTTTTATGGCATATATTAAGTTCATTATGGAAACGTTCCAGGATGTTTTCAAAACCTGTTTGTTGCAAGTCTTTGTAATGCTCTACACAAATAGGATTCCTAAGGTTTCTTTTCCTTTTCCACACAAACAAGTGAAAAAAAAAAAAAAGCCATAGGTGTACAATGGTTGCTATTTCTAGATGCATGACAAGTGTTTCAAAGCACACAGTGTTTTCCAGTGTTCAGGTAAATAATTGGGAAAACAATGATAAAAGAACTAGGAAAACACTGCTGAGAAACTTTCCATTCTTATACTCCAGTGCAGACCACTGACAAGTGGAGTCCCTCAGGGGTGGGTGCTGGGACCAGTGCTGTTTAACATCTCTGTCAGTGACATGGACAGTGGCATTGAGACACCCTCAGCAGGTTTGCAGGTGACACCAAGCTCTGTGGTCCAGTTCACCTGCTGGAGGGAAGGGACCCAGCCAGAGGGATTTGGACAGGCTGGAGAGGTGCCCTCAAGCCACCCTCACGAAGTTCACCATTGCACCTGGGTCAGGCAATCCCAAGCACAGATCCAGGCTGGGCAAGGAGTGGCTGAGATCAGCCTGGAGAAGGCCTTGGGGGTGTCAGTTGGTGACAAACTCTCCAGGAGCCAGCAATGGTCACTGGCAGCCCAGAAAGCAGCTATGTGCTGAGCTGCACCCAAAGCAGGGAGAGCAGCAACAGCGGGAGGGGATTCTACCCCTCTGCTGTGCGGAGGCCCCACCTGCAGTTCTGGTGCCCCCAGCACAAGAAGGACCTGGAGCTGCCATGTAGATGATCAGAGGACTGGAGAACCTCCCCTATAGGAACAGGCTGGGAAAGTTGGGGCTGTTCAGCCTGGAGAAGAGAAGGGTCCTGGGAGACCTTAGAGCAGCCTTCCAGTACCTGAAGGGGGCTACAAGAAAGCCAGGAAGGGACTTTTGACAAAGGCTTGCAGTGTCAGGATGAGAGGGAAGAGCTTTAAGAGGGCAGATTTCGACTGGAGATTAGGAAGAAGGGTGAGGAGACACTGGAACAGGTTTCCCAGGGGGGCTGTGGATGCTCCCTCCCTGGAGGTGCTGAAGGCTAGGCTGGATGAGGTCCTGAGTGACCTGATCTAGTGGGAAGTCTCCCTGCCCATGGCAAGAGGGGTTGGAACTGGATGATCTCTAAGGTCCCTTCCAAGCTAAACCATTCTAAGCATTCTCTGAACATGTTTTGGGCATTATCAGCATAATGAGGTCTTTGTGTGTGTGACCAGTCAGCTCCTCAGTGTTTAACTTGGGTCTAAGTTCTGGCTTTTGTTAGAGGTGGACTCAGCTGTTTGGTAGCTATTTTTCTCCATAGTCTATGATCTTAGGAATCCAATTATCTGGGAACAAATTAAAAACAAATGTGAAGGGTTTTGTTGGATTCCCCCCCCCCCCAGCCTCCCCTTCCCTTCTTCTCTCTTTCCTCTCCTGCAGATCCATCAGGTTTGAATTAAGAGTGGTACAGGTAAATATTGATTCTGGAAATATTCAGTGCATTGTGAGTCACAGCTAAAGCACCACTGAAGCACAAAGTAGCAAGGTTTTGACAGGAAAAAAAAAATTCAAAACTTTCTCAGTGCAGAGGAAAAGGCCTGAAGATCACTGCAAGAACACTGCACCTGGAAATTCAGTGAAGTTTATCCCTCTCCCCTTTCCTTAGCCTTAACCTTGCTGGTTTAAAGCACATTGTAGATGAAACAGAATCTTGCTTCCCAACTAGGAGACCTCTGAGCCACTTTGAGTCTCAAGTAACATTTCTAACCATCCTGAGACCACATCTATCACACCAGGGCACCTCAGACCACACTTAATACTGAATCATCAGAAAAGTTGCCTTTGTAGAACAGGTTCCTTGGAGACCACAGAGCTACCACTAAGTGCCTGGGGAGGGAGGGCTGGGGAGCATACTGACCAGTAAAAAAGCAAAAGCCCTGAGGCTTCTCTTCACTTAAAAAGCAATTCATAGAGTCTTCTTCACCTCAGAAAAATCAGTCCCAAAGCCAAACAAACCAGAGCTTGCCTAGCTGGCTCTAAGTCTGAAGTTGGCATCTAAAGCTGCAGTGCTCCAGCCTGCAGGTACTATGTTGGAAGCATTAGGCTGACACCTGGTTGCTCAGACATCTGATGGGCAGGAGCTTCTTGATCTGCTGGCAGACAGGGCCAAACACAGCACCTGTAGGGCTTTATTCCTCTGCTCCCCTAGTCAGTCAAACCCAGGAAAGAGCATGAGGAATCCAGGGAGAGCCTTTACAGATCACAAAGGAGCCCCAGAATATCCATGGAGCTGCCATTAGCTGAAGGTGCCAGGTGTTGCCAGGTACTCCAGGGTCTCCTGCAAATGGAATTCAGTCCCAAAAGGGAAGGCAAGAACTCCACAATGGTTTTTGCCTCCCCACTGGTATGCTCATGATGAAAAGGGTTCACACAAAAGTACTTGAAAAGAATTTCCCTCTTCTATGCAAGCAAATAAAAGCTATGCCTGAACCTCTTCCTTCTTACTCATTTCCACACACAGAGAAAATCTCATTATAATAAATGCCCAAAGTACATTTTCAAGCCTTGCCTTCCCCCTCCCCTCCCCATGTCAGTTTGTGACTGATCAAACTCTTGATTGTTTTCTTCCAATAATTATCCCGATTGAATTGGTAACAGCTGAAGAGGCTCTTTTTGACATCGTGTAGCATAATTAGAGCAGAGCAAGGATTTTCTCCACGATTGAATAGGGGGGAGGGGGGCTAGTCACATCGATGACCTCCATCAGAGCACCCATTACAATGCAATGTCTGTGTGGCTGCCAACCAAACCACACTCCTACTGAAGTTCACAGGGGAAAAACAAAACAAAACAAACAAGCAACCCAAACCCTAAAACTACACACACCATACTGAGATGATCCTGGGGGGAATGCCTGCAGTTGTACAGCTACAGGGAAAGGAAAGCCCATCAGATACTCATTGCTGGCCAATGTAATGGGGTTTTGCACATGCAGAGTCACAAAAATCACCATTTTTGACTGGTCAAATGAACTGCAGTTTCATGCTGCTCCATGCCACACTGCAATACAACCACCTCCCTCATAGATATCACACTGCAAAGCCCAGAGGTAAAGAGCCAAAGGTAAAGGCTGAGCTGAGAAACTCCTCCCTTGGAAGCATCTCTGGCTCCAAGGAGCACCCAGAGGACAGCAGCTGTTCTGAAGGTGCACAGAGATGATGACCCGCACAATAAAAGACAGAAAGAAACCTAAGACCCAATCTGATTAACAGCACACACCTTTTAGCAGAGATTTCCTGTCACTTGTGGCCTTACTTGCCCCCACCCACTTCCTAAATCCTGTAGCAATCTGTATCTGTACATCTGCATCACAACACAAAACCCACTAAAAGCACAGCAATGGCTCTTCTACAACAAGTATCTAAAAGACTACCTGTGGGGCTTTCCCCAGTGCAAGCTCTCCCAAGAGCAAACAAAGCAAGGCAAGATGCTGAAAAAGCAGGGCACAAAATATCCTATCACCTGTGCCCACATTTCTCTGTACTACCTAAAAGGTATTAGTGGGCTTTGGGAAAAGAGCTCTGTCTGCTCCTCTCCTGTGGGAATATTGCTAAAAGCATGGAGAGAGTGGAACATGAAGCAAAAATACAAATATGCTGCCCTGGAGTATGTCCATGAGTGCCCAGTGGTCCCCAGTCCAGAGGGAGAGGTGGATGTAAGTGGTGGGCAGTGAACAGTTAAGTCAGCACAGCCATGGGCTGCATGTATCTCCTCTCTGCTCAGACACACTGGCAGCCCCCTGAAAGTCAGGATGGGAGCCTGGAAACTTGTTTCCTCCATCCTACCAGCACCTTAGCACCACTATGAGCAACAAGGGTGGAAAGCACCAGAAAGTCCAAGTCTGAAGTGGCGATGGGTTGGATTGCTGGGAGACCCCTTCCGATAAGCAGCTGAGATGGCTAATTGACCTTCCTGAAAGGAATCCATACATTTACCAACCCCTAAAAATAGCTGTCACAATAATTAGCTACTGATTAGTATCTAATCTGACACCAGTAAAATACCATCAATTATTTCAAGGGCTGGAGCTTTTCAAGTACCCTCAAATACTGGGAGTGTGGCTGATAGAAGCTGAGGTCTTGATTTCCCCTTCTCCAGGGTGACAGAGATAACTCTGCATTTTTATTACCTATTTAGTGGAACTAAACCAAATCATTGATTCTACTCACATGTGCAAGTGGTTGTTGGAACAGCTTTAAGTTATTATTCAGTTGGTGGGAGGTATTGCACTGAATATTACATTTTACTGGACACTTAGGTACATTAACCACCCTTTGGAAGTGGAAGAGAGAAATGGGTAATTTAAACAAACACCACGGGGCCTATTTATTTCTATCTCTTTAAAGCCTCATTCCCGACTGGGAAGAGCTATTCTCATGCATATGACCTGCTGCTCAAAAGCAAGGGGCTGACTCACAGCATACAGAGCCAAGCACACGTGTAAATGCCAGCAGCTTGCAAGCCCTTCCAGTAACAGAGCCTTAGACTGGCCACACTTCAGGGCTGGCACTGCTGCCTCCGAGTTTGTGTAAAGCAAACCTTTGGTGGATGTTAAACGAGTCACACACTTTATATTGGCTAGTTGGCACCTTTCACACTCTTACCCTACTGCATATTTTATTACATCGAATATAAAAGGGGAAAAAAGGAGGTATTTTCCTTTCCCTCCCCATTGTACAGTTCCTGAGCCCCATCACTGACTGGTGCTGCCTTCAGAAAGGGGTAAATACTTCACCCCAAAGCAATACTTCCAGCTAGAAGGCAAAGCAAGGCCAGCAATTGTGTTGGTATCCAGCAAGCTCTGCTCTCAATGCTCCCATTATACACAACATTTGCCACAGCCAAACCCCATCCTGGCTGGAACCACACACTAAGCCAAGCAGGTGGCCACTCTCTTATCCCCTCTTGCAAAACATTTTAAGTCCTGAATAGAAATGAGATTACATTAACACCTGCATCAACTCCTCAGCACATCCAACACTGAAATTGAGTTTACTTTGCTGAGCTGATGAGCAAAACCCATTCCCAGTCATCTTTGGCCAGGGTGAATCGACTTGAGTTGATCTCATGCCAGCAGAATATAGCTGACTTCAGAGAACAAGCAAAACACCCTGTTTTTTTTTTTTTTTCCCAGCAGGTTCTAAAGAGTCACCTAAAGCACACAATTATTTGCAAATATCACAGCTGCCATACATGAAATCAACCCATTTACATCTACTACCACACACAAAGAGCAACAGAAAAGGGCTTATCTGGAAAGGTGAGATATTTCTACTCCGAGAAGAAACCAAAAATCTTAAGAAGCTGCAACTCACAGAAGAAAGGGGGGAAAAAAAGAAGAAGAAAAATCACTTCTGAGGCTGAAGTCAGTTACTGTTCAACAGCACTGCTGCCATTAGCAAAGAGCCAAGAGCTGCTTACTCTTTTGTAATGGTCACAGGAAAATTTACTTCTGCCACGAGCAGGGACCTGGAAGTTCATACTACTTATTGGCATATTTCACGTGAGCATAGACTGCCCGAGCCCAGCTTGCCCTTCCTTCTCCAGGGCTCTACAGTTCAGTGTGGATATATACACTGGCATGTGAGGCTGGGCTGGTTAATTTTAGCTGAAGTCACACATGCACTGTGCTCAGATTTCTGACACCGTCACATTTGACAACTCCCACCCCTCCTGCAGCTCTTCTCTTCCACTCTGGCTGCTCCCTTCTCTTACTACTGCCTGCAACAGGGGAGTTTCAATGTTTGGCACCAAACAGGATCAAGGTGTTTCATTTTAGATACACACCAAATAATGAAGCTGTTTGCAGCAAGTATAAATTTTGGCAGGTCTCTTGTGTCAGACACTGTGGATATTCAAGGACAATTAACAAATATTTTGTCTGTTGGGGTTCTTGTTATTGTTTTGGTTTGGGTTTTTTTATACAACCAGAAGACTTCCTACCCCCTACAGACAACTCCCCTTCATTTAAATGTTGCCATTGGCTGTGGAGATTTATGCTCTGAATGGGAAATGCAACATTTTGCACAGCACAAAACTCCAGGTGTACCCTTTTGTTTTAAATTTGAAGCATTCCTAGTATCAATCAAATGTTAGAAGGTTTTATGTATCATAACTGCAAGCTAAAGAGCTGAATTAGAGCTCAAGTGGACACTCTCACAACCTGCCCTGAGCACAGCCTGGTACAGCCAGCAAGAGCCAGAGTCACCCCAAGCCCCACGGTCTGACCACACTGCTGGCATTCCTTAAAACCACAGACAACTGGCCCCTGGAAGCTGCTTTGCTTGGATTTTTACCTATTAAAAAATAAATAAGTAAGGTTGCCAGTGATGACAAGGTGAGAAGCAATGCCTGCTTCACCTCCCCTCTTGCCAAGCTGAAGGACAGATGTCTGACATTTTAACTGCTTGCTTTTCACAAGGCACACTTCTGCCAGAGTCAAATCTTTTAACTGCTCCACGAAAAGCAAATAGCTTGGTAGCCACAGTGTCTCCACATCAGCTCTCCCCTCCAGCAGAGCCCACTCAGTGCCAGCTGAGGTGTGTGTTTGTTTTGGGGAGGTGGGGGATGAACAGGCCTTTGATGGAGCTTGCAGAGCACACAGTGCCTGTGCAGGACACCGAGCAGCTGCCTTCCCTTCGCTGCTGTGCCCAGGATGCAGGCAGCAACTCTGCTAAAGCAGTGGCAGCACTGACTGGGAGGTTTGCACATGGGCCATTGAAGAAGGGAAAAAGATCTAGTTTCAGGCAGCCCCAGCCCGAAGTATAGCCTTCACAAATTGCACTGGGTGGGAAGGGATCCTCTCAAAAGTCATCTTGTACAACTTCTCCCTGCAGGCAGCAGGGACCAGGCTACCCAGGGCCACATCGAGTCTGACCTTGAACGTCTCCAGGGATGGGGCCTTAAAACATCCATTACTACAATATTCAACGTGGTCACTTCCCAAAACTCAGTGTCATTCTGCATGCTTGGCCTGTGACAGCAGATAAGCCTTCTGAACTTCTCTAATGAAGACTGACTCATTTGCTCTGTTTGGAAAAGGTGTCCCAGCAGCTGCTGTAATTTCAGTGGTATTTTTCACCTGGGGTCACAAATCTGTATGGCTTCAGTATCATCTCCTCTGGGCAGAGAGCCACAGCCACAAGCAGGATCAGAACAGAAAAACTGTCACTGCTGTGTTGGACTGAGAAAGAAAGGGTAAGGAAAAGACTCCAAAAGATAGTAACAATCTGAAAAGGGGATGGCAATGAAATCTGAAAAGGGGATGGCAATGAAATCTGAAAAGGGGATGGCAATGAAATCTGAAAAGGGGATGGCAATGAAATCTGAAAGGATGCATGAAACTGAAAGGATGGCAATGAAATCTGAAAAGGGATGGCAATGAAATCTGAAAGGGATGGCAATGAAATCTGAAAAGGGATGGCAATGAAATCTGAAAAGGGGATGGCAATGAAATCTGAAAAGGGGATGGCAATGAAATCTGAAAAGGGGATGGCAATGAAATCTGAAAAGGGGATGGCAATGAAATCTGAAAAGGGGATGGCAATGAAATCTGAAAAGGGGATGGCAATGAAATCTGACTCTCCACGTAGCATCTCAAGCACAAACTCAATTCCCTGATCCTTTTTCTCTCGATTGCTTGGAAGATTAATTCACCAAAACAACATGCACATTCGTGAAGCAACTCCAAATGGAAGTAAAATTAGTCTGGAAGGCATATGTCAGCTCCTAGCAACGTGTGAAGATGAAAGCTAAGTGAGCCAAGTGGTGAGCCCAGAAACACTACAAAGGCTTTTTTTTTTTTTTTTTAATTTTTAAATTTTTAACAAAAGCAATTTGTTGTGGGGATTAAGCAATTACAGAAATTGGCCTTGATATTGCCTGGGAGACCAAATCCTAGCCTTCTTTTGGCCCAGAAGGACAAGACAGCATTCCCTTTCGGCTCAGTGCTTGATTGAAAAAAAAAGAATCTTCACAACCAGAGGCTGAGCAGGTTCAGTCCATACCAGCAGTCTGAAGTCACCAGCAAACTATCCTCTGCTCCCACGAACAGGATGTCCAATGCCACTCAAAACAGAATGAATCATCTGCACTGCCCTTCTCACCCTGTAAAATGGAACTTAGTTCAGTGTCCAAGATTTTGCATAAGAGGCAATGCTTCTGAAGCTGCCAGAGGCTGGTGAGAGGTAATGCTCTTCAGCACTTGGAATGACATAAAGCAAGATGTATCTAAGACATGGATGGAAAAAAGAAACAAAAAAATCAGTGCAACTGAGTTATGAAAGCCAAGAACCAATTCAGTGCTATCTCTGCCAACCATGAGGAATGCAGCACTTGGAGATGGAAGAAACAAAAGGAGGAGGAAACAAGACTCAAACTGGAAGAAGCAATTCAGCACACACTTGCTTCAAGCACCTATTGAAGTCTTAATTACATAGCACACAGGTAACATTTCTGAGCAGGAGGACTATACTGAAAGTGGTTGTTGGAGAATTGCATATTAACTCCATTATTTCTGAAGATTATTGATGGTAAGAGTGAGAAGGAATCAGTTATCTTTTGAAAAGGCTTCTGAATATTCTACCCATGCTGCTCTTTCAAATGCTCTTCTAATGCTCCTGCTGCTCTTGGGCACTGTCAGAAGTGGGACAGTTGGCTAGAAAAATCTTAGGTGTGACCTACTTTTGAAGGACCTATTTTCATTTTAAGCTGTATTTTTAGGATAGTAAAAAATACTTTGTGACAGCTGAGCATTAATTTGTGTGGCAAAGACTCAATCCCAAGGACACGCAAAACGACTAAGTCTCACAGGGGTTCAGCATCCCAACTAGGGACACATTATCACAAGAACTCCACTTCCATCACAACAACCAATCACATGTCCAGAAAATTTCAGATGCATTTTAAAATCCTGGATGAGTGCAAGGTTTCCAGGATTTTTTCAGATCTCAATAGGGATAAAGCAATATAGAGATCTGCATTCGTGTGCAGGTGGGGGAACAGAGCCCATGCAGGTATCAGTCCCTAAACGTTTTAATAATGAGATCTTGAGATAAACTTCCTGCATATAGATTCATAGAATGGTTTACCTTGGAAGGGACCTTAAAGATCATCCAGTTCCAACCCTCTCTGCCATGGGCAGGGACACTTTCCACTAGATCAGGTCACTCAAAGCCTCATCCAGCCTGGCCTTCAACACCTCCAGGGAGAGCATCCACAGCCTCCCTGGGAAACCTGTTCCAGTGTCTCACCACCCTCACTGGAAAGAAGTTCTCCCTAATCTCCAGTCTAAATCTACCCTCCTCAAGCTTCAATCCATTCCCTCTCACCCTGTCACTCCCAGACTTTGTCAAGAATCCCTCCCCAGCTCTTCTGTAGCCCCCTCAGGTACTGGAAGGCTGCTCTAAGGTCTCCCAGGAATCTTCTCTTCTCCAGGCTAAACAGCCCCAACTCTCCCAGCCTGTCTCCATAGGGGAAGTTCTCCAGCCCTCTGATCATCTTCACAGCCTCCTCTGGACCCTCTCCAGCAGCTCCAGGCCCTTCTTTTGCTGGGGGCACCAGTGCTGAGCAGAGAAGAGCAGAAGGGTAGAATCCCCTCCCTCTGTTGCTGCTCTCCCTGCTTTAGATGCAGCTCAGCACACAGCTGCCTGCTGGGCTGCCAGTGACCATTGCTGGCTCCTGGGGAGTTTGCCACCAACTGACACTCCCCAAGGCTTTCTCCTCCAGGCTGCCTTTAAGCCACTCCTCACCCAGCCTGGATCTGTGCTTATATGAGAACACTCACCACTATTTCTCCACAGGTGCAGCATTTCTGGTTTTGTGATGTCACTCACTGTACTGCTACACATCCTAGAAAGCAGGCATGAAGCTTTCTGCACACCCAGGGATTGCCAAGGTTTTGCCATAGTTATACAAAAGGAGGAGGTGTCCTTCATAAACTGTTCCTGCTAAGCAGTTACCAAATCATACAAGTCGTGGTGGGGTTTTTTTATCCCTCTCAAACACACACACAAAAATAAAGTGCTGAATTAATTTCCACAAGCATAACAAACCTAATCTAATCATCTTGCAGTTGGCCATCTGTTTCACAGATAGGAATCTAACTGAATCTTCCCCACTGACTGCTAACTTCCTAAATTAAATTGTCTCAGCTGACCCTGCTTTCAGCTCAGTTCCTCCTGCTCCCATTTAAAGTGTTTGCAGGGCTTTCAATATAATGATCTATATGTCAATTACACAGTTACAAGACAATTGCTAAGGGTAAAAGCTGCACATTTGGCATCAGATCAAACTCAAATGTGCAGAGGAGGGCAGTGTCCCTGTCTATGATGCAGACTAAGGGAATATCTGGACTACAGAGGCTGCATTGGAAAATCCTTAGTTCCCTTTTCTCCACTACAGGCTGTCACAAAAGCAGAGAGCTTTGCAGCAAAACGTAGTTGCATATTTGTGAAGAATGTAAGAACTCCCCCTCCTAACAGGACCCAGCGTCTGTAAGGAATTAGAGCTTGTGGCTAATAAAAGGATGAGCTTTTTTATCCCTAAAGGCCATTTACAGACAGGCTGGCCAAGACCCCAGGTACCGGTGTCCTGTCTTTGCGGTGAAGAATGATCCTCTGCACAATCTGAAAGGAAAATTCTACTCCTTCATTCCCTGCTGACTTTATGTATTCCTGAGGAAGGAGGGAGAGGGGAGGCTGACTCCCACCACAGCCAGCCAGGGTGGATGCTGCTGGAGGCAGGATGCTGGACTCTCAGACTCAGTAGCCCCTCGGCCTGATCCATGATGGCCAATCCTGTGCTGCTGATTAGAGAGGTTCACTGAAGTGACAGCAGCCTATGCTGTCATTGATCTGATGATTAAAATCAATGTTGGGGGATTTTACTGAAATTCCTGATACTGAACCTCTAACATAGCTTTCTACCAAAAGGAAAAAAAATGTAGTAAAGTAAAATTTATAGGAGGCTACAGATGAATAATTTAAAACAGTGTTTTATAGCTGCTCAAGAATTGAAAGTTAAGAGGCACAATTCCCACAAGCGTAGGAGGTGCAGGCATCTCCTCCTGAGAGCTTCCTCGCACAGCTAGAGGCCACATAAAGGCCTTCTGCACCTTCCTGGGAGGAAAAAAAAAATCATTCCAGCAAAGGAAAGAATTTTTGTGCTGCTTCTGATGCTTTATTCAGAAATATATATAGCACAGTCTTTCATAGCACTGTCATGAAGCAGATTTCATCTATTCTGGGCACAAAGGCTTTTAACAGAGATATTTAATGGGAATTGCTAATTCTTGACCAGCATGACCCCACCAAGCTAAGACTTCATTATTTCACTTCCTTATGATCACTTTTGATAGATTATCTTTTTTCCAATGTGGATGGTTGAAGGATTTCCATTATTACTAATACTCTTTTAAATATCATATGGCAGCAAGGAGGTTGATCAAAAGACCTGCAAGCTCTGGAAAATCCAGGAAGCCCAAGGCAGTGACAGCCCCATCCTCACAGGAGCCTCCATCACTCAAATCCCAGCATAATTTTCTGCACACCTACGTAATCCCCTCCTCAGTTTGAGATCCTGCATTTAGTTTCCCATATTAAGTCCTGCTTCTACCTGAACACCTACACCTACTGAAGCATCACTCCAGCACTTATGTTCTTAAAATTATAGCTAAGTAACAAGATTAATGAGAAGAAAAAGGGGATTAAATTTACAAGGAATAAACCCCTGGAGCTAATCTGTTGTGGGCATTTGAATGGAGCCCACAGACACTTGAATATTAAGCTTTGGGGTTGTTTGCTTTGGTTTTAAACTTTGTAAACTCGAAGTCTTCTTTCAGACAAGAACATTCATCCAAAAGTTCACACAGAGTGTAGGTGAACGCACATCTCTGTATGATCTGAGCATGGTTTAAAGTAAGATCAGATAAGAACAGTGGGCTTAGCTGCAGATAAAAATCAGAGCAATTTACTGGTAACCATTGGGGAGAGCAGAGCCTACCAGCATAGAAACCAGGCTTATGGACATCAACTACATCAGTTATTCTTTTTTGCCTGGAGCAAGGGTTGGAGGAATGTAGAACAAAGAGCATGCTGCTAGCTTGGGAGAAAAAAAATAAATGAAGAAAAAAAGAAAAAAATGAAAGGTGTCTGCATAGATAAATCCTAAATCTTGAATTCAGATATTAACCACAGAAATACCAACACTAAGAGGAAGGAAAGAAAAAAAAAGCAGCACTGTCAGGACTGGTTCTCTACCTTCCTGCTCAAACACAATACTTACAGCATTACTTTGTCCAGTTCTTTGGCACCTGAATAATCTGAAAGCTTTAGAAACAGGTGAGAGAAAAAGAAAGGAAGAGTGGCAATAGCTGTGGGAGCACAAGGTTGAGACTTCAGGTTACAGGCCATGGGTTTCCAAAAGAATAAACTGGTGACATGCTGTGAAAATTGGAAGGCTAGAATCAGGCAACTGACAATTAGTGAGGGGTTCTGGGGCAGTTCCATTGCAGCTCAGGCATGGACATCATTTTAAGGAGCTCACTGAGGTGAGTGACACTTAAAGGCATGCACTGAAGGGGGGCATGCTTGTCCCTAGTGGAGCGATTCTGAGACAAAGATTAATACTACTGACTTGGTTAAACCAGACTTGACCCATCTCCACCAACTCCTCTGGTAGTGTGGCCAAGCCACAGTCTAAAGGAGCAGTTAGCACCTGCCTGTCCTGTCAGGGGCAATGGCTGTGCAGTTTATGTGTTGACATTTGCCCAGTGTTTTGCAAATCAGTAATGCAGCAAATAAACTCTCAGCAATCCCACTCTGGAGGAAGCATTTCTGTGTAACTGCATGCAGCACATCTCTTTCTGTACTTCCACATTACCAAGTCTTCCTTTTTTTAGCCTAAACAAGTAGTAACTAGCAGACAATTATTCTGACAATCTAGGTCCTTACAGTCTAACACTCATGCCTATTTAGTATGATCCTTTACATTTTCTCCTTATGAACTACAACAGTTGGGTAAGGGATGAGGGTAAGGGCAGGCTTTGCAAGTGCTTCAGGGACACCTGCTTCATGCTGCTGACATTTTATTTTCCCCACTCTCTGCAGATGCTCATCTCAAAAAGCAAATAACCCAAAGATCAGATTAGCAGACTGATATTTCCATGGGCACTGCTGAGACTGGCAGACCTCATAAAAGTACTTACTAGCCCCAGGACCAGCCTCTACCCTCACAGAAGGATTAAACACAATTAGCATCAGTTGTGTTTAGGCAGTAAAGCAGATGTCTAACAAAGTAATAAAGCTATAACTTTTACATGGGGTTAAACATTTCCTTCTCCTTTCCAATATTTAGCAAATGATCCATGGGGCCCCAAAGGTATTGCATCCTGCTTTATGCTATCTTGAGGCTCCTTTAATCTCTAATCAGTCAATTCATCAGCAATCACTTGTCAGCAAAAAAAAACCCAAAACAAAACAACCCACAACAAAAAAGCTTGTGAGCAAATGTCAGAGAACATTACATGAACCAGCAATGAACAGCTGACACCAAACTGAACCCAACACATGGCCCCCTCCACATTATTGCTAAACACACATAGTCAATCCTCCAATCTTTCTACCTTCAAAATGTCATTAAAGGATCTTTTTTTTATGAAACAAACAAAACCAAAATTGCTGGAGGACAGATAGGAAGCCTAACATTAAGTACCACCATAAAAAAGTCATCTATTGCTTTCATGCAATTGGATTCAAGGCACTGTTTGACCTCTGAATACAAACTAAACTTATTTAGCACACTCTCTTCAGCTCAGACCGACCCTCTGGATATCTCTGTTTGCACAGAGAAGGTTTAATCCTACTGGAAGGTCTCTCAAGCACCCATTCAAGTCTGTAAATTTCCTGCCTGCTTCGTGGAGTTTGGTTAGCTCCCTCAATGGAGAGATAGGTTTACAGCACTGGAGAGTTACCCCCTGGTTAATTCCAGTCTTCACATGATGATAAACAGAGGTAAAACAACAGCTGAAGGTACAGATCTTCTAATCTTGAAGCGGCCCTTGTTCCTCTCCTAGAATCATAGAATTGTTAAGTGTTGGAAGGGACCTCAAGGATCATCCAGTTCCAACCCCCCTGCCATGGGCAGGGACACCTCACACTACAGCAGGCTGGCCAGAGCCTCATCCAGCCTGGCTGCAAAAACCTCCAGGGAAGAGGCTTCCACCACCTCCCTGGGCAACTTGTTCCAGTGTCTCACCACCCTCATGGTGTAAAACTTCTTCCTAACATCCCATCTGAATCTACTCATTTCTATTTTTGTTCCATTCCCCCCAGTCCTATCACTCCCTGACACCCTAAAAAGTCCCTCCCCAGCTTTCTTGGAGCCCCCTTCAGATACTGGAAGGCCACAAGAAGGCCACCTCAGAGCCTTCTCTTCCCCAGACTGAACAGCCCCAACTCTTTCAGTCTGTCCTCATAGGAGAGGAGCTCCAGCCCTCTGGTTGTCCTCATGGCCCTTCTCTGGACATGTTCCAGCACACCCAGATCCCTCTTGTAATAGGAGCTCCAGAACTGGATGCAGTACTCCTGAAGAGCTACAGCTCAAAATCAACAAATGAGAGCAGCCACAGACACCACACACCTTGGAGAGCCCAAGAGAGGGTGTAATCTCAGGGGCAAGACAACAACAACCCTCCTCAGGCCCCACCACCCTCATGTGAAAATGAGCTGGGCTTAGCAGTGCAGCCAGGTCCAAAATGACCAACGATTGGCAGCATCTTTAAGCTCCCTTCTCCCAGAACGATTAGTTCAGACTGCCCCATCAAGACCCATGGCAATATATGCCTAGCAAAAGAGCACATGCATTCTTCAGCCTTTCTGTGGACCTCAGCAGAAATGGGATTGGGCCCAGCAGCTGATGACTCCAGAGCAGAAAGCTCGAGTTCCATGCAGCAGTACTGTACAAAGAAAGTGAGAAGCCTGATGGCTTTCTCTCCTGGCAGCAAAGGCCAGTCAGTTAAGGACAGGTTATCCAGGGACAGAAAGATAAAGCTGCAGGGTGATGTGGGGGCAGGGTACCTCAGTACATGCACTCATGTTCTCTCAGCAAAGCAGAAAGCCAACCAGGCAATATTCACAGTATTTTAAACACAGGTTGTTGGAGGGACAGGAAAAGCTGCCTGAGAGTAAGGTGCCTCGAATGGCAGGGGGATTTCCTCTTCTTACTGCTTGATGAAGTTTTCAGCCCTGAGTAAATTTCTGTTTCCCTATATGCCTGTCACCCTTCCCTTGCCTATCTTACTCTTCTTAGACATATTAGACTTCTAAGACATATTTATACCAGATGCCTTCAGGACCAGGGCTACCACTTTGTGTTTCAGTGGCACCTTTTACAACGTGGCTGTGATCTCAGGAACGATTCTGGGCAATCTCAACATTTGAATGTTTTTCAAAAGGCCAAAAATTTGCTTCCTAAATCCACACTTGGTCATGAAAGTAAAATGGGAAGGGGGCAAAGAAAAGAAAGAAAGGGAAGGGGGCAAAGAAAAGAAAGAAAGGGAAGGGGGCAAAGAAAAGAAAGAAAGGGAAGGGGGCAAAGAAAAGAAAGAAAGGGAAGGGGGCAAAGAAAAGAAAGAAAGGGAAGGGGGCAAAGAAAAGAAAGAAAGGGAAGGGGGCAAAGAAAAGAAAGAAAGGGAAGGGGGCAAAGAAAAGAAAGAAAGGGAAGGGGGCAAAGAAAAGAAAGAAAGGGAAGGGGGCAAAGAAAAGAAAGAAAGGGAAGGGGGCAAAGAAAAGAAAGAAAGGAAAGGGGGCAAAGAAAAGAAAGAAAGGAAAGGGGGCAAAGAAAAGAAAGAAAGGAAAGGGGGCAAAGAAAAGAAAGAAAGGAAAGGGGGCAAAGAAAAGAAAGAAAGGGAAGGGGGCAAAGAAAAGAAAGAAAGGGAAGGGGGCAAAGAAAAGAAAGAAAGGGAAGGGGGCAAAGAAAAGAAAGAAAGGGAAGGGGGCAAAGAAAAGAAAGAAAGGGAAGGGGGGGGAAGGGGCAAAAAGGAAACAGCCAACAGTCAGTATGGCAAATCGCTGAATACAAATGACAAAGAAAATCAACTTGCTTTACAATGCCCAACTATTTCACAGGTGCTTATCAATCACATCAGAATGCAGGCAGGATGGTGAGGTTCTGGAAGACTGATAGCACTCAACTAATTGAGATCGGATGCTCAGAGTGCTCTTGAGTCTAGTACCTCATTTGAAAAGATCCTGATAAAAAGATACACAACTACTTAGTTCAGAAGCCTCTTGGAAGTACAAAGCATTTCTGCACCAAAATCTTCTTCCCTCCTTTACTTTACCAGCAATTACCCTGAAGAAATAGCTACCAAAAGTCCTGTAGGGTCGTTTTCCTTAAACCACAAGATTAGGATCGTTATAATAAAACCTAGCAACTGCCCAGCTAATCTGTAAGGAATTTATGTTTGTGCACATTTCAAAAATGAAGAAGCAGAACCATGAAGACAAACAAGCTTACTGAAAAGGCAGTCAGACTTCTCAGACAGAAAGGCAGCACAGAAATCATCTGAGCAGTCACAGCCTCAGCCCTGATCAGGAACTATCTGGAAACAAAACAGGCAGGTACTGGTTGGCAGAGAGATGAAATGCTTCCTTTTATGAACACTAAGCCATGTGGAAGGCCTTGTACAATGCTCTGGTAAGATAGGACTTGAAAAAAAATCTCATAGAAACAACCACAGAATGGCTTAGGTTCGAAAGGACCTCAGAGATCATCTCCTCCAACCTCTCCACCACAGGCAGGGACACCTCTCAACTAGCCCAGGTTGCCCAAGGTCTCATTCAACCTGGCACTGAACACCCCCAGGGAGGAGGCATCTACAACCTGGGCAACCTGTTCCAGTGTCTCACCACCCTCACACTGAAGAGCTTCTTCCTCAGCTCCAGTCTAACCCTGCTGTCCCTCAGCATAAACAATTCTCCTTTGTCCTGTCTCTAGATACCCTCAGGAAAAGTCCCTCTGCAGCCTTCCAGGATCCCTTCAGGTACTGGAAGGCAGCTCTAAGATCCCCCCAGAGTCTTCTCTTCTCCAAGCTGAACCACCTCAGCTCCCCCAGCCTATCCCCATAGCAGAGCTGCTTCAACCCTGGGATCATCTTTGTGGCACTTCTCTGGACTCCCTCCAACAGCTCTGTGTCATTCTTACGATCTCAGATTTCACACAGTTCTTGTCATCAGTGTTCAAGGAGAAGGAATTCAGATAAGAAATGGTACAGGAAAGGACTTGGGGCAATAAGAACCTGTCTTGAGAAAGGAACCTCTAAGAATTTGATTTCAACTTCAAAAGCAAAATGTTCTTTGCCTGGGAACATGGGGAAAGGGCAGCAGAAGAGCCAGCAGACATACTGGGGGAAAAAAAAAAAAAAACAACACCAAACCCAAATGCATATGAACAGGCTGTGCATGTGTCAGAGCTGCTGAGGTGGGAGGAAGATTTAGGGGCAGCCTTCCACCCAGGCCAAGAGAATGCAAGCCCATTAGTGTTAAGATTTTTATACCCACAAACATAGTGAGATATTGTTACATTAATCAGGACATGGTTGTATTAAAATCTGACATTCATTAAAAGAAAAACCAAACAATAATCCCTCAGTCTCACAATGTAGTAAATACCAACCATCTGCATCCATCCCTCTGTGCTCTACAACAGTTAGCACAAAACCACATGGCACTGGGAGGACAAGAAATAATAAGGGGTTTAGAACAGTGCCTACATAATTTTTAATCTCCCCTCAATGTCTTCTGAGGGACAGAAGGCAACAACCAACCAAACCAAGAACTAAAACTGAACTAAAACTTGTGTGCATACCTCCTTATCTCTGTTTAAAGAATCTTTCTAGATAGCCTTTAGGAACAAATTTGCCTTTTTCACAGCCTTATCAATGCTGCAGTTCAGTTGTGTTGTGTTGCCTTCTCTTGACTGATCCTCCTCAGGAAAAAGATGTGTGTCTCTTTTTAACACACTTTCTACTCACAGGCTTCTGTGTCAAAAGAACACAGAATGGTTTGGGTTGGAAGGGACCTCCAAAGGTCACCTGGTTCAAATCCCCTGCAGTCAACAGGGACATCCTGCACTAGAGCAGGTTGCTCAGAGCCTTTTCCAGCCTTGAAGATCTTTGGCCATGGATCCTCAACTACCTCCCTGGGCAACCCGTTGCAGAGTTCCACCACCCTCATGCTGCAGAACTTCTTCCTAACAATCTAAATCTGCTCTTCTCTCATTTCAAACCATTGCCCCTCATCTTGTCCCTGCAGGCCTTTGCAAACAGTCCCTCTGCAGCTTTCTTGTAGCCCCCTTCAGGTACTGGAAGGCTGCTGTTGGGTCTCCCTGGAGCCTTCTCTTATGCAGGCTGAACATCCCCAGCTCCCTCAGCCTGTCCTTATAGCAGAGGTGCTCCAGCCCCTGATCCTTTTCATAGCCCTCCTCTGGCCCTGCTCCATCAGGTCCATGTCCTCCTTGTGCTGAGGGCTCCAGAGATTTACCAGAACAAAGCAGCACAATCACCTCTCTCAATCTTCTGGCCACATTTCTTTAACTATGATTAAACAGAAAGTTATGATTATATCAAACAGTGTCTTTCAGAAATCTCCTAACCCACGAAACACAGAACTGCACTTCGCTATTTACTTTAATCTTTGCAGAGTGCCAGTGACTAAGCCTTCAATCTAGACATCAACTGGCTGAGGTTCCAAACTTTTCAGCTTGGGAAAACTCTGTAAGAGGCTGTGATCCGATTCCAACATCAAGTCCATTATGAGCTGCAAGATAATGCTCTGATGATTCAAATAAACTGCTTATAAGTCCCTAATATAGATGGCAAAAGCTTAGAGAACTGCAGTGCTTCTTTCCCTTACTTAATGAAAAGTACAGCTAAGTCAGCTGGCAGAAGTAGGTCTATCAAATCACAACTTTTCAAACCTCTTATCAGCCCAGGCAATTCTTCTGTTGCAGTTTTTAAGTTAAGCACTTGAAAAAATCTCTCCCAGAATGAAGTGTTTCTCCAAATAAGTATGTTTCCTTTGCTCTCTGCTACACATTAGTCCAGAAGGCACATGGAGATAAGAGCATTAAAGGGAAATATTTAATAGAAGGGGAAGCTGTGTGTAAACCAGGACAGAAATGTTATACATAGTGATAAATCTTTTAACACTCTCTTCACAGGGAGGATTTTGAAGTAACCCACAATTTTAGTAGAAAACCCTTTTTTTAAATGATTTTTTATTATTATTTTTAAATAAGAACATTTCAAACCCCAGTGTTTTACCCAACTCAGGGCCCATTAACTTCTGCAAAACTCAAGTACTGCTCTAGTTGGCACCATTCAGCTCCTGGAACGTATTTGAGGTGGTGCTGAGCCTTGCTGTATGAGCAGGAGACATCACGTCCTTTTACCTAGCCCACAGAGCAGCATTTTCCCCCAGACACAGGTGGATGGGATGAAGACACAACCCAACTCCCTCCTACACCTCCTCAGCACTGATCTCATCAGAAGCACATCTCCCAGTCCCTGCAGCTCAGGGCCTTTTATGGTGCAAGGGCAAGGATGGAAAAACCATCCTTGAAACCTCTCTCCTCCTCAGCCCTCATATGCTTGAGCAAACTGAGATGAGATTCAGGCTGGATGTACACTAAGGTACATCCACACCAAGAGTCTGCTGCTATGACAATGAGAATCTGGTCCTACTCCTAAGTTACAGGTGTCTGTACAGTGATTATGCAAGGATGTGCCATTTCTTCTCTCACATTGTTCAACATGTTGAAGTTGACACAGAGAAGAATTACAAGGAGAGAAAAAATTCAAAATAGAATTTTATCTGCTTAATAATAAGCACCACTCAAGTTTTACAAACAGCAAATAAAAATAACAGAGGTGAGCAGGGAGAGTTGAGCAGCCTCCTATTGAGTTTTCTCTCTTTGGCCTAATCCTGACAGAGAAAAGACAAAAGCTGCTCCCTTCACCAGACAAAAAGAAAGAAAAAAAAAGTTACAAATAAACTACATAAAAAAAAATCCTAAGAAGCTCAAATATTTGTGCATCTGAAAACTGGTTTGAAACACTGTTGTTCATGGTACACTTCACAACCAAATGCCAGCTCCTGCTGATGCTAATGTGGCTCTTCAGTTAAGTTTCTTTTATTCCATGTAAAGAAACAAAACTTTTACTATAGGTTTAACCTGAAGTCATTTATTATTCCATGTCAGACTCAGAATATTTCTTCTGGAGAAGACATTCATACCATTTTCATTCATCAGTTACTTGGAGGCTCAAAAAAACTCCATCCCCCAAGCACAAAAATAAACTCTGGGAAGGTTATCTCCTGGCAGTTCTATTCAGATAGGCTACTCAGCATGTTTTTATTGATAGAATAGTAGGGAAAACCTTGTCAGAGTCTGAAACATTCTCAGATTTCCTAGTTGTATGCACACTCTAGGAGGCAGGGGGGCTGCTCAAAACCAGGACAATTTAAAGCTTGCATAGAGGAAATGGATCCCAAGCTTTTTACAGCAACCTTCAATCACCACAAGAACAATATCTTGCCCCCTGCAAATTCTCTGAGCCATAAAGCAGTGAGTGGGAAAGGTCCTTGTTTTGATTACATTAAATAAAGGTGTTTGTGTAAGGTGTGTGGCTGACTCATAACAGTTACACAAAACAGGAGAGGAAGGTTTTACACGTGTTGAAATTCTGTCTTGCTAGCCTCAAGTGTGGAACAGCAAGAAAAATCAGAAAGAAAGATTTACTTTTAAAAGCCAAGGAATAAAGAACTCTGGTGTCAAACCAGGTAGGTTAGCAGCCTTGCACAAGTCACTCACCATGAAAGGCTACTCAAGTTCAACATTTTTCTCCTGAGAGCTGGCAGTAACTTGGAAAGTACTTACAGTCTATTCAGGTATCCAAGAGAGCCAACCAAGCTGTCTGAATTACAGCCTGGCCAGTCTCTGAAAGTCCAGCAAGAACATCAACATACTCCAGCAAGACTGGCATGAAGCTTGACATGGCTGCCCTGGAAATACTTCCAGCAATAAAAGCAGTATGTGACAGAATAGAATTACTAAGTTTGCAAAAGACCTTTAAGATCATTGAGTCCAGCCATAACCCAGCTACCATGACCACCACACTATCTCCTGAAGCTCCACATCCACATGCTTCTCAAACACCAGTAGACCCAGCAATAAAGGCAGGATGTGACAGAAACACCATCCCCCCAAATTATTCAAGGGCAGTGTTTTGGAGGAGGAGCTATCAACACTGACTTTCAATCACAGTTACACACCAGCTTTTGCATTGCACTTACAGCAACATCTTAATTTTTACAAACTTAACCCAGCCTTGCAGGATCTGATATTTGGGGACTTTGTGATAACATCAGGCGAAAGAATTGAGTCCCAGACACCTCAAAAGGTCTGCTTTACAAACCAGAGAACCCCCTAGGCTTCCATAGTCCTCTGCTTTCAACCACAAAGCGATTCTTGCCATCACCACCCAGCCTCCTCCCCACCATGGCTGTGGTTGTCTTTGGTACACACGATCAGCTCACCCCATTAAAACTCTGACAAGCACCTTCTCTTTCTTTCTTCCACAGAAACTTCACTCACCCACAAGTAGGAGGAAGGGATGTAGGGTACAGTGCTTTGCAGTCATTCTTCAGGCCCTTTAAGTCCTCACCAGCCCCACTGATTTCACCAACACCCTCTCTCTCTTTGACTCCAACCAGCACAATGTTGGTTCAGTTCCTTATCCACAGCTATCAAAAACCTCTGCTGCCCGCTCCCAAATGTTGACAGAGCCCATGCCAGCTTTCAGCAGTGAGGCAAGAAGGCAGGACGCTGTTCTCACTCTGTAAACTGCTGCTGAAGTACTTTGAAATCCTTTTAAAGGTTATGCCAAAGAAACAGGGACAACTCCAAGAAACTTTGCATTCTGCTGTGTAAAATTTCATAGCCAGAAAGAAAGAGAACAGAAAAGCACAGCTTCACTGATTGGTATAAACAGCTGAGGATGCCTCATTCTATCTTATTTCCTGCATGATACACAGTTATTCATTTTTATGGTTGATGTCACTTTTTATTCTGGTATTCAGTCCCTCTTTGTAGTTGTTGCCTATTAAATTGAGGTGTGGGGGTGTGGATGTGGGATTTCCAGATGCCTAAGACATTGAGCATCCTCTGGTCTATTTACTCTGCTACTCACTTAGCTGAGGATTCTTTTTTGTTTGTTTTGTTGGGTGTTGTTTTTTTTTTTTTTAGTTATTACTACAAAGCTGACACTCTTTGATCCAGTTTATCAGTACAGAGCTCACCAGAGCTCACCCCGCCAGCCCCCTGAAACAAGGAGCACCCATGGCTCTCCCTGCCCCAGCACCCACCAAACCACCCTCACAAAGGAGGCAGCCCCACAGGAGCCATCTCTACAATTCCCTAATTCCAGGGGCAAATAACTGCCCCCCCACTTCACAGGGAGAGGTGTCAGCATAGGGTAAAGGGGTTTCTATTTTTCTTCTGCAAAGAATCTGGTAAATCCAGCACTTGTCCAGCAGCCTGAGCATGATGTGGTTAGATTTTGTGGTGCCTTGAACACCAGCAGCTTTTTCATTTCTCATCTCACAGCCTTTTCTCTGCTTGATTTAATATGCTCAGCTCTCACAGGTGCTTTCTCTGTTTGTCAAGCCCATTGGCAGCTGGTCTCAAAGCCAATGTATATGCAAAGACTTTTCAATACACCTGTACACACAGCTCCCCTGCTTCCTGAAGAGATCTTTGCATATGAAAAGGCAAAGAAGGGTCACTTTAACCTCCCTCTCCTAAATACTTGGCTTCAGCTGGAACCCAGCTTTGACAACCCCCACCCTCAGCAGCCCATTTACTCTGCCAGCTCGCAAACTCATTATTCCAGGGGCTACTCATGCATGAAATATCTGAAACTATCTGATCCCAGATAGGTGAAGAGCTGCTTTTCCATCTAGAGCAGAATACTCCTTAACCAGCACATGTTTCTCACCTCACTCCTCCCAAGCACACTTTCTAAAAGCAGAGATTGTTAAATTACTAGGTGCATTTGGGTGATCACAGAGCCTGATACCAAGAGGCTCTGGGTACCTTGGACTCCCACATGGATTTCATCAGAGTTTTCACATAAAAAGCTGAAGGATTAGACCTGTAGCAAATCATTGGGTTTGATTATAAACTCCTCAGGAAAGGAACTCTTTTGTATAAAAACTGCATAGAAATGTAATTTTCTTTGTTTAAATAATCTGCTAGAGAGACAGAGAAAACACATTTAAAGCTATCTCTGCCAGCCACTGCTTCGATAATTCTTTACATCAAATAGCTTTAAAAAAAAAAGAAAAAAAAAAAAAGCTGCTGCTCATAGGAAGTCTCTCAAAGTTTTGAGCAGAGTTTAAATCTTGGCATGGACAGTAATTCAAAGAGACAAGCAGATACATGGGTTTCCCGATCCCATTTCTGCTGGAGGAATGGAGCAGCCACACTTTACTTACAGGGAACAGTGGAGTTTGGAACTTGCCTGGGAAAGACAAAAAAAAAAAAAAAGGAAAAAAGGGGGGTGGGTGGAAGAGAATTTAAAAACAAACTGTTGAGCAAACAAAGCTCCAAAATGCTCCCATCTGACAAGATGATTCTAACAAGGCTCAAAGAAGAAAGAAAGACTACTTTCAAGAAGAAAAAGTGAAAGAGACAATAAGTAAAGGAAGGTGAGAAGAGAGCTATGCCCACAACCCACGTTTTTATTCTGACTTTTAAATGAGCTCAACTACGGAGATCAAACAACAGGCAAAACAACCTAGAGCAGTCCAAAAGATGAACTAATCAGTAACAGATCCGGCTGCAACTCTATTGCAAAACAGCATTCCACTTGGAGAGAACACGGCTTCAGCACCAGCCCTGCCAGCCCCTCTCCTTCACTGCTCCCTTACCTCTCCCAGACAAAAGCTCCAGACTAAAATATATATGCAGGAAAAACATAGTGCCGCGCGAATGCCTTTTTTCGTCAGTCAATACGAGCAGGCTTTCCGAGGTTATGGTCCCAAAACCCTTACCAGCTTCATGGTGGTGTTGTTCTGTTCCCACCGCCACAGCATCACACTCATGGTCCCACCGGTCTCCACCGAGCACCTGCCGCAGGAGCCCCGACCGGGCGCCGCTACAAGCCCATCGCTGCCACCGCAGCCCGGCTGTCACCTCGCACCAGCGAGCCGGTCATCCTCGGGCTGCTCTCCTTGGCCGAGGAAGCGCAGGGTCGGGAAGGTTAGGAGAGGATGATACCGAGCCCCGGAGCGTGGAGCCGGCGGCGCGGAGGCAGCGGGGCCGGGCGGTCTCTCCTCCCCCGGCTGCTCCCGCAGGAGGAATCGCCTTTAACCCCTTCAGGAGGGGGTGGGGGGTGTCTCTCCGCCAACGCCGTACCAGGCTGGGAAACGGGGAGGTGTCTGAACAATGCGGGGGCAGAGGGACAGAACCCGGCAGTGAAGGGGAAAGGGAAAGCTTTGCAACGAGGTATTGGAAAATAGGAATGAAGAGTTCCAAGTGAGCCCCAGTTCAGGAAGATGCCTCAGGGTACTGGGCTCATTTCAGAGCAAACCAGTAAATTACAGGAGGTTCTCGAGTTTAACAACCTGACGCTGTTAAGGGCTCAGCTTCTAAAGCTGGCTTCTTCTCTCAGCTTTTGGGGCAATCTAGGCTGCTGTCACTTAGGCTTTCATTTATATTTCAGGCTGCCAGGATGGGAGAGACTTTCCCTTAGTGAAAGGGGGAAAGGGGGAATATATTGCCTTAAAACATTATTCAACCTGTGCAACAGCACAGATCACCTTTGAATTTCAAGAGATTAGCAGGAACACTCAGAGTATCCAGAACAGCTGTATTTAATGGCAATAAATATCACAGTGTGCCGCGTTGGACTTAAGAGCTATTAGGAAGCCAGGTAAACACCAGACTATTCCTCTTGCATCCTTCTGAAATCTCTGGTCTGTTCCCTTGAGGCATCTTGCCCTAAGCAGCAGTCTAGACAAGACACTCAACTGTGGGAAGAGTCAAGTCTGATCCTGCCCAAGGGCCTGTGAAATCACCAGTGGGAAAGGAGCATCATGCAATGCACTTGGCTGTTGCTCCTCACCCTTCTGCTCGGGAGAAGGTGCTTTACCTGAGAGAAAGGTCCATGGAGAAAGAGGAGAGCGCAGCAGCTCCAGCAGCAGCTCCCTGCACCCCAGCAGCTCACAGCATCCCCATCCAGTGCTCTCCAAGCCTGGATCTGAGGGGTGGTGGCTTTGGTGGCTTTAGCTTTGCCAGGCCACAAACAAATGATAGAGAACTATGGGGGAAAAAAAGCCCAAACCTGTGTTTGAAGCAATTCCCCATGCTGCCCTTTCTCCACCCTCTCTCCAAACACAAATTGTGAGTCACAAAGATAACTGCTGGCTGCAGGAGGAGAGGCAAGAAATGACCACAGGTATAATGCATGGTTAACAGCTCCTGGCAGCTTGCTGTCATTTTCCAGGTGTGAACCACTTCAATATGTCTGTAAAAAGATACAATCCTTTTACCAAAGTACCCAGACCTCTTTCTGCCACAGAAGCATTGGAGGCTTCAGCCTTGAAGTAGCTGCTGCTTAGCTAAAGCACTTGAGTCTCCTTTTCAGGATGTGGTTTACACCTGCAAAATCCATGATCCTCTGCATGTAACAGCTCTTCCTTAAGGTCCACAGCTGGCTGCAGGAGCCAAGAGAAGTAAATAAAATAAATCTGTTCTCACAGTGCAGCAAAAACATTCAAAACAAAACCAACCAACCAACACAACCAAACCCCAAACAAACTCCCCTGTTATAGGAAGCTTTTTCCAATTCTATGATTTTCCTGTCTAGGCTGTTCCATGCACCCACTCAGCATGTTGCTGAAGAAATACTACAATAAATCTGTAAACAAGCATTTGAAAATCTGCATGTGCATGTTTCCACCTCTGCTGAGGTCTCCTTATTGGCTATGCTTCTATGACTTGGATTTCGTTCAGGTTTGTGATTTTTATCCTGTTCTAATCTTCTTTTAAGTGATAAGGGGAAAAAAAGGAATAATTATTGAAACAAACAATAATGATTTTCCTTCAGTGTAAAATGAATTCCCCAGCCAATTTTGGCAGCTTGAATAGCACAGAGAAAGAGCTGGGTGTTGAAAAGCGTTTATAAAGACTTTATACATACAGGTTACATTTGAACCACAGAAGTAAAATTTGAATCCCTTCCTGAGAATAAAAGACTCTTGTTCTTTCACTTCAGGCCAGCGTGGACCAAAGCCCTAGCACAGCCAAATCTTCCCAGTCAGCTCTCTACATAAGCAAGTGCCCTGCTGAAAGGTCATTCCTACAACATTCAAAAGAGGAGAAGGTCATAGCCCATTTGAGGGTTTGAACATAAGATGTATGGTCCTCAGGAGAGTCACAGGCCGACACAATAACCTGCTGACAGACCCAGGAATGAATGAATGAATGCACTGGGAGGGAGAAGCCTGGGTGTGATGCCAGAAAAGATTTTGTAAGAGCATCTTACCAGCCCCTCAGAGGAGCTGCCAGTGCCTGCAGTGCATGCTCCTCGCTGAGCTGAAATGTGTCCCTTCCCTGCTGCTGACACAGTGGAAACATCACAAGGCCTTCCCATCGCCATGCTGGCACCTGGCTAAACATCAGGACTGAAAGATTGCACTCGGCTTCCAAAACCCACACCAACTGCAGACAAAAAAACAAGGGAGCTGAGGCACAAGGAGCTTTATACTTGCGGGATTATGGACCATACAAAGGGCCAAGACAACCCACAGCACAAGTCAGGGGAGCCTCAAACATCTCCTAAGCCTCTTAAAAGATTGTTGATGATCTGCTCTGCCAGTCCGAGCAGCCAAATGTTTTCATTCAAACCTCAACTTGGCATCGAAACCAGGGAATTGTGAGAAGCAAAGGAGAGGTCTTAGAAAATGGCAGCTTCTTGTGCACTGTTGCAGGGCAAACTTCCTCTGTGGGACATTTCCCTGCTGCTTTAGTGCCCAGGGAACAAGGTAGAGCTAAAGATGCCACTCAAAGAAGGGCACAGATACAAATGAGCAGATTAAAAGACCAGGTATGGATGGAAGGACATAGGCTTTAATTACTGTTCAGCTGACCAGTCTTTCTCCTGGAATCCAATTTGCTGTCTGGTTTTAGGTTAACTGAAGACAGGCTCACATTTGGAATATTTTCTGACTTTTTTCCCCTTAGGGGCCAAGTGAACATGGGCAGAGAAGCTCAGCCACCAGCACTCTGAAGTATAAATGAAGCAAAGCTCCTGAGGCTAAAAGTCTAAGTTCCATGCCTCCCAATCACTTTTAAAACAAATTAATACCCTTAATTAAAAATCTGTGTTGCTTTTAGATACATTTATTTAATAGATTTCCCTAAGCCAGCCTTGATTTGGGATGAAGGTCCCCCGAGCTCTGATAGCGTTGCCAGGTGTAACCAGAATTTATTTATTCCATTAAAAAGTAAGACTTTGGAGCTGCCTTTCATCCTCCTATCTCTCTCTTAGGCTCCCTTGACAGAGTGAAAGAGATAAGACTGGGATTGAAGTTGGCAAAATCCATGCATGACCTCTTACCCCCTGGCAGCATCGCAGCAGGAGTCCCTCCCTGATTGCTGTGCCCCGGCTTTGCCGCCAGCTCTGGACGAGGAGCAGCCTTTCACACACAATGCCTGATTTCAAAAGACAGCAGGGGTGGGAGATTGGCTTGTATTTGAATTCTTTAACCACAGAGCATTAGAGCTCTCTAGAAAGCTTTATGATGGACTTGGAGAATGGTGACATGGAGCTGATACGAAGTGGAACCTTGGGAGAAGTCCACTGCGCAGAGCTCCTCTGGGCATCCAACCATCCCCTATTAAAGTGCTGATCAATGCCCTTGTTATTCACCAGCAAGTCTTCACTGACAGAGAAGGACGGCTGTCCCAGCATACCCACGCTCTAATGAGGCATCATACCAGTGCCCAACACTTCCCAAGTACAACTGCAGGACAAACAGGAGGAAACAGGTGCTGGAGCCGTTCTGAATGAACTCGGCGCACGCAGTCATTGTCCGCCCAGCGTTCGCTACGGAGCGAGCCTGGGGAAATCCGTTCACTAATAATCCATTGTTTGCCTCTGAAAGCCCTGTGTGCCAACGGCTCTCTCTGCACTCATTAACCAGAGGCATGCTCTTGGCCTTAAGGGCCCATTCCTTTTGCTTTTTGATCCCTGTGGTGGGTTGAAAATAGCCTCCCAAAATAAAATTTGCCAGACCAGCTCAGGCGGAAAGCAAATGAAGCTCTATTTACAAGCACACTAAAATCCAGAAATATGAAATGCAAGGAATATATCACAGTCTCACAGTATATCAGAGGTTGGAAGGGACCTCAAGAGATCATCAGGTCCAACCCCCCTGCCAGAGCAGGATCACTTAGTGTAATCTGCACAGGAATGCATCCAGGTGGGTTTGGAAAGTCTCCAGAGAAGGAGACTCCACAACTCCCCTGGGGAGCCTGTTCCAGGGCTCTGTCACCCTCACTATAAAAAAGTTTCTCCTCATGTTGAGGTGAAAACTTCTGTGTTCTAGTTTGAACCCATTGTTCTTTGCCTTGTCACTGTGAACCACTGAAAAATGCCTTGCCCCCTCCACTTGACACCCAGCCCTCAGATATTTACAGACATTCATCAGATCCCCTCTCAATCTTCTCAAGATTAAATAGCCCCAAAGATCTCAGTCTCTCTTCATAGGGGAGATGCTCAAGTCCCCTAATCATCCTCGTGGCTCTATATATACAAAATATACAATACTTACATATATTTACACTTCACAAACAACACAAGAACCCCCCTGGACAAAACCAGGGGGTTACCAACAGCTTCCCTGTCTCCCCTCTCCCAGAGAAGAGGAAAAGAAAGAGGGGGAAAAGCAGAGACTAGCTTGTTAGGACAACAAAGAAATGCAGCCAAGGTCAGCAACAGCCAAGCAAAAGCAGCAGCTAGTATCTGCTAGAGTGAGAATTAGGTTATACAACTAACTTTTATTAGTTATCAGACCAATGGGATTATTTAGACCTTAATATTTCCCTTTTCCATCCAATGATAATTCATTTACATTTTATCGGTTTTTCACTCAATCTGTGGAAAATTTTCCTAGGCACCAGCATAAAACTGCAACCATCCCCTAAAGCTTTGCTATGGTTTTTTGTTTGGGAAAGGGAACAGATCATTAGAAAATTTCATACTGCTCTTCAGTGCCATTTTGGTCCAAAATATGAACATTTTCTGTTCACTGAAAGCTGGATTTTTGTTTATTCTTACTAAATATCAATAATCACAGATTCACAGGTTGCATCAGGTTGGAAAGGACCCTCAAAGATCATCTGGCCCAACACCCCTGCAGTCAGCATGGACACCTCCAACTAGATCAGGCTGCCCAGGGCAGCTCAAGATTGAGTCTGATCTTGAATGTCTCTAGGGATGGAGCCTCAACCACATCCTCAGGCAGCCTCTTCCAGTATTCTGCCACTGTCTTCTTCCATATGTCCAACCTAAATCTACCCTGCTCCAGTTTAGACTTGGGTTTTCTTTTCATGTTTAATCAAACGGAAATGCCTACAAAATTAAAAACCTGGTTCAAAGTCTTGAAGTTGTCAATAAGAATATTCTGCTGTGCGTGATGCAGGAAAGGAGACAAGCTCAGAGAATCCTAACAGGTGCTAAACAATAAACCTCCATTCAAAAAAAAAAAAAACCACCTTTCAAAATGCTGTTGAACAGTAGCCTCTGAATTAAACGTTTTCTAAAGCAGCATTTGTATGTGTTAGAAGACCCAATGAAGGAACTACCCAAATGGTCAGTCTGGATTTTCAGCAGTTGTTGGGAGGTTCAGGAGGACAGAGAGACAGCTTGGCCTTGAGAACCACAGGGCAACCAGCCTCCCACCAGTCCCCAGCCAGAAGTACAAAACGAGGGAGAGAAACTCAATGAATCAACAGCTGAAGCAGACAGAATTATTCCTGACAAATGAGTATCCCTTGCTGGAAAATGTGTCTTGTTCAACTGGTATTTTCTGCTGAGCTCCCAGAAGCTTAGGGAAGCGATAACACAGATGTGATGCTGTGAGGAGGCTCTCTCGCCTTCGTGCCTCCTGATAGCCTGGCAATCAGAATAATAACAAATCGACCTGGCATGCATCAGCTGGGCTGAAAGTGAGCTAACTGGTTTAAAAATACATCATCAATGGAAAATTAGCATTAAGAAAATAAGCAGCTTGACTGTGTTTCACAGGAATCGTTTTCAGCCCTACTTTTTCTAAACGAGCTTCAAAGGGGGCACGAAGCAGTTATGAAATTTGCAGGTGGGGGAAGTTAACAGTAAAAAAAAAAGAAAATAATAAAATCAAAGTTAAAGAAGCTCATATATGCTGCTCAAAGCCATGAAATGGTGCTTTTTGGAACAAAGAGAAACTAAGAAAGCAAAGGACTCTCCATGAATTCAGAAAGACTTGGTGATCTGGAAAGAGCATCACTGCCATGATGTGCCATCACGCTGCCAGGGTCTGTGCTGTGCCTACAGGGGTAAAGAAATCCTTGCACATAAGGGCAGGTGATTATCAAATACAAATGGGCTTCCTCACCTGCTGCTTTTAATGCTGGTTTGTGTGCAACAGCTCAACAGGTTCATTAATCTTTGGAGGAGCTTCAGAGAAGAGCCACGGGAATGACTTACAGGCTGGAAAATGCTTATTAGAGAAGACTCAAAGAGAAGAGTAAGGGCAAATATAAGATCATGGCATGAACTAATTAAGAAATAAAAGTAATTCAAAAGTCATGTGGAGGAAGTGGAGGAATTTGGAGTGAATTGTCATGTTCATTGCAATCTTTATCATCAAAGGCTGTTTCTAACTTGCCTGTGGATGTGTACCAGTTAGCTACAGATCTGCCCCTGCCAACCTTTACCCATATCACACCAATTATGTGTTGTATTACACATAGCTCACTGGTTTCAGGAAGACTGGAGGAGGTGTAAGCAAAAATTATGTTACAGCAATAAGTCTTACTGGCAGAAGAAACCATGGACCCCATGATCAGGTAAGACTGAGATGTCTCCTGAGAGGGTGCACACACTGCAACTAACCAACCTTTCTTAGGCAGCTGCACAAAGGAGGTAGAAGTATTTAAGGCACACTCTGTAAATAAAGCTGTTCAGCACTAACAAAGGATCTCTCACCAAAGCTTCTGCAACCTGTCCCATGAAAGAATGGACACTAAGATTTAATTAAAAGATAGTTGTTACTCCAAATCTTTATTAACTACCCAGACTGTTTGATAACATCTGGCATCCACCAGCTCCTCTTGCCAAAAAGCTTTCTCTTTACTCAAATAAACCTGTGGCTAACTCCAGAGCACAAAATTCTGTGAACAAAACGGCCTGAGCAAAAATTTATCTTCTGACTCATGCATGCACACAGCTGTAAATACAGAGACAGTGACTTGTTCTAACTCAAAGGCTGCACTTCGAGTTGAATCCATAGAATAGTTTGCCTGTAAATGTTGTAGCCAGCTTACTATTGATGAAGTGCCCTAATCACAGCCTTCCCAACTGATTTGATCTCAGAGAATCATTCCCAGTGTCCTCAGGAGTTTCTGGGTGGGGCTGTGCTCCTCACATTTAAGTTTCCATCACTACTTTCTGAACTTGCATCTTCAACACTAAACAAGTGGGTACAAGGCCCTGGCTTGTTCCTACTGTGCTGCTGATGCCCCAGAACAACATTACCAGATAAATGAGGCCATCCCATTCATTTGTGTTGTTTCTTTGAGCACTATCTTTGAAAGCTTTCAGCACTGCCCTGCTCTCCTCATTCTGCAGTTCACAGTCAGCAGCTGCCGTCAGCATGGGCAGCCTTGGACAGTTCCTCTTGCCTGCCCTGCTCAACCAAGAGAGACAGAGCTGCTGCTTGCTCCATAAAGCTGCCCTCCATCCTTCCCATGCCCCAGAGCCTCCAGGGCACTGATACCATGTCCTCAGTGAGGCACAGTTCCCATTTCAGTCATTAGCCATAAGCAGTCTCCTGAAGACAATAATTAGGAGATGCATGCACAGGCTAGGCAAAGCAGTCTATATTCCCATGAAAAATACTTCTTCCTCTGGAAGAGGGCTGGTCAAGGAGCAACACAGCAGAGCTGGGGGAGAGCTCATCCCTTACCCAGAGTGTCAAGTCACAGGATAAGGGAAAGCTCTTGGTGTGAGCTTGTAACTCAGATGAGTTTTGCATTTCAAACAGGAGGTGGCTTCATGTGATTGAGGAATTCACTTTTAATAGGCTAGTTCCCTGTTCTGATACTGAATAAAAAAGCTTTAGCTACCAGATTGAAGGCAACACATAGCTTTTTGGAGGGTCTCAGCATTATCTTTGTGCTCCAATTTTCTTTCTGTGAAAACTTTCATAGAATCATAGAATGCTAAGTTTAGGTTGGAAGGGACCTCCAACACCCTCCATCTAAGTCCAGACCCCCTGCAGTCAGCAAGGACATCCTCCATTAGATCAGCTTGCTCAGAGCCTTGTCTAGCCTCACCTTGAAGATCTCCAGGGATGGGGCCTCAATTACCACTGCAACCTGTTGCAGTGTTCCACTACTCTCATGGTGCAGAACTTGCTCCTAACATCCAATCTAAATCTGCTCTTCTCTCCTTTCAACCCATTGCCCGTTGTCCTGTCACCTCAGGCCTTTGCAAACAGTCCCTCTGCAGCCTTTCCAGCCCACTGGAATAAGTTGTCCGAGTCTAACATTATCAAGACAGGGATTGCATTAATTTCAGTGGTGCCACTCCTCAGGTACTCAGTGCAGCTGACAAAAATACACCTTCCTCAAGTGCTTGGACACATTCCTCCTCTCTGCCACACTTGTCAATAAAACCATTACGGTGATGGTACAGGATGAGGCCACCCACAAGGTATAAGCCATGCTAATTTTTTTGTTTGGTTATCTTCTTAAACTCCCTTAGCCTTTCATAAAGTCCCTGTCAGCATTTACATCTGTACCTCTCTCTTTGAAAAGGTCATCAGTGAAAAATCAAACAAAGCAAGTAAGTTACCCAGTCCTGTGGGGCATGTTCTGAATTATGCAGTCCTCACTCCAGTTGAAGTATGACTGCAGCAGCTGGCACCAAAAGCTATCTTTATTAACAGGAGGACTGGAAACATAATTTTTCTTTCAGGTTTAGTTCAGAGGGGGATATCATCTTTGGAAACCCAAAGATTACTCAAGGACAGTAGGGCTGCTTCAAATATTTATTTATTTTTCCTCTCTTAAAAAGATCTTCTTTAATTTTGCAAGACCTTAGCAATGCATTGAACTTCTCAGCCAAAATGCCAAGGCAATGCTCGTGACTCTAATGAATTTACGTATTTCCCTCAAGCAGAGATTCTTGTAGCATAGAACATGGCAGCTGCATGCAGAGACATTTAGATCAGACCCCTAGCACAGGTCAGATCAGATTTCCATACATGACAAAGATGACCTTAGCTCCTAAGTGCTGCCTGAACAATTCATAGCAAGTAACCTATGCCAATACTCCACTAGAAAACATTAGGAAGCTCTGAAATACAGAGATGCAGCAGATGCAGATGTTTTGTAGAGACAGAGAATCTACAGATGAAGCTACAGAGGGAGGCTTTGTCCCTGAACAGGAGGGGCTGAACAGGGATCTCCTTTTATTCTTGGTAACTACAACTTAATCTGCATTCCCCTACTAAAAGGATTGCAATAAAACTCCATATAAGAAGAGAACAATTAAGTCACATTAAGTGCAAAAAGTCATAATTTGATAATGAGCCAGCCAATTTCAGCAATGTACAACCCTAATCACTTGCAGAAACCAAACTGGGTTGATAATGCAGTGGCTGGACCATGCTGAAGCAATTCAGAGACGCTCATTAAGTCTGCTTCCATACACCACCAAGTCGCAGTGTGTTTCTGATGGAGATGCTCTGGGGACATTGTGTTACTTCCTGCCTCATTTCTGTCATGTCACCCAAAACCAGGAAGGGTAGATTCTGGATTCCCAAATCATATTTATTTTATGGGTTGCCAGACATGGTTTCTGGCAATCCAAAAGAAATCAGGTGCTTGCTGAAGCTAACTATCAGTTGTGAGGATCAGTTAAGAGCAACGGCAGCTAGACATTACCCAACCCACCTGAAAACCCATGGACTTGAACTACTGCCCACTTCACTCAGAGCAAAGGGTCTCCACACAATGCTTCCCCTGCCAAATGCCAACTCAGGTAGTTTAGGTCTTAGCAGAAGCAGATACTCTCAGCTGCTTTTTTTAAAACTCCTTCTCCAAAGGGGCTGCCCACATCAACCACCTTTCATACACTGCAGCCAGCTCCACTAAAACTTCAGAATCTGATGATGCTCCCAGAAAGACTCAATTATTTATGTATATTTTAAAATTATTACTTTACAGCACCGTCTATGCCTAAAGACAACCGCTGACCACAAAACACAGTGAATACTTTTTCCTCCCTGAAAGAATTATCCGTAATAAAGGTGTACCTATAACCGTTATTCCAGGCGATAAGAATTACTTCATCCCATCCAACTCCTCTGAGGACTCCGAGAAGAGCTCTTGTTCTGTTCCGCTCAGCACCAGCAGGTGGCAGCAGCAGCCCAGCCAAGGCTCCAAGAGCTGCCAGCCGCAGCATCTGCTTCACGCCCTTTTTCCACCCCCCTTTCCCTCATCCCTATCCTAAGCTTTCTTTAAATTTGCTGTAGCTAAACTCAGTGTCAGGCTAACTGTGTAAAACAGAAATAGCTGTGAGAGTTCTTTTTCATTTAATGAGAGTCTAAAGGTCTGATCAAACCTAAGTAGCTCCCAAGGAATCCATGAGTGTTCTCTTCCAAGCCAGAATCCTGTTCTTTCCGTGCAGAAGGCTGATGCAGGCTGCTCATTGCAACCACTCCTGCAAGCCTACCCCTCTTTGGTGTGTGTTGCTTCAGAGAGGGAAGGATGTGGCCCTGAATCTCCCATTACCTGCAGGTGACTATTTTCTGCTACCACAGGACACCATTATTCCCAATTTGTCACTTCATGGAACTTAGGAAAGGATGCTCCATACCCTCAGGTAATAACATACAACACACTGCTAACTCACTACCCAAATGCTGTACATGTGTCCCAAAACACATGATATCTGGAAAAACAGACAAGGAAGATGCTTCTTGATGACCTGAGAGTGGCAAAATTACACCAGGCCTGTAATTGGACAGAAAATAGATCAAATTGGGTGCTTATATGCCTCAGTTTTCAATGAGCTTTCACTAACTGAGTTAGGAGCTGATGGTCTTATTTTACCAACTGTTTTAAGTTTAAGCAAGAGGCAGAGATGGCTTGGTGTATGGAAACTCCATTGCAAACACAAGCATAGCTACATGCATCCCACTGGGTTATGACACTGTAAATCAAAAAGCAATCTGGCCTCATTCCAGGCCTACAGTTCCTAAACTTCTCAGGCAGTTTAGTAAACATCATCTGTGTTGGTTTCTTTTAAACCAACTTGTAGGAAGGCTACAGTGCCAGGTAAATTCATATATGGTGGCACATCTCCAGGCTGACCTCACCACTATGCCATTGGGAATTGCAACAAGATAGGCAAAAAATCTGCTTAGATTTTTCTGTTAAATGAGCTGGATCCATACCCATACCTCTGTCCACACCAGCTGCTGAAGGGATGTCATGGACAGCCAGGTCTCTGTGAGCTGACTTAGAGGAAGGGTTTTGCCAAAACACCAACTGGTTATTTAAATCATTTTTTTAAACCACAGAATCTCTTCTCTCCTGTGTTTTGCTTCCTCTAACAGACATTAACCAATTCAGATGTATGGGGTAAAACAAACCCCTGCAGCACAATGACCTAGGAGACAACTCACACCTTAGTCCTTTTTCTTCCTGCCTGAAGCCTCCCACTTCTTCCAGGCCCATGTTCCACCCTGACTTTCCCTGCTGTGGAGATGCACTGGGAAGTAGAAAGGAGACACTTAGCTCCCGTGTGCAGATTCTGAAGGCTGATGAGCTGCAGCAGCCAGTCCCACCCAGCTTCATCAGGAAGAGCTGAGCTAGCTGACTGGGAGGGAAAGAGAATCAGCCAGCTGCAAAATGTTAAGGCATGTCTACTACTAAAGCATTAACGCTTTACTAAAAGACTTATCCCAAGACTGTGAGAGCAGGTCTGACAACAGAAGGTGGTGGTGGAAGAAAAAGGGGGAAGGGAACTCTATTTTCTGGGCTCCCACCCATCACCTGTAGCCTTCTAAAACCAAGCACATTCATCCTCAAGATGCAAAGGATTTATCCCATCCCATTCCCATCTTCTTCTCAGAGGAACAGCTGTTCAAATGCAAGTTACACAACAGCACTTTGTGTCCCAGGTTCCTTTCATCTTTAAAACCAGTCCCAGCCTTGTCTGCAATTTTATTCATAAAGCTAAAGGATGGCTTTGACTGCAAGATACATTCCTGATTCTTCAGAATTTAAAAGAAGAAGTCAGAATGTGAAATTACCCTCTGAGTCCAGCTGTGCTCTGCTTGTTAGTTCACACTTTCACCCACACATGTTGGGAATGCAGTTCAAATATGACAACTCGAAAATTGCTTTCAATCACAACTACTACATGGAGAGGTTTTCCTTCCCTCTCTTTGTGTCCTTCCATCCCATAAGCCCAGAGACCAAGGGTGTGTAGAGGGGCAGAAGGCAAATCAATTGCCTCCTGAAGGTACTCCAAAGCATCACACATCCAAGCGACAGGTGTCAAGCTCTGCAAAACAAAACCTGACACAGCAAGAAACCCAAAACACACTTTAAGCTGAACTATTCTTCCAGGCCATTCAGCCTCAGGCCTGAGGTTGCAGCTATTCACAAGCATCCACTAACACTTCTGTGTCATTTCTAAGGCCATGGACTCACATTTTCTTTTCAGTCTCTTGAATGGAAGCGATGCAGAGCTGGAAGAACCAGCTGGAGCTGCACAAGAAAGGAGCACAGGAGCAGGGCTTTGGCTCTGTGTTCCAACTGGCAACATTTGCAAAGCTACACACAAAGTCAACCTGCAGCACACATCGACACAGTAGCTCTGGTTCTCTAGAAAAAAAAAAAAGAAGAAGCTATTTTTAAACTGCAGTAGCAATGTGAACTGCATAAATTAGCATAATTCCAGCCTTCACAGAGAGTTTGCAGTTGACTGTGGTGCAGGCTCCGAATTAACACTCTGCAGATTCCCTGCTCTACCAGCACAGGCAGCCACGCAGTTCATGGGGCTTTAAAATTCCCTTTTTGCAGGCTTCAAAAAATCTCAGCTGCCTCCTTTACACTTTCCCGTCTCCTCTTCAGGGCAGTACTGTCAAAGCCTTGGGGTTTATTACAAACCTCACAAGGCCTTCGTGTGTAGCTGGTGGTTCTGTGGCTTCGTAATTGCAGGGCATCCTACCATTTTCTCCACTGGTGGTGTTCTCCTTGTGGGCAGATGGCATGGAAGTGGAGCGCAGATGGTAACTCACAACCTACAGACTCCTTTTAATTGGGAGTAGCGTTTACAGCTCTCAGATTCTTACCTTCTCTTTAAATTATTTTCAGCAATAAAGGATAAATTGCTGTTTACAGAAGGCATAGCCAATAGTTATGGTTTATAACTATGTTTATAGCTGAGGGCCTTCCCTTAAGAAAAAGGGAAGGATGCACCTTCTGCCTTCACAGGTTTTATTAAAAATCCATAAATCATTAGTGGGAAGGATTTTAAATCAAGCACCTTTTGTTTGCTTTGACTAGCACCTTAAGAAAAAAAAAATCAATAAGGAAAAAGCAGCTCACACAAGCATGAAGGCTTAGGAGTCATACAGTTAGCTACTTAAGGTAATTTCATGGCTCCAGGTATCACTTTACCCGAGCTGCTTGGAACTGTAATGGATTTATCTCTGCAGAACACCTGCGAGATAAGACAGTTGCTGTTGACAAACTGCAGCAGGCAACAATGAGGTGACTCTGTCTGAAGCTATGCTGATGGCCTGTGGGTCTTCAGGGCTCACACACTCCCTTTGAAGGACTGAAACCCTTCCTGGCAGGAAGGCACAGCTCAAAATGAAGGTTCCATAAAACCCACTCCTATCATTCTTTTGAGCTTTCACAGCAGGTTCACTCAGGTGGAACAGGCTTTCCTAAGCTGTTGGCCAGTTGGAAATGTCCTGAAAACAGCAAGTTAAAAATACCTGTGGTGGGAAAAAGCAAGGAATGAAACAAAAAGCATCAGAGGTCAAGCCTGGATCCCTGAAAAGTTTTTATTAACCAAGAGGAAAAACATGAAAATAGGTGAACTTATACCTTAGTTGTAGAAAAAAGAGAAACAATGCTTAAACCCACCCCAAGTGACATGGCTGGTGAGGATTTTACTAACTCTCAGTCAGCTCTCACACACAGCCTAAGTGACAAGTTGGTCAATTTGCTCTTGTTCCAGAAGCTTGGGGTCAGAGTTGATACATAAATGGCACCACTTGTTGGAAGTGATGACCTGATGCCTTACCACCCATCGCTAAACCACACTTCTACCTCAGCTATAATGAAACCTCCTAAACTGCCTCACAGCATGGTTTCTGCCTAGGTGCAGGCTGGATACACGTCACTTTTACACTTACTGCCTTTAGGAGAAACCATTAGCAAGCCTTTTCCTCAGGTGGCTGAAATTATTGGCTTATGACACAATGAAATGCTTCAGATGTTCCACTGAGTTGTGGTACACACACGCACACTACACCACCAATGATTTGACTATCTGCTGCAGGGCTCTAATCTGCCACAGCATGCAGGCATGCTAATGAGCTTACATGTGGACAACACAAGATGAAATAATGAAGTATTTCATCACTGAGGGCACTTTATCTTGCTGACATTCAGGGAAGACGATTACAGGACGTCATCTTCTTAGTGGTTTCCCTTTCACAACAAAGGCAATAATCAGTTTTCATTAGGGGAGACTTGTCCCTTCTGTTGTACCGATGTGAAAGTCACATCCTGTACACCAGCACTGATGTCAGATTAATAACTCCCCAGTACCTTGTAACACAAAGGTTTACAAAGAGTAAAGGAAAGGCTTAAACTTCAGATGCAATATTGAAGGATTTCTGCATATTAGAGGAACCTAAGAGATATGTTTTGGCCCTAGCTTAATGAGCTGTGCTCCAAACTAGCAATGGTCTTTAGCACTGACCATTTGAAACTGCTGCTTCAGGAGAAATCTCAGCTCAAGACTTGACTTGAGAGAATAACAAATCCCCAGAGGAAGAAAAAGCTCCACAGGGAGCACCCCAAGGAAGCCTTGGACTTTGTAAGGTCCACCTTCACTGCACAGTGTCTCCCAGCTCACCCAAAGGCACATCCAGAGCTCTTTGGCATGCGAGGCCCATCGCCCATGGAAAGGGCAGGGAATTTTGGCAGAGGCTGAAGCACCACACCAGCATTTCTGACACAGTAAGAGTGACTCGATCACACATCTGCTCCTCTGTGAGAAGCTGAAGCTGCCTGTGACAAGGTCAATTTTGAGAAGGGTTGGTATTAAAAGATTATGCTCCCTCCATCTTCTCACTGAGGCTGTGCTAATTATTTCAGGGGAGTAAAGGAATTCTTTGATCCTCCAACTCTGCCTTCCCTTGTGGGGTGACGCTGGCTGCCAGCACGGATCCCAGAGGAATGGCATGGCACGTCCTAATTCCATAATTGGGGAATTAGCCATTTTCAACCTTGAAATTTCACCCTAAGAAATTGAGTATGCAGTAATCCATGTAATCCAGGCCTCTACACCTGTCCCTCTTCCAACTAATCTCACCATCCCTCCTCATGTCACATGTTAATTTAGAGTCCTATCTGCTAAGGTCAGTGGAAGTGAGTGCTCAGGATGTCACCGCAAGTATTTGCCACACGACAGGACCAATTATTCCCTTTGTGAACCCTGTGAGATACAGAAACATCAACACAGAGCAAAGCCCCTTCCCCAGCCACACACAAATAATCTCCACAAATGTGCTGGGAAGCAGCAAAGAGACAGAAGAAATAAATAAATAAGAGCAGTGTAGCCCTGGATAATGCGATCTGCTGGTATTAAGTTTTCTCCTGAAGGAGTTAAGCATATACCAGCTGCTCTGCATTAAACCGAGCTGGCATTTGAAAGCATGCAAATTAGCTGAGCTCCCATCCACTGCAGCCCAGCATTTAACAGCACTGCTATAAAGGATACAAAGTGCTGGCCAAACCAAGCCCTGCCATTTTCAGCTGCTGTCAGAGAAGAAAGGAGGAGGGAGGGTACACTGAGTGATGCTGCAGCTACTCACAAGATGGTTTACAAGAGACTTCTTCCACAGGTGAATGCAAAGCCTGCTGAAAATCTATTGTTAGAAGGTGCTGAGAACCACTGCAAAATTACCTAGAATTAAATGATTTGCCAGTGGGACACTGACATTTCACAGCTCTCTTTGCCTAATGCTGCACAATAAACACTGAGTGAATCTGACAGGCCAGCGGCTCAGGAATGCTGACACAGCAGCCTACAGGAAGCCCAGGGTGGCATCAGTCCCCACCACAACATCTCACACCAAGAGGTATTCCTCAGCCTATGAAGACAGCAGGTAAAAATCTGGGTGTTCAATGCAACACCCTTCTCTCCTGAACCTCAGAGAGCTCAGGAGGCAACGGAGAGCCCTGAATCTTATCTTGTTCACATTGTGGCCAAAAGATTAAGTTTCAGCACGAATCTCAAGCTGCAAGAAGAGAGTCAAGGATCTGCTGTTAAGGAATCTAGGAGCCTTGTAGGCTGGGAGTTTGATTCCAGGTTCTTTCATAAGCCTTTTTTTTAGTCTCTTTGGGTTTATTTTTCTGTTTGTTTTTTTCTTGCCTTCTTTTTTCCCAAGTGCAAGTAACCTGGCTCAACAAGACAAAGCTGCAACTCATTTTTGTGTTTAAAAATATGGCATAGCTGCCGTGCTATCCAACCTGATACACCAAACCACTGGTGGGTATGACCCATGGGAATTACAGCCCACTGCACCACAAATCACTCCATGTGGGCTAAACCTTACCAGGCAATAAAAGGCTGAGAGGCTCATACCTCTTAGCAGGAACTGAAAGGGAAAGCTTCACTGCTGCAGTGAGGGAAGTTTGTGTCTGACTGCTTGGACACAGGATCCTAGGCAACCACTGCTCTTCCCACTTCAAAAGCAGAAAGTGGTTTTGTTTTGTAAATTAAACCAAGTTCACTACAATTCCCCTGGTGAGGCTGTGTGGGGATAAATAGGACACTGCTGCCTCCTTTCCAGCTCCACGCGACAGGACAAGCAACTTTTTGCCAGCTTTCCTTGGCATGTTACCCTGGAGGATCAGACCCCTGTGTGCTCCAGGGCCCATCCCAGAGGAATAAGATATATAAAAATACTCCTTCCCAAAATAATCTGTCCCAGTTAAGCCAGAGACAAGTCTGGGGTATGTATGGCTATCCTGAGAAGCAGACTGACCCACGGGTATTAAGCCAGAGAAGAAAACCCCATTACAGAGCTACTGCTGCCAGTGGCCAAGGCATGTTTGATCTTGGAACACACAGGACACTTTAAGTCTTCCAAACTCACTTTTAAATTTCTGTAAGACCCTTTAAAGTGAAGAATAATCTAGAACTGAATCAAGTTTATTACACCAGACCCATCCATTAATGATCACTTCCACCAGCTCTAGCCAAAGCTGCACACTGACCTCTGTGAATGTGTCCTCCTTCATCCCTTCCAGGTCTTTAACCCCTGACACACAGACACACACACTGTTCTCACATTACATTTCTCTAAGAAAATAGCATTTTTCTTCATGCTACACTGGATGAAGGATGATTTTTGACTCCAAAAAGACATGACACAAATCTTTGTATCTTCTTGATCTTACAATGCTACACCTGACAGTTGCCTACTTGCCAGAGGAAGCAAATTTGCCAGATCCCTTGTACAAACTGATTAGAAATGACTTCCTGGTAATTAATGTCTTAATCTGAGAGACAACCTAACTAGATACAGCATGGAAAGAAAGTCAGTGAAATAGTCTGTTACAAACACTTAGACCAAATCAGTTGCCTGTAGTTTCTAACAGTGGACATGGCTGAAGCAAAAGGAATCTGCTTATTCCCAATACTTCAAGATACACAAGTGTAAGAAAAGTCTCAGCATCCATGCTCACCATCAAATGGCACACAAGCTACATCAGCAACATGAAATCCCACCAGGGAGGTGGTGGAAGCCCCATCCCTGGAGGTTTTTAAGGCTAGGCTGGATATGGCTCTGGGCAACCTGATGTAGTGGAAAGTGTCCCTGCCCCTGACAGGGGGGCTGGAACTATGATCCTTGAGGTCCCTTCCAACCCTGACAATTCTATGATTCTATTCACTTTGTTCTACCCATGGGCAAGTAGTGGCGGTTTGGATTAGATGACTTGTGGAGCTCTCTTCCAACCCAAACCATTCTATGATTCTGTGCACAGGGGGAAAAAAAACTCCTGGTAAAAGTGCATTTTGCAATCCAGAAGTTCAGATTTTTTTTTTTTTTTATTTCTTCCTTTTTGGTATTGTTTTCCCACACATTGCTTCCAATTCTAAAACAACCCAAAAGTGAAATGAAAAACAATCCCAAGGATAACACACCTAAAAATAATGTCGAGAGGAAAATAAAAACAAAAATAGGTGGAATCAGAATAAAACTTGAGCTCTCAGCCTGGTTTAAAATAAGAGGTGACCTGCTGGCTGAATTATTTTTAATAGCTGGTTTATTTGGTTTGAGTTTTAGCAGTTATTTCCATGCCTATGCTTTGCAAAACTGAAGAAACTGAGAGTGCTTCCACAAACTGTTTCAGAAAAAAAACAATTCACAGATAAAATTAGAGGCATACAAGAAGCAAGTGCCAAGGGTCTGACTGAATTCCAGTTCTTGGTGAATGGAAAACTAGCAACTTCCTGTTACAAAATGTACCAACAGTTCATGTCTAATAAAACACATCAAATCTGACCAGTTCTATACCTCAAATAGAAATACTTCTAAAAATAATGTTCAAGCAGGGTATTTTTAGCCAGGAAAACTTCTCAGGACAACAACCTGAGTTTGGTTGAGATTGGGGTAGGGAGAAACAAAAAAATAAATCAATTAATGGGTTAAAGTTTAAGAGCATCTCTTGATTTATATCAGAATACCAATAGAAAGTTGCCTCAAAGCTTGAATAAGCAGGAAGTCAGCGGGGAAAATAGAAACCCAGAAAACACAGCCTTCTATTAAAGGCCAAACTATCATTTACTCACAAATACAGCTTCTTAAACAGCTCTTATGATATTTATTCTCTACAGCCTATTTGGGCAATTCAAACAAAATTTAATTGATTGATCAACTGATTTGATTTCAATCCCTCCTTGATTTCTTCCACTGTGGTAGGAAAAGGGGACTTGTAGGGCAAAAGCATTTAAAAAACAGCCTACAAATTAAACAGATTTAAACCTAGTGGTGAGATAATCTGGAAACAAACTACAGAGTAGACAGAAGCTTCTCAAATGACACTTCAAAGGAAGTAAAAATTAGCCACAACCAATCTTGAACTCACTCTTCCTATCTCAATAAAATAAAGACTTTCTGTTGGGACACCCTCTAGATAGAAAGAAAAAGTATGGGTGGTGCTGGTCTCATCATTTCCTTTCTTTTTAGTTTTTCCTCAGGTTTTTGAAGCTCAGGAAAGGTTCAATGTTTTGTTTATCAGCTCCCTTCTTTATAATTTAATTTCTTTTCCTATTTTCTTTCTGAGAAGTAAAGCTCAGGTTTATTGCCAGGACTTTTAAGCAGCAGAATCTGTTGCTCTCCTCTACTAATACCCTTGCACCTCTTTGCATCTCCAGGAGATTATTCTAGGACAGGCTTCACCACTGATTTTTGATGAGTATTTTGCAGAAGACTGTAGCATTATGATGAGCTCCCTAAAGCCTGCCAGCACTAAGAACATTTGTTCAGCTCAGCTCTGTGATACACAGATGCTTTTGTCTCCCACTTCCATCATGTTACATTTGCTTTTACACATGAAAATTGTTTTATCCTTATTTTAACACTGACAAACTGGGGACACTTTAGAGCTGCCTTCCAGCACCTGAAGGGAGGCTGGAGAGGGACTTTTTACAAGAGTGTTCATCCAGAGGACAAGGGGAAATGGAGTGAAATTGAAAGAGAGTAGGTTTAGATTGGAATTTAGGAAGAAATTCTTCACTATGAGGGTGGCAAGACCCTGGAATGGATTGTCCGGAGAGGTTGTGGATGCCCCCTCCCTGGAGGTGGATCAAGGCCACGTTGGATGGGGCCTTAAGTAGCCTGCTCTACTTGAGATGTGTCCCTGCCCATAGCAGGGAGATTGGAGTAGATGATCTCCAAGGTCTCTTCCAGACTAAGCCATTCTATGATGATGCTATGAAATTAGATCTATCAGGTGGTAGTTGCAGAGGTAGATTTTAAGCTTCTCAGATGAAGCCAATTTCAGTTCACACAAGCCTCCAGTAGAGGCTCCTAACAGAACTTAAAAAAACATCCATCCAGAAAAGGAATTTCTGTGGCACACACACTGGACAAAGAAATCTTGGAAAGGCAAGAAGGAAGAGTGTAAAAGCTCCCAAAGAAATTCATCAGTGCAGCCAGGGAGGCAAAGAGAAAGACAGCAAGAGGAGACATTAAATAATGAACTCATTTCTGGTTAGAGGACAGCTGGACCAAAGCCTCCTGCTTGGTGTTGCCATATATCAAGTGTCAGAGCAGAAGGTGACAACCAAAACTTACTTGGTAAAACAGGGACAAAGTGGGAGTTCACTGACAAAACACCATTTTATGGAGTCAGTAAGTTTCAAGGGCAGAGGGAGAACACATGGACACCACATGCAGGAGCATTTTGAACTGATTAACAAGTAGCAGCAAAGGAGAAAGATAATCTAATAGTCAGGGGACTAGCAAGTAATTTTCTTTAGCACTGCAGACTTCCTGACCTTGGGGAAGTTTCTTTGTGCTTCAGCCTTTCATTGATAAAATGAGAATAATATCCTTCCCTCTAAAGTGTGCTCTTAGGTTAAGTACATTAAAATTTGGAAGCCCTTTAGATGTTACCTATCAGCAGAGACCAGAGACATAGCATAAAAAAATAAATTACATTGAAAGGAGGAAAAAAGGTCACATTCAATGAGTGTTTCAAAAACACTGCCATGGAATGCAGAAAGTCAAATGAATTCAACAGCAGCATTATTAGCTCCACCAGAATTATCTTTGGAAATCCCATCTCAGGTGGTTCAGCAGTGAAGGTACTTAACTTGGGAAGGAACAATACACAGTGGCCAAACGACCTGCCATAATTAAACTGAAATCAGAGGAAAAAGACCCCACTGAGAGCCCTGGGGCTGTTTAGTCTTGAGAAGAGACAACTGAGAGGGAATCAAGGTCTAGAAATATCTGGGGGGTGGGTGCCAAGTGGAGGGGGCCAAGCTCCTTTCAGTGGTGCACAATAATAAGATGAGGAACAACAGGTACAAGCTTGAACATAGAAGATTTTACCTCAACATGAGGAGAAAATTCTTTATAGTGAGGGTAACAGAGCCCTGGAACAGGCTGCCCAGAGAGGTTGTGGAGTCTCCTTGTCTGGAGACTTTCAAACCTCATCTGGATGCATGCCTGTGCAGACTACCCTGAGTGATCCTGCTCTGGCAGGGGGGTTGGACTCGATCTCTGGAGGTCCCTTCCAACCTCTGATATATTGTGATGCATTTTCACTCATGCAGCACAGTTAAAAACTGAAAGGAAGTTTGAATCCCAGTGACCTCTTGCATATTCTAAATGAAAAACACAAACCCAAAAAACTCAATGATCAGAAGAACCTCCTGAGTTTACAGTGCAGTCTTGCCCAACAACAGACAGGACTTTTTCAGAATAACTAATAAATAGCATTTTGTGTATGAGAGATCTCTATCTTTGCTATCTACTCCACGGAAGTTCCTCTGGTAACAAAGTTAAATATTTCCAAAACAACACTCTCTAAACGTGGGTGCAATTTACTGGTTTTCAAATTAGACAAAAGAAGCAGCAGTGCAACAGTAGGATGCTGTTGTGGACAACACAGGGAATTTAATATGGAAAAATGAATGGAGGATGTATATCAGTGAGAATAAACTGGGAATGATGCTGCCATGAATCATCAACCTAAGATTTCCAACTAGCATTTGCAGTGAGCCTGGTGCTAAAAAGTCTCAGATCTTTCCTTGGCAAGTGCCTCTGAAGAATGCTTTTTATAAATTGCACAGCATTTTAAATAACACACTGCCCTTATATGGCCTTAAGGCACAACATTTCCAGTTACTGTAAAGTTCAGCTTACACATGTAAAACCATATCAAGAAGAAAAAAAACCATCACAATATTGAGGTCTCTGCTAACACATTTCTCAAGTGGGGCACCTTGATTTTCAGCTGTCTTTAAAAGTGGCCTGACCATCATAAGCAGATGACCATCAGTCTTCACCCCGTGCCTTCTGGTCTATGCACTAGAGACAGCCTCTTCTCCAGAATAATCATTGATGTGCAGGGAAAAGGCACACAGACATTCAAAGTGGAAGTCCATATACACCATGATGGGGAGAGAAAAAGTCATATGCACAAACAGTCCAAAGCATTCCATCTATATGTTTCATCCCTCCCAGTTTCATCTCTTTTCCAGTAAGCAGATGTCCTAAACATGAGGTTAAGCTCTTCCCTGTCCTTATTCTGCACATGCAACTGAATTTCATGTCATGTAGTGCAAAGAGGACCAATTGCAACAGGATTAAGAGCAACTCCCTAAAATACTCTCAGAACATCCTGTGGCTTGCTGGTTATGAAACCCTTCAGAGATATGATAGAGGTTTAAATTCTCTGGTGTTGAAATAGAAGCTGAACTCAGATAGCCCACTCTGAATGACTGCTCTGCCCACTAAGCACTGAACAAAAGCAATGCTTCTCTGCCACTTGTGTTGGAAGTGTCCTGATAGCACCTCGGGGGTTGACACAAATAGCTTCTGCCTCCAACTCAAAGAGATGGTTTTGGGCTCAGCTTCAGCAAGGAATATAGCACAAGTTCAATAGATTTTAGTCATTTTATTTCTTTGGGGTTTTTTGATATGAGTGTAACAATCTCTTCTTAAGTCTCTCTTCACCCACACAGAAGGATGTTATGTCCTTCTCCACGAGCTGCAAGCTCCATGTGGGGACCAAGATCTAGAAAGGACAGGTGCCAAAACATCTGATATTGCCCCAACTTGTGGATCCAAACTCAAAATGTCACCATAAGGAAATAATTTTGCTCCCTTACAGGGGATGCCAGGTGCCTGCATAGTGAAATGGCAAGGGCCACCTTGGTGCTTGAGATGAAAAATCCAGAGGAGCAAGTGATCACTGCCATAGGACATGGTTATGATTCTTGAGATATTTGGTCCTACTACAGTGTGTAAGACTAAACCCTACTGGGCTTATTGTCAGAAAGCACTCCTGCACCTGAAAACAGCTGAAGGTCTTCCAAGATGAAAACACTGCAGCTGCTGCCATAACATCTGGCAGCTGTCCATCCATCCTGCTCCTCCTCCCTTGGGAGGGACCATAGAAAAAGAACAGGGCCCTTGATACAACCAATCTGGAAAATTCTTCCTTCAGGCCACCCTTCCAAATTACTGCTATGAATGGCAAAACCTTGCCTCCTTACGTGGGCAGAGAGATCAAAGTTGGATCAATAAAAATAACAAAAGAGGACTGTGTTTATTCAAGATAATGGACAATAAAACAAACCTCACTGCTTCACACCTTAAAAGGTGCTGGTCATGTGCTAAGGCTGCTACCCAAGTGAGCTTCCTGAGAATGACAAAGCTTAGGACTTCTGCTGCTGAAATCATTCGAAGTGCAAAATGACCAGAAACTCCTCTGGCCAAAGTCATTCCCTGTTTAAATATAACAAGTCAGTGTGAAGACCCTTTCATCATCAGGATATATTAAAAAAAAAAAAAGAACACCACAAAAAAAAAAAAAAAAAAAAAACACACACACAAACAAAAAAACCACACAAAAACACCCTAGGGTTTATTCCAGATGTGTATAAGGGTTAAAACCAGCATAGTATTCTCTTTACTGCTGCAAGCAGCTACCACTGGGCAGGTTCTCTGATCATAATCTGCCACAAATTGAGGAAATATTTACAAATAAGAATTACTTTTGCAGAAATACAAAAATCTCGTCATGAAACCAAGAAAGAGCAGCATTTAATGAGGCTCTGCTGACATTTCACAATCCCAAGGACAGACTCTAGCACAAGGGAGAGAAGAGTACTTGTCCCTCCCTTAAGAACGAGATGTGATGTGCAGGTCAGCTTGTCTGCTGCCACCACCCTGCCACCAATACTTGTCTGTCTCCTTTTCCTGCTCCCAGTCCCTCAGGAACTGCTAGTTAGAGCTGTCTGGCCTGAGCAGCCCGAGACGTCACCCTGGCTTCCAGCAGTGAAAGTGCAGCACATCCTAAAATTCAGGGCACGGGGCCAGACCTGCCCAACCGCTAGTCACACTTGCTTTAAGAGAATAAGGTTACGAGGCCATAGGTTTCAGAATCTAGACCACAGGCACCACCCATTATTCCTTCAGGAAGGAAAGAGAGGGGAAAAAAGGCTCAGTATCTGCCATGACGTCCCTAGGCCAGTAGTATAACGGTATCGCCTTCTGCTGGGCTCAGAGCTTGGTAGAAGCAGCTCGCAGCCTAGATAGCTATTGCCAAAAGACACCACACGCTGCTACGGAGCCATCCCTGCACACCGTTAATGAACGCTGCCGCCTGCAGCAGCCCCGCTGCGCCGCCCAGCCCGTAGTACGCTCACACCCCAGGGGCTGCTCACGCACCCGGGAACCGCTCACACACGGCGGGGGCTGCTCGCCCACGCTGCACGCCAGGGCATCGGCGCGCCGGGCAGCGCCAGCCCTGCTGCAGGCAGTACTATGCTGACAGCAATGAAAGGAGCTGAGGAACCTGCGTTTCTCCTCCATACAGAGGAAGCAGCACACGTAAAAACGTGTTATAAACATGATCAACATGAAAGGGAAGTCCAAAAAATGCCTGTGGATCATGAGCTGCATTTTGTGATGTCATGCACACAGGGCATTAAACCAGACAGGTCCAGCGGAGTATTCATTTCCTACAGAACCCATGGAATTCAGCTGCACTGAGGATGGCATGCATACTGTGATTTAGCAGCAGGCACTGCCTCCCATTCACTCTCCACACAACTACCAAACGTTCACTGCTCCAGCACAGTACATGACCAAACAAAACACATCGGTAACGGTCAGCAATCTCACCCCATCCCAGGCACACAACCCACCCACCACAATTAGCACCTGCAGAAAGAACACAAAGAACACACCCCACAAACAACATCTCTACCACCTCCCTTCTGTAAGTCCCCCAAACTCAAGCAAAGGCAATGGAGAAGCAGCATACACAGCACCATCCCTCACCACCCCAGCATCAGCTCCACCATGCTGACAAAATGAGAGAATCATCCCTCAGTCACACATGCCACTATGCAGAACATAAAACATCCCACCACTGCAGACAGATGTTATTACACACACACATCCCTTTTCTCACTGCAGTTCCCATCAGTGATCTACCTCAGAAAGCCTGCTGCACACATTCAATATAGGAATAAACCCTCAATACACCTCCCCAACACTTGGTGCCTTCTAACCTGTGTATCAAATCCATTTTCTACCAAGCTACTCTTCCTTGGTGGGAGTCCATCTCCTGGGTTTTCTTGTCCAGTAGAAGATTTGAGAGGAATCTGGCTGGAATACAATGGCTTCGTCACCTCCACCTTGTTCCCAAACTTCAGGTAACAGGGCTGTGGGATGGTCCTGGCCGTTGGGACATGCAGGATTGGAGCAGCGCTGTGTACGGGTTTCGGTAGTCCCGATTTCATTTTGGAGGCCACCAGGATGGCTGGCATTTTCTCTTTCTGCTTTCCTAACACGTTTCTGTCAGCAGCAGCAACAGCAGAGACAGCAGGCAGGGAGAGAAAAAGGACACGTTGGGGAAGCTGCTCTACACTAAAACAGTCTGGTTTACTGCAGGGAGCTCCAAAACCAGTTTAGAACAGAAAAACAGCAATAAAAGGATAATAAAAATAATTAAAAATAATTAAAAAAAGCACACCACCACGAGTCTCAAAAATCTCCTGCCTTTATGCCAGCCTTCCACCTGTTTCCTCTAATTTTATTTTCAGTTCTTCACCACTGTCCTCCTTCCTATGTTTGCTGTTAATTTTAACTTGCTCCTTCCTTTCTCCGGCTGACTCCTGTAAATGTTCTTCCTCGGAAACGGGAGACTTTCACTCCATTATCTTGTCACTGCATCTCCAAAGTGAGGCAGCCTTTTGGAAGGAGAAAAAAAAAAAAAAAAAAAAAAAGAAGGAACCTGCTGCTGCATAAGCTTCCCCTTCCGCATGCACTAGAGAGTGAGCAAGCAAGCAGGATTTCCAGCTTAAGATGTCTTTCTTCAGTCTTAGCCAAGAAGCAGATGCAGCTCAGTGTGTTAATGACTGATGCCCTTGGATACGAGCCTTAGAGAATCAAGCTTCTTAAGCCTTAATAGCTGTGAACAGGACAACGATGCTGGAGCTGAAGGAGAAACGTCCACTGACAGCAAATTTAAACAGAAATGTGCCAGTGGACACAAAATTTCCCAGCTCCCCCAGTGCTGATCGTGAAAACCCGGAGGAAAAAAAAAATAGTAATTAAAAAAAAAAAACATAACCATTCAGCTGTCAGACGGAAGGGAAACCAGCCGCCACCTCATTTTCGCCCTCCGGCAGTGGAGCGGCGGGTACCCGCCCGGCGCATCCCGCTCCTTTCCCGGGCAGCCCGGGGCGGGGTGATGGGGGTGGCCCGGCCGGGAGGCGGCGGCTCCTTTGCCGGTAGAGTGCAGGCAGGGCGGCCCTCGGATTGGTCCTGCCCGCTCCAAGGAAGAATTAAAAAAGAAATAAATAAATAAAGTAGAGAAAAGCCTTTTTCTCCGCAGGGGGAGGAGCGGCTGCGAGTCCTGCGGTGGGTAGGGAACGGGGCTGCACCGCGGGGCCCCGGGGGAGGCAGCGAGGATCCGGGAGCTATACGAGGAGAGGTCAGTACTGGCGGCTGCTGCTTGAAATTTAAACCAAATCAAACCAAACAAAAGCGTTTTCAAATAAAAACACCTGGAGATGAGTCATTGTTCGCTGCTGTTCGGGAAAACTCCCACTGCCAGCATCAACCGGAATGTGAGTAAGCAGTGAGTAACCAGCCCGGTTATAGCCATGCTTGGCTTCGAGGAGCCTTCAGAGTCACAGCTTCCTTCTCATGCTGCTCTGCAGATGCCATGATCCGTTAGAATCCCCAGGTCCCTCATTCCAGCTAAGCATGACCCTCTGCAGAGCTGCACATGCCCCTGGTTCTGCCCACAGAGCTCCTAGAAGGTTATCAACATGGAAGCTCAAGCACCAAGAGATGCCTTCACAGTCTCCTAAGGGGGTCTTGGCAGGGGGACATACACTGCCCCATTGCCTAAATGTCACCTAGGCTGTAATGACAGCTAAAGGTTTGAGTTAGTACATGGGCTTCCATACTGCAAGAAGGACATTGAGGTGCTGGAATGGGTCCAGAGAAGGGAAACTAAGCTGGTGAAGAGTCTAGAGAACAGATCTGGTTGAGGATTAGCTGAGGGGACTGGGGTTATTTCGTCTGGAAAAGAGGAGGCTGAGGGGAGACCTCATTGCTCTCCCACCAAGGGAGGTTAGGTTGGATATCAGAAGACACTTCTTCACTGAAAGGGTTCTCAAGCATTGGAAGAGGCTCCCCAGGGAGGCGGTTGAATCCCCATCCCTGGAGGTGTTAAGAAGTGCAGAGATGGGGTGCTGAGCGGCACAGTTTAGCACCAGACTTGTTACTTAGTGGTTGGACTCTAAGATCTTTGAAGTCTTTTCCAACCAAAACAGTTCTGGGACTATATAGAGGGAGGGGAGAGATCCTCAGGATAGCATTCACAAAGCCAGCATGAGACAAGGAAGAGAAAAGTGCATCCAAATCACCTCCTCATTGCAGCCCCAGGTATCACATTGATTTCCTAAGTAGGAACAGAACACTCCTTATTCTCACCTCACCCAACACCTGAAGACCAACTCCCTACACCACTGGCTAGGAGGAAGGGACAGGAATGATCCCAGCAAGCTGAGGGAAACAATGAACCTAACCTCAAAATATATGAGATCCTTGCTAAGTGAGCATCCAACACACAGAGCTACTCAGTAGGACAGAGGAAGCACAGCTCCACAACCCTGCCCCATCCAGACTGTGGTAAGTGCTTGGAAAAGGAAGGCTGAAGCACACCCCACCACCCATTTAAAGGGGATCTGGGGCCTGCCTATCTGACACCCTGACTTTTGGGAAGGTTTCAAGGTGCAAACTCCACGTTTGTACACCTGAGGCTCTTTCTAGATTGCAGGTGTCATCAGGATTAGGATAGCATGTTAGAAAATGGAAACCAGAGGAGACCTTCATGCCAGGTCCTCCTGTGGATGTCATCTTAAATGACTTATCCAGGATTATTCCAGATAGAACTGGAAGTGAACTGGTACTAACTTGAGGAGGCTAATTTCTGTTGTTGGTGTTAGGAGGACCTGCTTTCACCCCTTGTATCTTTATCCACTGATCTCAAATTGGAAACTGCACATCTCTGTCCATCTGAGACAGATCTTCTAGTGTTTACCCCCTGTCATAACACCAACACAATGTCAGTTTGAACACAGCTGTGTAGAAGATTTCAAAGCCCAACCACTTGATGAAGAAAGTCAGATTTACTTTGTGTCTCCCATGGTAGACATGGGAGCAGAAATGTGTGAAATGCTGCAATGCCATCTCCATTGTTCAGTGCTGAAACTCCAGCCTTGCTAGCTAAAGAACATGGGGTTGAAGAATGAAACACTTGAAAAAGATCCAAGTCTGAAAACAAAGCTAATTTTAGGTCTGTAATAAAATACAGCAATGTTTAAAAGCTATTAGAAGATCTAATTGACAGCTTTATGTTCTGTTCTTCACTTACACGTTTTATGAGGTTCAGGCCACCAATCCCAGATGCACCAAACTTGCCAGTTTTTGTTGTTCTGTTTTCATCTTGGAAAGCCAGCTGGGTTACAGGGTACCAAAACTGACACAAAGCTCATTTCAGCAAAATAAGTTTCCTTTCGTCTCTCCTTTAACAGTTATTGGATCTGACCCTGTGATGATGGTGGATTGAATATTCCACAGCTGGAAGAAACTATTTCTTGGTGTGCAGTCCTGCCCACTGAAGTGAAGATGATGCCTTCTGAAGACACTCAGTCCATGCTCCTGACAGCTGTTTTGCAGATCACTATCATGGAATCCTTCTTCAGCAAAGCCAAATGTGGACCTTCCCGCTGGAGAGCAGTGTAAGGGAAAGGGATCTGGGTATCCTTGTGGACAGGAGAATGCCCAGGAGCTACCAATATGTCCTAGGGGCCAAGAATGCCAAGGGCATCTTGGAAAGGATTAGAAAGACTGTGATTAGAAAGTCCAGAGAGGTTCTTCTCCCCCTCTATTCTGCCCTGGTGAGGTCACATCTGGAATATTGTATTCAGTTCTGGGGCCCCCAGTTCAAGAAGCACCTCAGGGAGCTGCATGAAAGAGCCCGGTGCAGAGCCATGGAGATGCTGAAGGCAGTGGAGCATCTCCCTGTAAGGACAAGCCAAGGGAGCTGGGACTCCTGAGCTTGGAGCAGAGGAGCCTGAGGGGTGCCCTCATTCTTGGTGATAAAGATGTGCAGGGCAGTGTTGGGAAGATGGAGCCAGGCTCTACTCAGGGATGTCCAATGACAGGACAAGGGGCAACAAGGACAAGCTAGAGCAGAGGAGGTGCCACAGGAACACAGGGAAAAACTTTTTCACTATGAGAGTGCCAAAGCCTGGAGCTGGCTGCCCAGAGAGGTTGTGGAGTCTTCTTCTCTGGAGACATTCAAAACCCACCTAGATGTGTTCCTGTGTGACCTGCTCTGGGTGATCCTGCTCTGGTAGGGGGGGGTTGGACTGGATGATCTTTTGAGATCCCTCCCAATCTCTAAGATTCTGTGATCCTAAAACAAAGACAATCAACAGCACAAATCCCAGGGTTGACTGCTCTTCAGGAGATGATCTTTATGAATGAGATGAATGTTTCTGGAACAGTAAATCAGCAGTGCTGCCTTCCTTGCTCATACACCATCAATTAACTGAAGAGGGTCTCTAGACCCAAGTGGAAAGCAAATACCTAGATGAATTGCATGTGGGTATTGCAAGCAAAATTAAAAGCTTTATGAAATGTAGTGAAGGATCAGAGAACCAGACCTTGCTTTCAACTTGTGGTTAATATCCATCCTCAAGGAAGCCAAATGTTACATTAGTGTAAGTGGAAAAACTATGGAGAATTATTGTCTCAATTAGAGCACCTTGTTAACTTGTCTGCTGATTCAGAACTGCTGATGGAACTAAACTCAAGGCTTGAAAAATACCTTAATCAATGCTCTCCTTGTCTTTCAGGCATTACAGATGTATCTGAGAGCTCTCAGAAAAATCATTTTAAGCCAAGATGAATATTCCTAAAATGTCACCATGTGCTGTGACTATCAGAAGCCTTAACTGCTGCTCTTACAAACCCCTCCTTGTCCAATGTCACTAGTGCCAGGCAGCCAGCTGTCCTATAGACTGTGGGCACATTCAGCCTTGGCACAACTCCATCAACTTAAGTGAAGTTATGACAGGAATAAATATGGGCCTATTTTTGGGACTGCAGGCATTCTGCACATCCATCTTTTGTCCCTGGGCAGAGTATCCAATATTCACAGACTGCACTGAGTTAGAAGGGACCCTTGAGGGTCATCTTGTCCAACCTCTCTGCAGTCAGCAGGGACACCTAGATCAAGCTGCCCAGGGCCACATCAAGTCTGATTTTGAATGTCTCCAGGGACAGGGCCTCAACCACATCCCTGGGCAAACTGTTCCAGCATCTCACCACTCTCATGGTAAAGGAAACCTAAAATCTCCCCTGCTCCAGTTTCAAACCATTGCTCTTTGTCCTATCACCACAGGACCTTCTAAACAGTCCCTCCCCAGCCCTCCTGTAGCTCCCTTCAGATATTGAATATGCAAATGCCTGATCCCATCTACAGATTTACAATACCATTTCATGAAAGAAAAATCAGAGAAGGTGTAAATGGGATCAAGCTTCCTCATTTTTTCTGTTATGTTCCCAGCAGCAGAGGTTAGAAAAGAGGAGTGTGGGTAGAAGCATTATATAAGTTGGCATCCTCTCACCACTGCAATTACAATCTGTACATGTGAGTTCTTTATATAGAACAGAGAGAAAAGGTTTGGTTCTGTTCCCAGTTCTTTTCACAGAAATCTTGTCTGCATTACACTAATTCTGATCTAAAACCCCTTTGTAATCCCCTGACACATTTCCAGTTCTCCTTGGGTTGAATTCCACCTCATTTTATAACAGTGCCATGTCTTAAACACACAAGCTAGGTTCCACCTGGCCAAGAACAGCAGTTGGGAGGCTTTCAGAAGATACACAGAAACTTCCACCAGCCACACAAGTAACAGAGGCAGAGACTGTGTCCAGTTCTGGGCCCCTCAATTTAAGAAGGACATTGAGATACTTGAACATGCCCAGACAAGGGCAACGAGGCTGGGGAGAGGCCTCAAACACAAACCCTACAAGGAGAGGCTGAAGGAGCTGGGATGGTTTAGCCTGGAGAAGAGGAGGCTCAGGGATGACCTCATCGCTGTCTGCAACTACCTGAAGGGAGGTTGTAGCCAGGAGGGGTTTGGTCTCTTCTCCCAGGCAGCCAGCACCAGAACAAGAGGACACAGTCTCAAGCTGCACCAGGGGAGGTTTAGGCTGGAGGTGAGGAGAAAGTTCTTCACAGAGAGAGTGGCTGGCCATTGGAATGGGCTGCCCAGGGAGGTGGTGGAGTCACCATCCCTGGAGGTGTTCAAGAGGGGATTGGACGTGGCACTTGGTGACATGGTTTAGATAATCATGAGGTTTAAGGTGACAGGTTGGACTTCGATGATCCTTGAGGTCTTTTCCAACCTTATTGATTCTGTGTGTGAAAATGGCACCATTTCAAATGGGCATCTTCTGAACAATGCCTCTATTTCGTCCTGGTTCTCTACTACAACACTTCTACTGTGCTTGCAAACCCATGGAGCTGGCATCACAACTGCACCAAAATATTTTCCCACTTTGTTCCAGACTAGAGTTTTTTTTCTTTCCTGGTGCATTTATTGTTGGACTATGTGACCATTTTACAATCATCTAACTCACAGAATCACAGAATATTAGGGGTTGGAAGGAACCTTGAAAGATTATCTTAAGTCCAAGTCCCCCACCAGAGCAGGATCACCCAGGGCAGGTCACACAGGAATACATCCAGGTGGGTTTTCAATACCTCCAGAGGACACTCCACAAACTCCAGTAGTGCTTTACTCAAAAGCTACCTAAGTTTCTACTGTCATAGCAAATGCATCTTTGACTTCATGATGTTTCCATCAATTTTGGTCTGCAGCCATATCAGTTTCTCAGAATCTAATAAAGCTGGCTGGAGACAACATACTGACAGATCTGTGATTGGCTTTGACAAGGTTCATCTCTTTGACGTTATGTAGAGCTCATTCCTCAGACTTAAACTCATCAGAAAGAGGAGTGAAAGGGATGAGGAACACAAAGGCCTGTTTCAATGAATGCTTTCTGCAGTGTTGTAGGATTTAGATGCACATCATATGCCCCTGCTGTAGTCACAGCAGTGACTGCTGTTAGACATATACCCAGGGACAGCCTTTGTGCTCCTAACAGACCAGCTGTGTCATGCCAACCTAGAGCTCACCTCAACTTACCTATGGCTGGGACCCTAAGAAGAAACATTGCAACAGCACCTGGATACATATTTCAATCCCATTTTAGAAAGGTCCTTGCAAATCACATCTTCCTGACAGAGATGTGCATCTGGGTGTTCTCAATCTATCCCTGTGCCCTTTGTTTCCACAAGGTTAATAGTACCAGCTCCTGTATCGTTTTATGCCTGCTTTGACATTGCCTATGGCTTCATGTATTTGGAAGGGCAAAGCAAACATCTGTGACTAATGAGAACAGCACAGAAGTAAGGCAATGATGATCCAAACACCACAAACCATTCCTGACTTTAAGAACCATCAAGTTAAGATGAAATATGAAGAAGAGGACCTAGAAAACTGCTCTCTTCCCTGTGCTGCTTTTCTCTTACCTTTTCAAGAAGTGGCAGGGCACAAAAATCCACCACTTAACAAGTTAACAATCTCATCATCAGGTAGTCACCTTCTGTAACCTTGCTGTCCCTTATTGGCACATCTCAAACACCTGCTCCATCCTCTGACACAGCTGTCAGCACCTAAAGGTAGAATCCATCTGAGAAGTGGATTGGAGGAAAAGGCTGTATTTCAAAGCCTTTCTATTCATCTGGATCTGCTTAATCATTCCAACCCAGCCTCAGCTGTCACCAAGCTCTCCCACATCAGCAGTTTTGAACAAACACAAATTGGCCAGATTATCATTAAGCAACTTCAGCTATTTTGTAAAGAGCAAAGTGTCTCTATTCACACTAAATGGTGAGAGTCAGATTTTCACCTGCTCCAAATCAATGAGGTTCCTCTACAGCAAACATCAGAATCTGACTTCCAAATTAGAGGTATTTATCAAAATCTTCCATAGATAGCTGTTGCAATCCTATCCCATCCTGTCCTCCCATTATCTGCCTTCCATCCATACCCACCACCAATCAATGTGTATTAAACAAGTCCTCTTGTAGGCTGTGCCCACGCAGCCAGGGCAGCCACTGACACACAGCACAGCTCTGGAACCATGCAAGTAGGGCTCGTGGTGCTCACCAGCTGCCAACTCCATATCAGAGAGCAACAAATATCATCCCACACTTGCAGGCTTTGCCAAGGACACTTCACAACCAGAAGTCTGCAGGCAGCCACTCTTTCCTAGGAGCCAAGGGAAAAAAAAAAAAAAAAAGCAAGCACTCCCACCAGGCAACCATTCAGGAGCAGGTTGCTGCTGGAGGTCACCTGCAATGCACCATGTAATGTCACAATGATTAAGTGCAGTGTTACCAACACCAGCTATTTCTGAACGTGTTAGCAGAGACACCAACAAACTGCCCCTGGTTGCTCACCATGGTGTAAGAGGAAACACAGAAAGTGCTGAAGGTAGTGCCCCTATAGGAATGCTGCCTACCTCCACAGCTCCCTGAAAGAAAGATTGTCCTGATCTGATCACACAATCACAGAACGTCAGGGGTTGGAAGAGACCTCAAAAGATCATCAAGTCCAAACCCCCTGCCAGAGCAGGACAAGCCCGGGCAGGCCACAGAGGAACACATCCAGATGGGTTTGAATGTCTCCAGAGAAGGAGGCTCCACAACCTCTCTGGGCAGCCTGCCCCAGAGCTCTGGCACCCTCACAGGGAAAAAAGTTTTCCCTTCTGCTCCCATACAACGTCCTCTATTCCAGCTTGCCCCTGTTGCCTCTTGTCCTGTCACTGAGCATCTTCGAGCAGAACCTGGCTCTGTCCTCCCAGCACTGCCCTGCACATCTTCATCACCAGGAATGAGGGTACCCCTCAGGCTCCTCTGCTCCAAGCTCAGGAGCCCCTGCTCCCTCAGCCTGTCCTGACAAGGACATGTTCCACTGCCTTCAGCATCTTTGTGGCTCTGTGCTGGACTCTTTCAAGCAGTTCCTTGAGGTCATTCTTGGACTGAGGGGCCCAGAACTGGACACAATATTCCGGAGTAGAGCAGCAGGATAACCTCTCTGGACCTACTCACTGTAGCCCTTCTAATCCACCCCAGGATGCCCTTGGCCTTCTTGGCCACAAAGCCACATTGCCGTTCATAGAAGACAAAAGTACATCCTTAGAAGCTATAATTTGGGGTAAACTACTGGGGTCCTGCTGAAATTAAGTCAAACATTTTGGTTGAAATTTCATCTTCAAGATATACAGACAGGTAAGTCAGCCGTCAGATCAAAAGCTAAGACCATTCTTGAGAGTCAACATCCAAAGAAGCCAATCTGCCACCACCTCCATAGTGATGCTCTATCCCAAGGCAACTTGAGGAGGATTCCCCCATGAACAGAAAGCAGTGATGGTTTTCTGATTAAAAATCACCTCTACATTGGAGGGAGAGGTTTAACTGCACCTGACAAACAACACACTCAGCTTTAAACCAGAAAGCTTCAAAGGTCACTTGGCAATAAAACATAGAAGGAACAATGATTCTTTAATATCCCCAAAAACCCACCACAGAAAACTCCAGGCTGGAGTGCTGCAGGGCCACCACACAGCCTCCTGCAAGGCAGTGCCAAGCTTGCTTTCTCAAATTTCCTTGTTTCCTTTGCTCTCTCATCTCTCATCTGCAGACTGGCAAAGAACTCTCCTCCTGGTTTAATATTGATTTTTCCAGACTTCTGCTATACCCACCACCCAAAAATGATAATAAAAATCAAAATAACTGGATGTGGTCCTAATATTTTGTTTCATACCAAAACAGAGGAGGTTCCCAAGGTCACGATTCATGACATGTTTGTTGCCTTAAACACCTTTGATATTTCAACAGTTAATCAGTTTTACTTTTCCAAGGGGACAGGATATTATTCCCTCCTAAGGTTTCCTGCCTCCCTGACCTTTACCCATGATGCTGCAGTGACTCACACTGTTTAAAGCTACAGAATAAGGACCTGGCAGCATTGCTTTTACCTTACACACTCCATCATATGATTTTTGATAAGGCTGCTCTCTGTGTTTGGAATATTTTGGGGAGGGTGTCAGTGTCAAAACACCACACAGCCCTAATATGTTGCATAACTACAAAGGAAGATCTGCCTGATGTTTATCATTGAAAACCAAAGAACAAACAGAAGGCAGAGCACTGAGAAACTTCTGTATTTCCTATTTCCTCTTGCCATTTTAGTAGTAAGATCCTTGTAATATACAACCTTGGTTTTTAGATATATGTGATTCAGTTGATTCAATTGATGCATCCAGTTCTGGTGTCCCCAGCATAAGAAGGACACAGAGCTGCTGGAGTGAGTCCAGAGGAGGCCACAAAGATGATCCAAGGGCTGGAGCACCTCTACTATGAGAAGAGGTTGAGAGAGCTGGGGGTGTCGAGCCTGGAAAGGAGAGGACTCTGGTAGGACCCTAGAGCTGCCTTCCAATAGCTGAAGGGATCCTACAGGAAGGCTGTAGAGAGACTTTTCATCAGGGTTTCTAGACACAGGGAAAAGGGGAATGGTTTGAAGCTGAGGGAGAGCAGGGTTAGATGGGATCTTAGGAAGAAGTTCTTCAGCACAAGGGTGGTGAGACCCTGGAATAAGTTGGCCAGAAAGGTTGTGAATGTCTCCTCCCTGGGGGTGTTCACAGCCAAGCTGGATCAGGTCTTTTGCAGCTGAGTCTGGTTCAGAGGTGCCCCTGCCCATGGCAGGGGGATTGAAACACGATGATCTTTAAGGTCCCTTCCATCCTAAGCCATTCTATGGTTTTATGATTCTCTGCTGGAATGGTTTCCTGCATTCTGAGACATAATCACCTCCTGTATGAGAAAGAACATGAGCTTTGCTTATTCCAGCAGTACAACAACCTTTATTCAAGCTGGTCCAACAGTAAAAAAAACCAAAAACGCAACTCTCTGGAAACTCAAAGCACTCTGCTATAAAAGCAGGAGGAGTCAATCATTCCTGTCAGAACATTAGTGTCAAATGGGTCACCTTGTCATAGGCAGAGTGCTCATCAGATGCTCTGCTTCCTTCTATCCCTGCTGGCATGTGAAACAACAACATTACAGATGCTGAAAGAGATGCTGCTGCATTTCCAACTGCATCCATCTGTTTATCTTCCTAAAATGAATTTGAAGAGGTGGATATGACAAACACATCTGCTGCCTCAGCACATTAACAAAGATCAGCTGGAAAATAACTGGCAAATTATAAACCTGTTCAGGCAGCAATCCACAAGGAAGTTTCAACAGATGTGTAACATCAGTTCCACCTTCAGTTGTACCCTGAGACTTTGCACCATTGAGGCAAGTCCTGACCTCACTCATAACCAGCTCTGTATCTCCATAGCTCACTATTACTGCCCCTGGGCACCCATCTGTTCAACTTTGTCACACCCCAAAGACCACCTGCTCTCAAGGACAATGCAGTGGGGAGCCCACACAAGTCCATTTGTAAAATGACTTCAGACAAACAGCCCCACAGCAGCATGGCAGCAAGGAGTTGTTAACGAGCCAGGAAGTACAGGGGATGACAACTGCATTTCTCAGGAGTGAAACAACATGGATTTTAACAGCGAAGAAATTACTCTGTTGTACTCTCACTACACAAACTGGAGTGAATGCTGCACAGGTCAGCAGGATGGTCAGGCCTGGAACACTTACCCTGGGAGGAGAGGCTGAGGAATGAGGCTTGCACAGCCTGCAGAAGGGATGACTTTGGGAACATGTAGCAGCAGCCCTTGCTACCTATGGGGAGGTTATGGAGGCAGCAGAACCAGGCTTTACTTAGCAATACCCCTGGGAGGACAAGGGACAACAGGCATAAATTGCATCAAGAAAGAGGTTCAGACTGGTTACAAGGAGAACCTTTCAATCCAAGGACAGTCAGGCCATGGCACAGGGTGCCCACAGAGGTTGGGCAGTTTCTGTCCCTGAACATTTTCAACACCCAGCTGGATGAAGCTTTAAGTAATGTGGTCTGATCTCATAGCTGGCCCTGCTTTCAGTAGATTTCCAGTCTAACCTTCTAGGGGCCCTTCCAACCTGAATTACCCCAAAAACTCCTGAATAAGATAAAAGGTAAAATAAAGGATAAATTAATATCCATTAGGACGCCCCTGGAAGAACCTAAAGTGAAAATCAGCTATAAACAATAATTTGGTGCCACACAAGAAAATGCTTAGGCAGGAGGGTCCAGCAGAAGACATCAGCAGAACAAATCTTAAGGAGAAAACTGCAGCACATATTTCAGTGTGGTTTTTCTCTCAGTTCTGCTCCCACATCTCTCACAAATGTGTTATCACTTTGAATTATGTGAGCAGATGCTCACACTTGCAACTTACATTCAGCAAGCCTGCATTAATAGCAATTTGGACACAAAATGTGAAGCACAAGGCACTTTTTCACCCTAGGGGTAACGAGTGTGTAAACCACAGCACCGGGGCACCCCAGGAGGTGCCTTTGCTACCCACTGCACTCTCAGTAATATTCTTGAAGTATCCTGATTCTATCTGCAGAGTGCAGGTAAAGAGCTGACATAATGTAAGACAGGAAGCACAGAAGCATCTGCCGCTGATTTGTGGCCACCAGAAAGGCTGGCAAGAAGCCAATGAGATACTGGAGCTCACACCCAAGGAGTCTGCCATATCCACATGAGAGGTGAGGAGAACATACGGGGGACACAGGAAAAAAGGCAGCCACTGGGGAATATGGTAACAACCAGCTGGGAGGCAAGAAAGATGCTTTGGCTAAATGCACATGAAGTTCACTGAGACAGACTTTCAGTAACAGAAATTAGTATTTGACACACAATATTAAAGCAAAACTTTTGAAGTGCATCACTCTGCAGCAGCAGCGCCACTGCTCTGTGTGTCTATAAAGGAAACAGGAAATTTTCTTTGCTGTAAATAGCTTGTGCAGTTACTGGCAGTGAGCTGTTCCTGTCTTTTTCCAATTACAGACTCAGATTAAATGGTATATTAAGTTACCTTGTGCAGTTCAGGACCACCTGATGTTAGAAGAGCAATTTGAGGATGAGCTGCTACTGCTAATGATCAGAATTAAAACACTGAAACAGCAGCATTCGCTTCTACAGCTGAGATGATTTCCTGCTGCAGGCTTAACTTTCCATTGCTCTCCCCTGCCAACAGTTATCACTTTCAGTCTGAGGATTCCTGGACTGAACCTTTGAACAAAGAAATGCCATCATACAGAAAACCTTTCAAAACACTTTGGGTCACCACTCTGGGTCTTTCAAAATAAACTCCTTTATTCCTGGCTAATTACTTTTTTTTTTTTAGTCCCTCTGCACAGACGCAAAATATTTGTGTTCCTGCTTTGTCTTTTCTTCTTCATTTGCAGACAGCCGTGTCCCTTTCCAAAATCATCATGTTTCCGCCATGATGTTAGGGAAAAACAAAAAAAAAATTCCTCTGGAAAGCCTCCCCTGCTAGTCCAGCAGTCAAAAATTACAACTGTGTGTGCATATGCATGCGTGCACACGTCCTGCGAGCCGAATAAAAATGTGGTGATGTCTCCTTTGGCCTGAGAGACCCAGAGCAGCATTTCTGCATCACAGGGAAAGGGCCAACAGGGTTTGCAGCGCAGCAGCACGAAGCCAGCTCCAGCCCCCCTTGCGCTGTGCTGAATGAGGGGCTCCAATTCAACAGTCATCAGCACGCTGCATAAAAACCAGAGCACTAGCAAATGCCAAAGCTTTAGCCTTGCATTAGCAAGGATCAATGAGACTTCACCACTGTAAGCCCACCAGGAGCACTTGCTGCTGAAACACGCTGGGAGTGCTGCGAGGGGCAGCGCTGTGCCCACACCACTCCTGCTGCTCGTAGGAAGCTTCAAAGCCCATCAGGGGATAATTAAATCTCAGATATAATTTGGATAAACATCATCACTGTTTTATTAAAGCTGACGGAGATTTCCCACTCTAATAGCTTGTCCTCAGCTGCTGGTCACAGAATTATAGAATCATCACAGAATCAAGCAGGTTGGAAGAGACCTCCAAGATCAAAGTCCAACCAATCACCCAACCCTAACTAATCAACTAGACCATGGCACTAAGTGCCTTATCCAGTCTTTTCTTAAAGACCTCCAGGGACTGCTCTGGGTTGGAAGGGACCTTTAAAGGTCATCTAATGCTTCTGCAGTGAGCTGGAACATCTTCAACTAGATCAGTTTGCTCAGAGCCCCATCCAGCCTGATCTGGAACAGTTCTAGGAATGGAACTTCTACCACCTGGGAGTGACTGTTACCTGGGAACGCAACAGAACTGCACACAGCCCACACACCCCATCCCTGTGCCCCACATGAACACCTCCCTGGCCTGCCCCAACCCTTTCAGCATCACCAGGATGCACACCCCTCTCTGATAATCATCATACGCACAGAAGCACCCTGAAGTCACCACCTCACAGTGGTGCTGGGCCAGGTGCCACCTGCATGCCTCTGTCTCTGTAAGGCTGTCACCATACAGCGATGCTGGGCTAAGTCCCACCCACTTGTCCCTCTTTGGGGAAGGAGCAGGCAGAGGCCCAGCTCTCACAGGCACATATCTGAAGAGAGCAAGAACATGTTATCAGCTCAGCTGGGCTCAGCACCCAGCACTGCAAAGACCCCAGCTGGGAAAGGCTTGCTGCAGCCACCACCACAGTCTTTGCCAGCAGCTGGCAGCCAAGCCTTTTCCACACCTATGCACCATGTCACCTGCAAATAGGTCACCAAACCTCTGACCCAGTCTCAGCAGCAGCCATGCCTGCTCCACATGACAGCCTGGTGTCTCGGCAGCCAGCCTTGGCACTCACGCCTGGCACTGGCTCTCTGAGGAGCGAGCAGGCAGGGGGAACAAAGAGCAGATGGCTTTCCCTATCTCCACAACAATTTAATCACCCTGGGCTTGACGAGGCTGACGAGCTCCATGCCACCCACGGCGCCCTGCCAGCCACGCTGCAAGGTGAGGGAACTGCCCTCCTCCAAGGGCAGCCCTTGCCACCAGCCAGGCTCAGCGAGCACTCGAAGGGTCCGCAGCCAGCGCACGAGCTGCACTTACTCAACTTGAACTTCAAAAGGAGAAGAGAGCAAGACAGATCCCACCAGCTCGGGAAAAAAAGGAAGAGCACTTTACACTGCAAGGAGAGTTGTGACACTGGAAGTCAAGAGCGTGGGATGAGTGCCCAGCGCTGCCGCCAAGCTCCCCTGCGAACACAAGCGAGCTGGCCTGGCAGCTTGGCAAGCGCCGGCGAGCAGGCTGCCCAAAATAGAAACAAGTCAAATTAGTTGCTGCTTTGGAAACAGATTTCTTCGTTTTCTTTTCATGAACTGCAAAAGCAGATAAAAATATCTTCATCCTGTCCAGGGAAAGGTGACAGCTACAGTAACGGCAGGCCTCAGATACAGAGATGTTAGCAGACTGAGATTTCATTTCAGAAGCAATCAGTGCAATGGATGCCTGAGGCCAGGCTCCTCTGCATTAGGAGATGTGGAGGTGCCTTTACTGATACATGGACAAATCCAAAGGAAGGCAAAGGCAGCAACTGTTCTAGTGAAGAACAGAGGCTAGTAAATGTGACATCTTTTGCCAGCCCCAGCTGGAATTAGGAAACAAACCACTAAGTTTAGATTAGGCATGTTGTGGGCTCCTTAGCAAGAGAAAACTAAAACAAACAAACAAACAAACAAACAACAGCAAAACTAAAACCAAACCAAACAACAGAGCACCACCTTTACTTTTGTATTTCCCAAAGAGAGCCAAAATCAGCTCTCTAGGCTAGTATACAACAAGGATTCTTTGGCATATTTAGGGACTGAGATGCCTGGGTGCAGCAGCAGTTAAACCAAACAGCTCTAATTATTTCCAAACCTGCATAAATCACAACAGGGGAGCAGGTGCAAGTGGCGATAGTCAAAGTTCAACAAATGGAAAAGACAAAAACACTGGCGGGGTCGGGGGAAGTGGGATGTGTAAAAGCAAGCTAATGAAGAGAGAAAATAAACAAAGCATAATAAATAGATTATATAGATAAATATATATATAAAAGTACTCTAAAATAACAGCTCTCTCTTTTGATGTCAACATCTGTTTTGATTTCTTGTTTACAGCACAACCTAGTCCCAAACAGATCAGATGAAAAGAGGGGAGGGTCATGCAGATAGCAATGATAGAAGGAAGAAATCCAGGAAGATACTGTTTGTCTTTCCTTTTACTGTCACTATTTTCATTCCCTGCCCCATAAACAGGAGGGTGAGGGAACTCTAATGCTATTTGCAGCTTTAGAAACAGCTCTGTTCCTCTGATCCAAACCCCTTCCCCCCCACAAATATTCATCCTCCTTTCCATATTATGCTCCACCACCTAGAGTCAGAGCACAAAGGGCAGCAGCTCCCCATGTGTGTGCATGGGCACACACACACAAATCTTATGCAGCAGAGCTGTGCTAGGAGCAGATAATTACAGCAAATAAAAGGCATCTCTGAATATAACAACGTGGAAGCAAATTCAATTGCTAAGGACATTGGCTGCAAACAGTCCTCAGAAACAAAGCAGCAGCCACTATAGAGCAATCTTTCATACTTGCATAAGATAAGTAATTGAGTCATGGACAGGGTAAAGCCGGAGAGCACAAAGAAAGATCACAAGTCAAAGCTGGAAACTATCCCAATGGGCCCCACTATTTCAGCTCCCTCTGCTTGCTATTCTTCCCACTCATGATTTAAGCATGGCACCAAAGCTGGTTATTAGTCTGTAATCAAGGCCATTAGTGCTCAATGCAACCTGAAGGCATACTTGGCAAAACCCAGCAAGGCAGCAGCAGCAACGATCCCCTCGGAGCAATCAGGGCACTGCTTCATAGGATGCTGGTAGGAAATGGTCCCTTTGTGCCAAGGGGCCTGCAAGAGGGCTCACTCCAGAGAAAATGTTATCTTACACACTGTAAATACATGAAAATAAGATTAGAGGCAACTGTTGTGACAGCAATTAGCTTGCCCTGTCAATACACCCCCTCACACTCTGCTCAGATTTTTAGCTCACTAGGGACTCAGAAGCAAGAGTGGCATTGCCAAACCTCCTACTTCTTTGCATTTCCTGGCCACTTCTGCTACCCAAAGACTGCTCTTGTCCTCACCTGACTTCTCTTTGGCCACCAGATAGAGAAGCAAGCATCCCTCCAGTCTGTGTGAAGCCAGGCAGAGCAGGACAGCTTGCTTACTGTCGTTGTGCAACTCTATGGCATGGCAGCACATGTCATCAGTAATGACACAAACACAAATCTAGATTTGTTTGAAGCATTTCCACTGAAAACTCAGTGCAGTCGCTTGTCAATGTCAGCTCCTGCCCTACTACAGCCTATTAATAATCCTAAGCATTTTGTAAGGTAATTGTCTGCATTCATTACTCCCAGCGAGTAAGAAGCACACTGAATGGGGAAAAAACAAAACAAAAAACCCAAACCAAGACAAAACCAAAACATTTTTTACATTACTCAGGGTTTGGATATTTGATCTACTTCTTTCCCAGTAGTTATTTTTCAGTCACATTGTCTGTAGGTGCCTTAGCCATGAATGAAGACCCCAAACTAGTGCCAGTTATAAAGGAGCTGCTACAATATTTAAGAGATGTGTAAGGACAGACTGCAATATGTGATTGCTAGCCACAAAGCTCTCAATGGGTCAGGTATAGTTGACTTAAAGAAAAGCAGAAAATGTCAGCTTGCCTCATAGTTACAGTTAGGCTGGGCACCCTCAAGGTTAATGTAACTTCCCCTGGTAATATAGGAAACAAAAGAGACAAAACCCTTGGGCAGTAACTTCCAGATTTGAATAAGGATGTACAGAAAATCCAAAACAAGACCTTTGTGCTATTGTTATTTTTTTTTAGTTCAGTCTCTGGAAGCACCTCCGAAGGATTACTCAGAACCTGCAGAGTAATTGTTCTTCTCAGAGTTGTCCTTCATGAGATATTCCAAGTACAGAGCAATGGGGTGGCAGAAGTCTTACATTCTTTGTGCCTCTTGTGAAAGGGTTTGCTGAAATCTCTATAGAGTATGGTGACCAGAGAGGTTGAGTTGCTGCCACCCTTGAGCTGCACCACGTAACCCAAGGTGCCAGTGAAAGGGAAGGAAGTGGCAATACCATGACCAGATTGCATGCCCGTGGTCCAGCCACCTGTGCAGAGCAGGGGTGGAAGGCTGCACCCTTTCAGGGGACATCCCTGGCACCCCACATTATGCTCCCACACACACTCCCACTCCCAGATGGCTTCCAAACGTCCCTTCCAACACAAATCATTTTAGGATATTCATAATTAAGGCACAGAGCCCAGATCTTTACCTCTCAGCCAGGAGGGCAACATCTTGTCCTCTTGCAAAAGGCAGAGAAAAGGATGACAAAGCGTCACTCCCAAAACAAAAATAACCAAAATAAAATATTCCTGTTCCTACAGCAAGTCACCTGAGCATTCAAAATACCAACCACAAGTTTGTTCTGCTGACAGCTCTGTGTTTACACCTGCTGCTTTTCCTCACCCCAGGTCTGGCAGGCAACAAAAGCAGGAATGGAAATCATCTGTGAGCAGACAAGGGCTGAAATTAATAGGACAGAGAGAAGCACTGTGCCAGCAAAGTCACAGGCAATGGCACAGGCAGGCTAAGAGCTAACATTTCCAGCCTGCTGAACACCAAGATCCCATGTTGGGATTGTGTTTTCATAGAATGGCTTAGGTTGGAAGGGACCTCAGAGCTCATCTACTCCAACCTCCCCACCATGGGCAGGGATGCCTCTCAACTAGACTTGGTTGTCCAGGGCATCATCTAACCTGGCCTTGAACACCCCCAGGAGGAGACATTCACAACCTCCTTGGCCAACCTGTTCCAGAACTACTTCCTAAGATCCAGTCTGAACCTATTCTCCTTCAGTTTCAAACCATTCCCCCTTTTCCTGTCTCTAGACCCCCTTCAGAAAAGTCCCTCTGCAGCCTTCCTGTAGGGATCCCTTCAGGTGTTGGAAGGTAGCTGTAAGGTACTCCTGGAGTCTTCTCCAGGCTGAACACCCCCAGCTCCCTCAGCCTATCCTCATGGCAGAGGGGCTCCAGCCCTTGGATCACCTTTGTGACCTCCTCTAGACTCACTCCAGCAGCTCTGTGTCCTTCTTATGCTGGGGACACCAGAACTGGATGCAGTATTCCAGGTAGGGTCTCACAGGAGCAGAGTATTTTGTTGTTTGTTTATGACTTGGAAAATAGCAACACAGTAAGCTCCCATCAGCACTGGCATTAAACAGTCATTTCTGAAGCCCAGCATAGAAAGACAAGGGCTTTTTTGCTTGCCTGCTTGGCTTTTAATAATGGATATACAATCCTCACATTCTAGAATTTATGTTTTTCTTACTGAGATCTATAAGAAGAAAGATTAATAACAATCTGCACATCTGTCCTATCTCATGATGCTGACTCACAGGCAGGAGCAACACACTGGAAAGACTGACAAAGTCCCTAGGACCTGCTGTGTGCCCCAGCCCTAATGCATGTTTGAATCCAGGTTCCCACAAAGTAGGCCTTGATTTACTGCACTTCAGAGCAAGCCACATGCAGGCAAAGAAAGTCACTGCTGCTCTAAACTGCAAGAGCCTGAGCACTGAACTGCAGAGGTCCAGCCCCTGCCCATCCACAGCTACATCACCACAAATGAGCCCTGCAGTCGTGACCCTGTGCTGCTCCCAGCACAAGTCACCCCATGAGTCACAGCCCTCCATCAGCTGATACATCCCCAAATCCACCAAGTCATGCCCTGCTGTTTTCTCAGGCTGTCAGGTCACCCTGAGGAGTTACTGGAATAGCTGAATCACTAATTTGCCAGCACATTTGCTGCTGTCATTGGCCCAGGTCTGACACTGCCCTTGCCTCTGGGTCTTGCCATGTCAGCCTGTGCAGAGCTGGTGTTGAAGCTTCTGGCACTCAATGCTACAGAACTGAGGGAGGGCATTCAGAGAAAGGCAGTGAGCAGAGCTTCATGGGCAAGGGGCACTACCTGTAAAATAAGAAGCCAAACAGACTCCAAAAAAAAGTCAAGACTCCACTATGAGCACAGATACTCCTCCCAGACTGTTAAGAGCAAATGCTTACTAGTGGCTCTGGCAAATGCAATCATTAACCCCCTGGGCCAGGCTTTTGGGAGGGAGGCAAGACCTAGCTATCACAGGATCTCAGGAGTCTATGGTATCAAGAGACAGGAAGCAAAAATAAATCTGATTGTGACTGACAAACCTCTAATTCACATCTGAGGCTGACATCTAGCTATAACACCAGGTAAGTGCAGGATTGACACCAGAGGTATCAAAGCTGATATAATTGTGCAGGACTGCCTCTTCTCTCCCTCAAAGAGAAAAAGTGTTTTAGAAAAGGACCAAGAATCAAAGGAGGAAAAACGCAGACCATAACCTTCTTTTTTGTAATTATGCTTTTAACCCAAACGTTATGCTGAGGAACAGCCTCACAGCATGGAAATGACTGCAAATGGCACAACTGATAAATACACACAGCTCTCAGCCCCACAGCTCTGTACCAGACCATAGAGGTTTGTCTTCTACCTCCAATCCCTTGGCTTTTACTCCTTAATTCCCAGATAAATCTCTGATCCTTGTGCCATGCTGGCATTAACAAATGGCATGAGTCTGGGCTAACATTTCTTTTCTTTTCTCTTCTAATTCTCTGCAGTAACACAAATTGTACCTTTACAGACTCCATCACCATTTGTCTATTTCTGCATATATTTCACCCAAAAGGAAACAGGTTTTCCAGTTTCACTTCTTGGCAGACGTGGATAGCCAAGTAATTCAAACATCAGGCTGAAAACACTGCAAGGAAACGTTTCAATACCAGTAATGTTTGCACCTAAGCTGAAAGCAGCAGCATGGAAAACACTTACTGATAATGAGTCTGGCAAAAAGCGAGCCTTTCCTTCACCATGCTCACTGCAAACCATGCCTGCTGGACCTAGCCTGCTGTTTACACTGCTCTCAGCAGGTATTTCCCACACCATAACTCACCCTGTGCTGAGAAGCTGGCTGATCTCACATCCCATGTTACAGTAGTTGCTATGTCACTTACCACTCCCATTGGCATGGCAGAACAGAACCTCTGCCATCACTTCTTGCAAGACTTCTTCCTCTGACAGCCACACTAGCAAAGCTTCCCCTCCTGGCACACTTCATCCAGGGGAAGAGCAATGCTCTGGTTTCCACAGCTTCACAAAGGGTGTTTCCTCAGTGTTAAAAAAAAAAAAAAGCCTATGCCACTGTAGACAGCCATTTGGGGGCATCAGATGGAGGTGGGCACATCCCACCTTCATAGCAGCAACTTACACATTCCATAGAAAATCCATAAGAGATACAAGTCTGGCCAAAAGTAGAGAGGGCCTTTGCTAAGATGACAGGATGAGGAGATTAAGCCTATGTATTGGAAGATGAGAAGGCTACAGGGGGGATCTTCTTGCACTGAATAAGTACCTTAAAGGGGATCACAAGGATCTGGAGGACGGATAAATTTGAAATAAGCAGGAACAGAAAAACAGGCTGCCCAGAGAGGTTGTGGAGACTTGCAAAACCCACCTGGATGTGTTCCTGTGCAGCCTGCCCTTGGGTGATCCTGCTCTGGCAGGGCGGTTGGGACAGGATGATCCTTTCCAACCTCCACCATTCCATGGTTCATCAACCCCCCCACCCCACTCTTGGTTTAAATATACCTAGCACATCTTCTTAATGCATTTTTTGCTGAACACTAAACGTCCAACCTGTATTGTTAAGTAAAAGCAGAAGAAATTCTTAAGCCTAGCATCTAACCCCAACAGGCTGACAAATATTACACGCCACAAAGAGCAACTCATTGGATACCCTTCTTGAGGGAAACTCTTGCCAGTTGCCAAAGCTAGTGGTCTATTTTTGTTGGAGTGGGAGTTCATCCACTGAGATGAAATCTGGATCTGCTGCTGTGGTTCCATCTCGGGTGCCTCGACCTTCTCGCACTGAGCAGGAAGCCCTTGTCGATACAATGCTGCTTGAGCAGTGGCCCAACCAGCCTGTGCTATGTCTAGATAATTCAGCCTAATGAGGGATTATTTCCTGTGTTTGTGGCTGAAAATACCCAAAGACATTCTTGGATTGCATGGTGATAAAAATTGAGCTATATTAAGCCTTAATTTTGAGCTACTAATTTTAAATAGCAAGTAGCAGGGAGAAGAGATACTGCCCAACACCTCCCCAAAACTCACTGAGGTTTGTGTCTGAGCCAGGAAAAAAAAAAAAATAAGTAAATGCAGATTTTCTGAGTTTGGGATTCCATAACCTACCTACAAGTGAAAATGCAGAGAAGTACCTGAAGCAAGAGACTTGTGGGCTAAGCTTGGTTACAGGCTAATGGGAGTTCTGCTTTTGTCCTCAGTGGATCTGGCTGGACCAAAACTAATCCTATTCAAAATACACAACAGCAAAGCTCATTCCAAACAAGAGATAAGGATCAAATCTCAGGCAAAACTAACAGCAGCTCCTCAGTAGTTTCAACAGAGAGAAAGAGAGGCTGTGGGAGAGTTTCTGGAAGAAGCAGTATGTCGAAGGAGTGTCACACTCTGCTGGCTATGAGGTCAGATACAGAGTTTCCTGGCTCCACCAAAAGGCCAACAGATTATTGTGATTATTAATAAATATCACACTTTAATTTCTTTTCCAATTTCAGAATGCAGGCCATAGGCTTAGCCCTTCAGTTCCCCAACATCTTCTGTGAATGGCTATGGATGGCTGACTTGCTCTCACCAACAACTAAATCAAGGCTACAGCAATATGCTGTAGACTGTGTGGTATTTATAGCCTTTGGAATCTCTCTCTGTGGAGAAGAAACACTGATGTCTACTGTGTTTGAAGAAGAAACATGTTCCTGCACAAACAAGTCTGTATGTTCCAGATGAAGGAAATGAAGAGTGGCAATGAAGCACATCCAGTAATTCTCAGCCAGCTGTCAGCCTCACTAGGAAAACAACACATCAAAAGCAAACAATTTTGTTGCTTGTGCATTCATGCACAGAAGACATTTTGTTACCATCATTCTTTCCATTTGATAATACCAGCATTTAGATATGCAGATTATTAAAGCCAAGCCAAATATTTCAGTTATTCTCAGATCATTGATCCCCTTCACTTGTCTTGCAGGGTTAGAAGCCTGTCAATCACTTCCAGCTGGACTGCCCTTCACTTAGACAACAAAACAAATGGAGAGCTGCACAAGACATGGATGAAAACCAGAAACCCAAGCTTTGCAATGCAATCTAAACAGTGTTACTGTGCCACCTCTCTGTGCCAGTTAGTGGTTTTCACACTTGTATGAGCATGGCAACATCTTCAGGTCTGCTTAGAAAGCAATCAGACAGAATCTGATGGCCTGACAAGCAGCCAGGTAGCCCTGTTTAAAAAGCGTAAGGCTTGCTTGAGGAGAGCCTCACAGGTTAACCAAGAGAGAAAAACTGCACAGCCCAGGCACACCTATGGCTTCATCTCACCTACCATCAGCTGTCACTAGGCAAAACTGACACTAAAACAGCACCACACAAGCTTAACTTCTTCCCATGTTTTTGATTGATACAACCTCTTCTTTCAGCTGCACAAGACATTCTTTCTGACATCTTTCCTGCAGTTCCTACACATCATTCTTCCCTTGCTATTTCCAAGGCAGCCCCACACTAGAATTTAAGTGGTTTGAAGGGACTTGCAGGGTTCAGTCATACAAGGCAGACTGAGCTGCTCTGTAATCCTCCTGGTGCCAAAGGAGTATACAAGTGTGAAAATCAGAAAAGTATTGAAGTATAAAAGAAGAAAACCAGCACTGGTCTTATTGTACTTGCAAGCACAACAATAGATGCCCAGGCTGTATGAAGGCTGCTTTAGTCAAGCAGTTAGCTTGACAAAAGATCATATTGCATATAGCAAAAATCCATGTAGGACACAGGCTGTGCACAGAAAGAATGACTATGATGTGCTGAAAGCCAGAACTCCCTTTGCCATCAAAGGGGAGAAACAGCACTGCTACAACATACTTCAGCTCTTCCCACAGTGTGTACCTAAAATAGTTCAGGTGAATCACATCCTAAAAATGCTTATTTCTGTTCTTTAACTATAAAAGGAGCCTAAGGCAATCAGTTCAAAAGTCTATGTCTGCACTGCAAAGGTCTAAAGAAAGATGAGTTAATTTCTCATTAAAAGAAATTCTACACAATCAGTCAGTGGTGAGCTGAGGAAATTCCTGCCCTGAGATTGGAAATAGGGTACACTTCTTTGATAATAAAAATAGATATCCAACCCCTCCCCACACATTTAAAAGAAATGAAGTTATCTCAGTGTGGCTGCACAAAAAGGGCAGCTGCCAACACAAAGGAAGTGGATGACTTGATTTTACTAAAGGGAACGTCTCACAGTGAAGTTCCCATTTCTACTCTCCTGAAATAAATAACAAACAGGAGTCTTAAAGGAGAAAATGAAACAACATTCTGGAAAGGTATTAACTATTTCTTCAAGACAAATTCAGTTCTTAAGGCAAAAGTGTCCACCCTCAGAGTGAATACTGACTGATCAAAGGGTTAGAAGTGAACAGCACCCATCTTCAAGCACTTAGCTCTACAGTGAGGACAACGAAGACAAAGAGAACATTACTGCTGCCTATACTTCATGTTCAATCCAGTTTCTAAGCCTGGTGACTATCACAAGCATTAAATTTCCTAAGTACTAGCACAGAGAAGAATAGATTTAGTCTGGATGTTAAGGAAAAGGTTCTTTACCATGAGGGTAAGGTTGCCCAGGGAGGTAGTTGAGGCCCCATCCCTGGAGATATTCAAGATCAGGCTGGACAAGGCTCTCACAACCTGAGCTAGTAGAGGAACTCCTAGATGACTGCAGTAGGGTTGGGCTAGATGACCTTTGGAGGTCCCTTCCAACCCAGCCTATGAATTCTATTGTATTCTATAACTCAAAGCATCCTACTCGATTAAAAAACCCAACATGATTGACAGCACTTGCCTGGGTAATTCCCAACAACTCTGCTTCTCTCTTTTTGGATGCTAAAACGCATTCCTGTAACTCAAAAGTAAACAATTATTCAGGAAGGTTATTGAGAGGGAAACTGAACTGGAAAGATGTGAGAGGCAGGCCCTGGGCTCCTCAGTCCATCAGCAGAGCTGTGACTCGGCAGCTGGCAGCACACGCTCTCATTTCCACCCAGCTCATGGCCTTGTCATGCTGCAGCAGGGGAAAGCATCCAGCCTCTGAGATCAAAAGCATTGACCTCCAAGTGATGAACAGCCACCAGCAGCCCTCTGACAAGTCAGCCAGCCTACAGATACCGAGCCAGGCTTACTGACAGGCTCTGAGCAGCCCAGGCATCTGCTCAAATTGCTGCCATGAGCAAGGACTTTTCCCTTCTAAGGGCCTGCCTCACCTTAAGCAGCTTGCTTTATGCTTTTCCTAATTCAGGGGAGGAAGGAAAGAGTGGAAGAGGCTTTCAGTCTCTCAAAACAATAGACTAGTAACTGACCAGAACATCTTCAGTTTTACCAGTGAAAAACAATGCCACACACAGACAAACATAAAGTCTAGTTCTCTCATTTCAGAAGCTGACAGAGCACAGAGATGGACATTTTGCTGTCCTATGCAGTCAGGGCTTGGGGAAGCTTAGCAGAGTTCAGTCACACCATGCAAAGTCCTTACTCCCAGGAATTCCCAGGCAGGGGCTGGCAGGACAGCACACTAGCAGCAGGCCAGAAAACCAAGGTGAGATTTCCCTGACATCATTTGCATAGAGCTACAAAGCAATAAGCCCCTGTTGCTATTCTGAGCTGCTCCAAAACCAGCCTCTCGTGGGCTGCTCGTAGAAACCACTGCCAACCAACCCAAACTGTGGGAGCCTCTGGCATGACCAGGATTTTGGGCAAAGCCATGACTACAGCAGCTCTGCAAAGGGCTGTAGAAGCTCTGACTGCAATGCAGGGATGCAGAGTGAGTGCCCAGCACTCAGCCATGCAGCATTTCTAAGCACCAATAAACTTCCATCTTGAGCAGACATTGCCCATTCACTCCAAGCTGCTTTCTGTTTCCTTGGGGACAAGGGAAAAGCAGAGCCTGCCAGCTTTATCTCCACTCGTGAATCACAGCCCGATCTTTTCTAGTCTCCTTGACTACAGCTAAATAAAACAGGGCCAGGCTCATTGGCTGGCCCTTAGGTGCCTGAAATAATGATGTGACTGCACTGCAGCCACTAAGTTTTAGAGCAGGGAATTTCAGGATGTATGTTTTGTGCCCTGGGGTGTGGCATAAAGGCCATCCAGGGGTGCCTGAGGTGGCAAAACACATGGAGGTAGTGCTAGAGAATGGTGCAGGATGAAGGAAGCAAAGGGTGAAGGGTCCCTGCTGTGTGTTGCCACAGCACATCAGAAGGATAACTGCCCCAGGACCTGCTAACAAGGGGATGGACTATTGGCAGTACCATGGCTGAGTTAACTCCCTGAATCTTACTTAGCAGTGTAAATGTTGCCTGTGTGAGAGCAAAACCACAAACCATGCTCCCCTGAGTATTAAATCTGAAGATAAGAGTTGATGGACACAGGGACACAAAGTCCCACAAATGAGTCACTGATGAAAAAACAGCTTCAGAATCTCCCTTCAGAAACCTCCCACTCCAAACCCCAAAGTTCCTTGTGCTTACTGGGTTAAGTAGCTTGCATTGTAGAGACAGCCTCAACTGATACCTCGGTTTCATTTCAGTTACAGGACCTCACATCAAGAACAGTCTCAAAAACTTCAGGTGACAACCACCCCTTCCACAAGAAAACAAAAATCACCTGAATCAGCTTTCTTATCATGAAAGGGAAAAGATCCTGATTGTATCTCTTGCTGTTCTGAAGCTGAAGAGTTCATTCCTATTTAATGTAAATCCAGAAGGTCAAACTCTGGTTTTGCTTAAGTCCTAGATTTGAATGAGTACAAACTGAAAGAGAAAGCAAAACCCTACTGATGCATACATCCTAACTGCCCACACCAGGCAGTGTTTTGAAGCAGACTAAATGGAGTATCCAAAGCTCCAGAGCAGGAAAGCAATACCACCATGGGATTTGGGAGGAAAACAAAGTACTAAGAGCAAGCTGCACACAACTTTCCTACACTGCTCTCACCTAATTAATTCTATATCCATAGAAAACTAGCAGTGCATGAATGAAGCAATCTCTTGAGAAACAGCTAGGTGAGAACTAATAAAACAGGAGATGGTAAAATTATTGCCAGGAAATCTCTAAATCTTTGCCACATATTTTTACAGTGTGTTTACCTATGTCTGACCTCAGTGCAATATTTACACAGTACAACTCCCAGAGCACTGCAGCACTTCCTTTCAACAGCCCCAAGGTGGGAGGCAGACTGAGGGGTTCTCAGCTCAGCATTCAGCCTCGGGATTTCAATCTGAGGCTTGAGTTGACCTGCAAGCAGAACAGTAGAGATATATTCAAGAAGCCTCCAGCAACAGCAACTTCCTCCCCAGGAGCACTTGCAAGTTTTCAGACTCAGACCCAAGAGTGTCAAGGCTGTACTTTCATCAGCCATCACTGTACCACAAAGAGGTTGACACGATAATTTCGAAGACTAATTGAGTCCTTTCTTTTTAAACATGAATTTAAATCTCTCCACTCTAGAAGCAAGAGATTATCTGCCAAAATTACAGAATCATTTGCTCTCTGCCAGGCAGCTAGCAATAAAGAGAAACCATCTTGCTTAAATGTGGTGGAAACCTATTTGTGACTGGAGCTATTGCAAATCCACAGACATGTGGAAGCTAACTTGATCCTGAAAACAGAATGCATGGAGGCTGACAGACAACAGCCATGGGTACAACAATGCCTGTGTAGAGCTGTACAAATCAGCTAAGACAATGCAACCTGAGCAACTTCAGGCTATCGAAAGCACACTTGCAAGATGCACATTGCAGACACTTTCTATAAACAATTGTTTGGTCTATCAAGACTTCTTTATTTTATTTTTTCCTTTGTGGATTTGATGCAGGAGTCCAGGCTGTGGTTTTAACAAAATCCTCCTGCTGTGAGCTGTCCAGAGCAAGGATTGCTTGTTTACTTCTTGAACTGGTGAGCACTGCACCCCATGTCACTTGCATGTTAAATCTGGAACAGTGGCACAGCCTTAATAATTCAAGGCTCAGGGGTCTTCAGGAAGGGTGAGTGATCAGACACAGGATCCTTTGACTTTTGAGGGATGTTTGATGTAATAAATAGTTGAGTGGGATATGTTTATGTTTTGTGTTGCCATTAGTTCTGTGAATGTCTGAAATCTTCCTTCACTAGCATGAGTGCAACACTCAGGATATTGTGCTGAGACAGACTTGCAGAGCAACAAAACCTGTGTGTATGGCTCACTGCAGGGAGGGTTGGACTAGATGGCCTTTAAAGGTCCCTTCCAACCCAAAGCATTCTATGATTGCCATTTTTCCCACAGACTACAAGAAAAATCATCACCCATGCTGTGAGAACACCACCCAGCAAACACACACTTAACCCAGCCATTTGAGGTATCCATCCCTCTCTTGGGGCTTCATGTTGCCATCCCTTCCCCTCTTCTGCTGCAGTTCACATGTGCAGGCTGAGGTGTCTTCCTAGAAGGTTCCTCCACCTTTATTGCAGCCAGTGTTGAACTAAAGAGCTGCTCAAAGTTCTTCAGACTGTCTGAAATGGCAGTAATTGTAGTAAGCTGAGCCTGTTTTGATGGGTACCAAGTGTGAAATTTTATCACCAGATGAATACCTCCGGGTATTCAGATGAATACCACGGGCACGAAGAGCAGAGCAATGGAAACGTTTCCTAGAGACCAGGCAGTGCTGTCTCAGCTGCAGCCCTGGCTCCCTCCATCTGCAGAATCAGAAACTGGCAGTGTTTTCTCATGGAGCAACAGGGACTTCTGAACACATGGCTAGCTAGGTCAGCCCAGGGCAAGTCTGTTTCAATTACTTTTTCTTTTAAAACCCCAAAGCCTTTTGCTGCACAGTGCTGTACTTTCTGACTTTGTCAAAGGAGAGCTGCTACAATTTCTAGGTCAGTAGATCTCCAGTCCAGCCCTCTGGGTGTATTTCCACAAGACTCAATACAATTATCATGTCAGACATCCCCACAGTAAATCTCTCTTACTGTCTGTTCTTTAGAAAACCCCTGGTTTCACAGTATAACATCTACTTGCATTAGAAGATATTGATGGGGGATTTTTAAACAAAACTTTACATTCTAAGCAGCTCTCCAAATGCTCTTTCATAATCTGAACAGCACCTGCCTGGCTCTGACAATGAGCAGTGAAGAAAGCAGTGATCCATGCTACTGACTGCCTGACACTGTCCACACACAAGCAAACCACACTGACAGACCAGTGAAGCAACAGTGCTGGTGCAGAACAAGGTGCAAACTCCAGCTCCCCAGCTCTGCCTTCAACACCCAACTGTGCCTGTCCTTAGGGCTGAGTCCACAGCATGAGATATCCAAACCATTGCATTCACTACATTGTCATAATTTTTGTTTTCCCTTCTCTTCCTTTGAAAGTAGATTAAACTAATGGGCCAAAGCCCTCATTATAGGTGTCAAGCCTAATAACATGATTCCCACAGGAGCATCAGAACCTTCCTCCCTGAAGAGAAACCCCCCCACGCTTACTGTGCAGGATTTTGAGAGATTCCTTTGTTCACTCTTAGCACAGTGTTTAAATTGGACTCCTCTTTTAGCTGCTTCATTAATTTGTCATGATCAGTGCAGAGGACCAGGCTCCAGTCAGTTTGGATTATCTTTCAAGATGTACACAAAGCACAAATTCCCAAATCAGAAAATTAACATTTTATGTCTCTTGCTGAGCCACCTGGAAATACTAGGAGACTGTTTCTCAAAAGCTAGGATATTTCTTCAGCATTTCCCTTAATTTCCTTTTGGCCATTATTACCTCTTACCTGCATAAGCCTAAGAATTGAACATGCTGAAAAATAATCTCTTACTTTAGTGGAGTAAAGATGAAAATATATTTGGGGTTAGGATCATTGTGATAATCCTATCCATGCAAAGAACACCAGAGGCAGCCTTGTGAGAGCTAAATATCACCATTCCAAGGGAAGGTGATTTCTCTTTGTAGGGAGAGTCCAGACAGTAATTCACGGCAGGGTTGATTTCAGCCAGGCTTCTGTTTGGAAACATCAGAATTATTAATTACCTCACATACAAAGAGTGACAAAACCAGTCACTGACACACAAGCACTGTCACAGCCTTTTGGTAGAAGGCTGAGTCACATTCTGCTAGGAATGAAATAAGGAGTAAAAAGTTCAGGAAAAGACTTTTTTTTTTTTTTTTTAGTATCTTAGTCCTGCAGACCTGACACATGAGACTTTAGAGAGGAAATGCTAACAATCCTTCAGCTCCCTTTCTTTCCTTAGCTCTTCCTTCATTCCCAAAATCACAGGGACACAGGATCACTTGCAGAAGGAAGTTCAACAGCTCTGTAACAACCCACATCCTTCTGGAGGGTTCCATGACCTGGAACACCAAGTAAAGAGAAACCCTCTAGCTGGCCAAAACTGATGCTGTAAGGAAGGCAAAATGTCACTGTCACTATTCCAAGCTGTGATGTTGGTTTCCTTTATACCTTGAGGAGAACAGACCGTGGTTAACCACCTGCTCCACTTCCAGCAGCCTCTGAAAGCTTTGGGCTTTCATCCTGTTCAGCTTGCTAAAGGCAACCCATTAAAAGCCAGAGTGACATGTTTGCAGGCATGCAGTCGAGGTATCAATACCTGCACCTCTTTAGCTCAGCTGAAGTCAGCTCCTTCCCTATCTCGTTTTTGCTTTGAAACTGAGGAGCACTGTGTACTGTCTGATTTACTGAATCACCTGGGGTTCAGCTGCACAGGCCTTTCCAGTTCATAAAGCTGTGCTTTTATATTGCAGAACCTCACTGAGGTGATCAGCTGCTGGTCTGTAAGGCACAGTTTAGGTGGGAAGATATGGCAGAGGTGGAAAACCCCAGCTGCCAGTCTTTCACACATGTTGAAGTAAGAAGGATGAATTCCTGATGCAAACTGATCAAGTATGCAGGTGTTTTGCCAGAAAAGAAAGAGACCTGATATCTTAGAGATGAAAAATAAGCTGTAAGGAACCACAGCCTCATCTAAGTCACTGCCCCAGCACCCTGCAGCATGCCGACAGCAGACTCTGCTTTGTGCTTTTCATCTTTAGAGGGTGTCTCCACCTAAGGCTTTAGGGAAATGTCCATAGATTGGTAAATCACTTAAAGAAGAAATAATTTCCTAGTCTGTTAGAGCAACTACATCCAAGGTCCAGATCATTTCAGCATGCACATATACCCCACACATTCTCCCTGCGCTCACATTTTATATGGAATGTATACATTTACATATTTAGAGATGGATTTCTTACACACATCATAAAAGGGGAAAATGTGCCTCAGGATTCTGCACTGGTTGGCTCCAGCTGAAGCTGCTGAAGGTCATGGTTTCTATGTAATGGCTACAAGAGATTTGGATACCTAGGTCCTTGGATGAGGAAGCAATGGTGGTTATAAAGCTAACAAATACTTAGGTCCATCTAGCCTTAAAATTACTACAGTAGGAGAAAACAGAGGAGTCCAGTGGGTAACTGACAGCAAGAGCAAGCAGAAGCTTTCACGATTCCAGCTTTAATGATGTGGAATGCACTGGCTAGAGAGGCTGACCCACAATTTCACTAAATATTCAAGCACATCACTATTCCATGTCAAAAAGGTTATTTCTGCTCCCCAACACACAGTTATTTTCTGATCACTTTAATACAGAAATTCACAGAATCTGACTGATATTCAGCTTCTCAGCTTTTCTATTTTTGTCCCTTTCCTGTTTACTTTGCATATTCATTAGTAGTTTCTCTGGCAGGCTGACTAGATTATAAACTGGAGAATGGTAAAGCAAATAAACATGTTAGATAAAGCTGCAGCAGAGCTGTATCTTTCAGAATTAAATCCAGGCAACTCTTCAAAAGTCATGGTAAGCAGAGAAGGTACATTTGCAGCCCAACTTCCATTTAAAGTGGATGACAAGTTTAGCAAGGATAATACCCTTCAAATACTGCCTGATTGGAGAGGCAAGGACATTTGCTCAAGTTACCAACAGCATTATCCTCCTGGCTTGCTGGGATTTGGTCCCCTGCTGTGAGCTAACAATAAGAGTTTTCCTTCTGAGGTCCTTGACATGGGAGCATTTTTCTTAAAGATCATGGGAAAGATTGGGGGTTGTTTTTTTCTTTTTTTCTTTTAAACCACTGGAAGAAAAACGTAAAGATTCATTGGGCTTGCTGCACAGATTGGTTTGGGCTAACTGACAGTCAGCAGATCCTAGAACAGAGTTTTAAAATTGCAGCTATTTCTTAATTTAAAATTATTGTAGCATACAACGAAAAACAAACATTTTATGGTGCTGAGAAAAGGAGACACAGAATTTTAACCTATATCTGGAAAAAAAATATTTTTCTGAAGACTAATATGAACCTATCTGCAAATCTGTGTGCAAAAGGTTTTTGTCCTGCTATTTTTCCTTCTGCTTTCTAACTGCTCAGGTCTGGAGATGCAGAGCATTGCGTTGATCTGATCCAGGACTGTTTCAAACAGACTTCCACTTGTGGCAGAAGGTTTGAGGCAGATGGTGCTTGGATATAGCCAATTGATGTACAAGTAAACTGGGACACCCTGACAGCTACAGCCAGGAGGCTGCATTACACCTCACAGGGAGCTTAGCAGGCAAAGCCCAGTCTTAGAGAACAGCTAACGCTTTCCAGGGAACTGATGAGGACTGCAATGCTCCTGGTATTAAAAGCTCACTTCCACCCTGGCTGGTAAAACATAAAAGAATTTTTTAATGTGACCTGTCAAAACCTTTCCTGCATTTAATGATTGAGCACTTCATTACTCAGCAGTGAGAGAGATCAGATGCTTCATTTTCCTGACTGCCCACAAAAGAGGTGAGTAATTAACAAGCTCCTCATGCTCCACAGCCATACATTATTATTGCTGCCTTAGTAGTTTTATTTACTGCAGGTTTTTCCTATGCATAGGATTTCCTGGTTTATTGCTCCGTGTGTTATACTAACAAGATAATTTTCTTCTTTTTATAGATGAAATAATGACATGCTGGTTTGCAGCAGAACATGACTCTTGGCAGGGGAAAACCAGGGTGCTGCTGCTCTGATGGGAGCTCCTGCAGCATGATGGGCTCCCTGGGAAAGCTACATTAACCCACTTGTCTGGATCAGGCTGTCTCTTCCTCCCACACCTCACCACTGCCACCATCCAGCTTCTCTGCAGCAGATCAGGGAGGGCAGGTCACCAGGGGCCACTGCCTTACTGAGGTAGGGACAAGGTTTATTGTGCTGAGCTGCTTTTTCTGCTGTGAAAAGGGAAAGAGCATTACTCTAACAAGGAAGGGAGCAGGGGTTGCTCTTCACACAGGGGAGCAGAGATAAGGTCCACTGCCAAAGCCCAGCCTGAATTCCTTCCCTCCCAGGGTGCTGAGGCAGGGGCTAGCCAGCCATGGAGGACCTCCTGACTTCCTCAGCAGGATAAGAGAACTGAAAAACTGTGACCATTTACTCCATTAGCCTGAAAGATCTGCACTCAGTTCCATACTAGTTAAATATTCTACCACTTCTGATTACTTAATGGATTTTTAATTTTTAAAATATACTCACATCTAATTCTTAATTCTTGGAAAGAAACAAAGGGCAGTAGAAGTTTAGTAACTTGCTCTCTACAAATACTCTGTCTCTCCTTATGACCAAGGCCATCACCCTCCAAACCACAGGAACCATTTCAATGAATTTCAATTTTCATCACAGTATCATAAGATCCTTGGAATTTCTGAGGCACAAGTCACCCAAGATGCATGTTAAAAACATTAAAGAATGTCAGCAACATCTACTGTATACTGTAGCTTGGAGCTCTTTAGGTCCACAGTGTGGGGAAGGTAAGACAAAAATGCTGCTGGTATATCCTTCCACTGAGCTGCGACTAACCCTCTCCTGAATCCTCAGTCTTATATCTGATTGAAGTACACTGGGGATAGCTTTTGTTTGGTAAAATTGTTGGTGTACACAATTAGGATGCACCTTTTCCATTAAAAAAACAAAACCAACTGAAAAACCACAAAGCAGCACATGGGATTCCTCTTCCTCCTGTTCACCACCTCACTGTGTTGCAGGGAGACTGAAAGAATTAGTTGTATCCGTGTTGATAGCTGTTGGGAAATCTCTGCAAGGTCTGCTAAAAAGGAATCAAAATTGATAAATAGCCACTTTTACATTTTTGGGCATCACCTTCTGCAACGAATTTGTTTTGCCTGTTTTACACCAAGACAGTTCAGTTTATAGAAAACACTCAAAGGCAATTCACAGCCTCAGCTCTAAATATAGCAATGGGTTTGGTCTCCCCTTTTATTAGCATTCAGCAGCATCTCCAGGCCCCAGCCAAACCCTGGAGACCCAGGTAGGTTTCATACACACTTGGGAGAGACTAGATGTGCTACAAACAGCATGCACTACAGACAGACACAAGAGATAACGGATGGGAAAGAAAGGTCTGTGTTACACAGACAAAGAACTGGGACACTGAGAAAGAGTGACTCAAGATATGCAGAAAGGCCATCTGAAAGCCACTCACTTTAGTCATAGAATAGCTTAGGCTGGAAGGGACCTTAGAGATCATCTGCTCCAGCCTTCCCTCCATGCACAAGAACGCTTCTCAACTAGACTTGGCTGCTCAGGGCCCCATCCAAGCTGGCCTTGAACACCTCCAGGGAGGAGGCACCTTGAAAAGCTGATGCCAGTGGAAGAACCAACCACTCATGCTAGCGTTCGCCAGCAAGCACCCATGGCCCAAAGCATCATCCAAAACAACTTGCACTTTGCATGCACAGTTTTGTAACTTTCAGATATTTACAGGCAAGTTCTTCCTCTGAACACTGTTACTGTGCTGTTCCTGAGAAGAGACTCTGGGAGACCCCCCCCTGCTTTGGTGGTTGGCATCAACCCACATCGCTTGCTGTGCACAACATTCCTCTGCAGTGCTCTCCAATACTGCAATGAATACCCAGACTGCTCTGAAGTGCCCACCCTGGGCTGCAGCCACTCTGATCCATCCTGCATGAATAGAGGAACAGCCTTTGACTGATAAACGAAAGCTGACAGTCAGTCAGACTCCTCCTGCACTCAGCTGCACAAGCTTTCACATCCAATACCCCTCCAAAAGCAGACATTTATAACTACAGGGCTCCTCGCTAGCGTTTGGAAAAGAAAGTTGCAGCTCTGTGTTTGTTGTTTTGAGTCCTGGTTTGTCGTTGAGGAATTGCCTCCAAAATGCTCCTACTCTCTCATCGCTCTCTGTTTGTAGGGAAGCATTTTGGAGGCAGTTGCTCAGGTCCCTGGGGGCAGATGAAAATGATTCACCTTGCAGAAGCACCCTTACCCCAGCACTACCACCACTTATTTCACTACTAATTGATGCTTGAAGCAGTGCTAATGAACTCTGCAATTGGCTTTCTTCACCTATCCCTCCTCCAGGACAGCTACAAAAGGTCACTGAACAGGAAGACATCTGAGGGGCCCAAGAACTGCATCCAAGCCAAGAACTCCTTTGTGGTCCCCTCATCTGATGCAGAAACACTCAGACATGCAGAGCAGTGCTCACAGCAAAGATCCTGCTCACAGCTCAGAAGTTCCCATCAAGCTCTGTAATGACTCCTTGGGTTGGCTGCCCTGCTGAGAGCCCAGCCATACACATCCAGCTGCTAGCAAACCGCTTGGGTTTGCTGCACACTTGAAGCAAAGGAGATAGGAAGCAGAAACACATGCTCCATCAAAAGCAGATTCACAGCAGGACTCAGAAGGAACCATATGGTATCTACTTTTAAACACGAAGTGCAGGGCATTCTATTAGCACTAATGCAACGCTGCAAGCTCTTGTTTGTGCCATCACTGATCTCGGGTGCTCGCAAAAAATCATTCCTCTAACTCTGAGCACATTTTGTGATGCTGTTGCTTACTCAGTTCTGTTTCAGGGCTGCCTGCAGGCAGGCTACATTTGCTGCATATATTATTTATCAGATTTGCCCATTTGTTCATCAATTATGTACATTAAGGGCTTAATGACTTGCACCTTGAAATCTGCAAGTCCTGTTTGCCCTATTTTCAGTTTTGACTGAGGCAGTCCATGAAAGAAGCTTCACAATAATAGCATTAGTAAAGATTTCTCAGATCTGCAAAATGAAATTATTTGAAGTCATCACCAAATGATATTTTTTTAACTGGCCTGTGAAACATATGCAAAGTCTTAGCACATTTTAGAAATCCACCCTGCAGCAGTTGTTCTGTAAATGCAAATCCACTGAGCTCAGCCATCTTGACTTTCATAGAGCTTCTTGACTTTATCACAGTGAAGCTCAATTTTACTGATTTTTTGCACTCTGAAGCTTCCCTGGCAACTCATCTTTATATAAAAAACATGTTCTAACCAATATTTAGCAGCTAAAGCAGCCAACTGGATGAAAACAAATAAAAATTAATTTGTACTACCTACAAGGCTGCTACGCTACCTAAAATAAATCCAGGAGGGGAAAAAAAAAAATATTAGAAATCTTAAATCCTAAACCCAGCTATACCCAAACACTTTTTCCTTTCCTTTGCAGCAGTGAACTGGTCAGAGAGAGAAATCATTTATTGATTTGCCAACATAATGCTTTTGTACAACGAAGCCGCAGGCTGACCTAGAGTGAAAAAGTCAGCAAGAGTTCACGCAGCATCTTTTGAGCAGCAGAGCTACTTGCACAGCAAAACTGCAGCTCTGGGTTCACAAATGGCAGCCAGACACATGCTAACACAGCAGTTCTATCAGATAGGAATATATTAACATTTATCACACAGAACCACAATTAATTGGGTGCCACCAGAAGAAAAGCTCTCCTGGCCACATTGGAACAAGAAAGCCTCTCCTGTGGATTTGTGCCCTATATCCCATACACAAACCTCCATCCATCATCAACAATCCCTGCTTTTTGCCCTTCTCAATGACATAGCCCCAGAAATCACCACAGAAAAAGAACATTCATAGAATGGTTTGGGTTGGAAAGGACCTCCAAAAGTCCAACCCCACTGCAGTCAGCAGGGACAGCCTCCACTAGAGCAGGTTGCCCAGAACCTTGACCAGCCTTACCTTGAATATCTCCAGGGATGGAGCCTCAACTACCTCCCTGGGCAACCTGTTGCAGTGTTCCACCACCCTCATGGTACAGAACTTGTTTCTAACATCCAATCTAAATCTGCTCCTCTCTCCTTGCAAACCATTGCCTCTCATCCTATCACTGCAGGCCTTTGCAAACAGTCCCTCTGCAGCCTTCTTGTAGCCCCCTTCAGGTACTGTAAGGCTGCTCTAAGTTCTTCCTGGAGCCTTCTCTTCTGCAGGCTGAACACCCCCAGCTCTCTCAGCCTGTCCTTGTAGCAGAGGTGCTCCAGTTCTCTGATCATTTCTGTACTCTTCCTCTGGACATGCTCCACCAGGTCCATGTCCTTGCTGTGTTGAGGGCTCCAGAGCTCTATGCAGGTGAGGTCTCACGAGAGCAAAGTGGCACAATCACCTCTCTCAACCTGCTAAGCCAGGCTGCTTTTGATGCAGCCCAGGATGTTCACTGCCCCCTTTCCCTCAGTCCCTAAAGCCTTATCACTTCACTACTACCTCACTACCCTCTCCCTGGCAGTATCTTTATTATCACCACAGCTTGGGGCTGGCATTTCACTCCATGAGAAGGTCAATTTGAATGCCTTCCCTCCAAGGCAGATGATTTTCATTAGCCTCAGCAAGCAATTTAGAGATTCAGTGCATTTACTGTTCCTTCAGATCTACTTCCAATTGGTAAATGGCTTCAAAAGGCAGTTGAAGGTGGTACAGGATAGAAGATGAACAAGCAGACAAAAGGAGCAACACAATTACCAAAAACATTCCTCTTCTTTGAGACAGTAGCTTCAGTACACAAACAGAGGTGCAGGGAGGGTGAACCAAACCCACAACACTTCCCAGTAAAACAAAAAACACATCAGGAGATGGGAGACTCCCCGAGCACAAGACTAGAAAGAACTGAAGAGATCTCACGAGCAATATTTTCTGAGATTTCAAATCCACTGCCCCAAACCCTATGGATCCTACCTTATTCCACCACATTTAGCATGGGTTGCTGCACTTACATGCACACTAAAGCCAGAAGCACTCCATCTGAGTATTTGCAATGACCAACTTGGCAGGTTTTTAATACCTTTACACAGAAATACTCAGCTTGTTCTGCCACTTTGTCATTGAAGCTCCTCTGCACTGCCACAGTAGACTGTGCCCCTCATAATCTTTGCAATCCTACCCAGCCATGGAGGAAAGGGTTGTGACCCAAGGAGAGTGCTTGTGCCATGCCACAGGTCTTAGTCAAGGTGTTAGCTGGGAGTCCAGCTTCGGAACTTGCTTCATGTCACAAAATGCCACTGCTGGTAAGAGAAGGGTGAGAGAACCGTTCCTATTCTTTGCTTGCTGGCAAAGGCTTCCCTGTGTGTGTCTGCTGAGTCATCCAAAAGGCAGCACTGGAGTCACCTCAGGAAACAATCCAGCCTTTGCTGGCACTGGGAATCGAAACCCAGGAGAACAATGGAAGGGGTTTGGGTGTTCACAGCAGTAGAGGAAAGGGAAATGAAATCCAAAAGCCAAGGGGAGTTTCAGCTGGAGCACATCGCTCACCCCAGCCCTTTGACTGCAGAGCACAGACCTTCATGCTTTGAACTGCCAGGCAGAAAACCACAGCAGAAATTCTTCCCTGCTAATGGCAGGAAGCTGTCAGTGATCTTTGATAACTGCTGTCTGAGATGAAAGCTGGGGTCCTGCACATCTTCCTTAAAACTAACTACCTGTGCTTTAGATCTACATGTAACAGTCTTCAGCAGCAACTTTTCCATGAAGTTTGAAAAAAATCACACAAATAAATTTACTGCTTGAAATGTAGAACATCAACTGTTTACTTCTCCCTGTATAAGATCCCCAGCACAGACTCTTAAGAACTGATACAGGTAAATGATCCCTCCCCCTCCATATTGACACAATTCAGGAATTTACATGACCCTCTACTGTTGGAGTGCCCTGAGCTTGGTTCTTAGCCTGTGTTCCAAACATATCACAGAATCACAGGGTTGGAGGGGCCCTCAATACATCATCTAGGCCAATATCCCTTGAATGGCACCCCAAGAGCAGCTCATTGTGCTAAGCAGACCATATCAAACCATTTTCTCTCCCATCACTGAAGAGTCATCAGCCAGAATAAATGAGAGACTTCTGTGAGCACAGAGGTACCACAGGCTGTGAGCTGCTGGCTTCACCCAGGAGGCATCACCAGCTCAGCATGCTACCCTACAGCAAGGAAGGGATTCTTTCTGCACAGTGAGTTTCTACAAAGCCAGCTCCTGAAAGGCAAGGAGGTTTTTGATGTGGTTGGAGTTGGGAGGGGCAGAGAGGGGTGTCAAAGGCAAGAGTCCAAGCTCTATCTTCATGCTGTTGGAAGGCATTCTTCAGATGCTATCCTGGGAGGTAGATTTCTCTGCTGCATTAGCAGCTGCTATGCACAGCCCTAGAAACAGCTCTGTTCTGGCAGCAGATGAAAACACTGCTCCTTCAAAAGACATTTTTGTCACCCTTCAGCTCAGCCTCTGCAGCAGTACTCTTGCCATTGATTCTTGCTTCTTGCTATTACTACTAGAGCATGATTAAATTGATTCTTAGCATTATCTCGACACATCCAAAGGTTGATATGATGAGAAGGGGGGCAGGGAAAAGCAAGATAGGAATTATGAAGGAGAAAAAAAGTCTTTTCAGTGATTGGATTGTTAGCTTACTGTGAAGATAAAATATGCACATCCTGTATTAGGTCTTTGTTGGCCACTCGTGGAGCACAAAGAACTAAATTAGCACTAATTACCAGGAGCTAAGATTAGTCTCTCCTAGCCTGTGGAAAATACAAAGGTGAGTCTTAATAGCAGAGCAAGGAGATTAAGCAACATGAATTCTAACAAAAGCCGTAAGAAAAGGGCAAGGAAACTATCCCTTGTGATCTGAAAAATAAAGTGGAGTTGCACCAGAATCCATTATGGCTTTCCTGGAAGAAACCACAGCTCCTTTCTTCACACCAATTCAGGGAAGGACAAAGAAGCTCCATCACAGATCCTGCAGTTGTTAGGAAACTACACACAGACCTCCAAAATCCCAACTCCTATTTACTTGTGCTCAGGAAAGGCATTTGTTAAGTATCAGCACTGCTGCCTAAGTCAGTACCCTCTGGAGTTTACAAAATGGGCATTTTCTTGAACTGCCTCAGCTCCACTGACACCAGCTGCTGGATAATGGAACAAAAATGCCAGACAAGAGAGGAGCACGTGGCCCACTTTGGAACATTTTCTCTCTAAACACTTCTTGTTTAAATTGAAAGAACTCAATCACACAGACTAAATATAGCTAAGAACAACCATAAATATGCAAGGGTCTTAGAAGAGAGGGGGGGAAAAAAAAGAAAAAGACATGTTCTGGGTCTATCCAACAGTTGTGGTATAAAAACTATGTATATATAAACAGACACATAAATATATAAATATAATACTTAATCCCAAAAGAATGCCTGGTTTACACAAATTGCTACCTGAGACAACGTTCAGCAGCTTTGGAGAGTCTGAATGGTGCAAATGTCACCCAAAAGCAGATGGAAAAGAGTGTCAGAGCAATGAAGCAGGTTGCATGTTGCATACAAACACTAAGTGTAGAGTCTTGCATCTGGGAAAGAACAACCCCATGGACCAGTGCATGGATCAGGCTGGGGACTGACCTGCTGCAGTGCAGCTCTGGGGTAAGGCACCTGGGGTCCTGGTGGACAGAAGAATGCCCAGGAGGCAGCAATGTGCCCTAGGGTGGATTGGAAGGGCTGTGGTTAGTAAATCCAGAAAGGTTCTCCTCCCCCTCTACTCTGCCCTGGTAAGGCCACATCTGGAATATTGTGTCCAGTTTTGGCCCTCTCAGTTAAAGAAGGACCTCAGGGAACTGCATGAAGGAGTCCTGTGCAGAGCCACAGAGATGCTGAAGGGAGTGAAACACCTTTGTGATGACAGGCAGAGGGAGCTGGGGCTCTTTGGCCTGGAGCAGAGGAGCCTGAGGGGTGCCCTCATTCCTGGTGATAAAGATGTGCAGGGCAGTGTCAAGAGGATGGATCCAGACTCTGCTCAGTGATGTCCAATGATAGAACAAGAGGCAGTGGGTGCAAGCTGCAGCAGAGGAGGCTCCACAGGATCATAAGGGAAAACTCTTTCCCTGTGAGGGTGCCAGAGCCCTGGAGCAGGCTGCCCAGAGAGGTTGTGGAAACTCCTTCACTGGAAACATTCAAAACCCACCTGGATGTGTTCCTGCATGACTTGCCCTGGGTGATCCTGCTTTGGCAAGAGGGTTGGACTTGATCTTTTGAGGTCCCTTCCAACCCCTGACATTCAGTGATCCTGTGATTCAGAAGAGGAATATTCCAATTTTCCAGTAGCAGACATTTTTTAATATCTTTGCAGATGTTTGGCCAATTTAAACAGCTCATGAGAAACAGAAGCTAGAAAATAATCTGGAGCATTTGGAACAGCATTCAGCACTTGTGTACAGTGCTCATTTCCCTTTGAGTTGGTAAAGTAGAGCTAATGAAGCACTAATGAGGTTGCTTCCCTATGGTTTTTTGTCTAGTGGTTGGAATTGCTGGAGTTGAGCAAAACATGAGCTTCCTTTGAGTTGGGTTTTATTTCACTTCTTCCATGGTAGCAGCACTGAGAGCAGATTGAAAAAGAATGAGCTCCCACTGCAATTTTTTTGTTGGCAAAAGAACTAATGTGATTTATCTCTTCCTTCTGGGTGGCAACAGGCACCAAACATGCAAGAATCTTGCAGCCCACCATGAGGGTGATGGTTAAAATAGGTCAGAAGACTCAGAAGCTGTGAGGAAGATTGGGGCAGAGGCTGGAAAGGGCAGGTAAGCAGGGAAAGGCTCATCAGAGAGAAGTCCCACTTTCACAGATTAAAGTGCAGGACCTTGGAAGGGTCTTTTCCAGCCTAAAAGATTCTATATTCACTTAGGATGCTGCATATTTAAACATCTTCTGCTAGCCAAAATCACGAGTTTTAGACTGACAAAAAGGGACTAGATTTTATTCAGCTGCTCCAATACCTGGGATCTCACAGACTGTGTTAGTGTTAATGTCAATCTTTTAATAGTTTCAAAGAGATTAGGAAATTATTTTTTTAATAGCATTCTCTAAAGAGCCTAGAAGTCTATTTTTAGAAGCACAAAGACAGGTTTTATTTATTTGGAGTCACTGCTGCTAGATTTACCTCACTCATTCCCCACAAATGAATGAACCTTTGACTGCTAAGTGATGATATTGGAATTAAAGAGGAAAAAAAATAAATAAATCAAGCTCTGGTCTAAGTCCTTGGAGTTATTGAGCTGCCTTAACTCTCCACTAATTTTTTAAATGGTGTAATTGCCATTGACCTTTGCTGTCTTTTAGGTTCTTTAAAGATGCAGGGAAGCTTCCAGCCAGTGAACTGCCAGCACCCTTGACTGAAGCACATTGATCAAGGCCAGTTTAGTACTTGCTTAGTTTAGCAGATAAAATGTGGAAGTCAGCATTTCTGACGAAGTTATTTGATTTCTAGGTAGTGATGCACAATTTTGACAAACATGATGACTCATCACCTGAGAGAAGGGAAAACAAAAGAGAATCTCAGGAGTTTTATCAGATGTCAAAGCCTCTTTCTGCAGCAGAGGTGAGGCCAGGATTCAGGAATGTACCTGAGCATGTGCTGGCTTAAGTGTACACTCAAATACCAGCTCAGTCAAGAGGAAGCAAAGGGCACAGAGAGGTGCCTCATCAAGGACAGGTAATGTTTCCTTCCCAAGCTCAGCTGACCTGACAGAGGTCAGGTTTGGACCTTTTTATGCCTTTTTACTACACCAACACCAAATGTTGGTTTGTTGTTTTGTGGTGGGTTTTGGTTTGGTTTTGGTTTTTTTCTTCCTCCAGGCCATTGCCTGTAACAATTCTGTAAGGTGAAGAGCTGCCATGCCAACTTGGCATATCTGCAGATAGCAGAACAGCTCACCTGAAAAGTAACACTAGCATGATTAAACCACATAAAAGGTAGGGGAGTAGCAGAGTGTGGTGTGAGCAGAGCCCTGCACTGCCACGCACTGCATCACCCCAGAGGATGAGAGTCTGCAGAAGAGAAGGCTCTGAGGTGACCTTCTTGTGGCCTTCCAGGATCTGAAGGGGGCTACAAGAAAGCTGGGGAGGGACTTTTTAGGCTATCAGGTAGTGATAGGACTGGGGGGAATGGAATAAAGCTGGAAGTGGGGAGATTCAGGCTGGATGTGAGGAAGAAGTTCTTCCCCATGAGAGTGGTGAGAGCCTGGAATGGGTTGTGCAGGGAGGTGGTTGAGGCTCCATCCTTGGAGGTGTTTGCAGCCAGGCTGGATGAGGCTCTGGCCAGCCTGATCTAGTGTGAGGTGTCCCTGCCCATGGCAGGGGGGTTGGAACTGGCTGAGCCTTGTGGTCCCTTCCAACCCTGACTGATTCTATGATTCTATGGGAGGATCATCCTACCCTGCAGGAGCTGCAAACCCAACTGTGCTCTGCTCTCAGCACCACTGCAGGCTGTCACCAGAAGACAAATCCTCTTGGGGGCACTTACTAACAACTGTACACCTCATGCAATGAGCTTGATAAGTGCACTGAATCCAGCTGAAGGGAGGTTACTCCAGTTTGTTCACACCCTCACCAGACAGAGGACAAACATCTCACCAGCAAGCAAATAACCTTTTCCAAAGGTAGCTGATGTACTTAAGGCTGGCTTATACCACCTGTGAAACCACAGGCCTGGTGACTGACTGGCCAAGTTTTTCCTCTTCACAAGTAGACAACATCAGGTAGCATCCTGCTAACACACACACACACCACCCCCAGCCATTTTGCAGCACGTTTGCAATGCATCATCAAATTAAACTTGGCATAAAAGCCAGAAACTAAAGAACTGTTCCTGGAAACACACCAACTATTATGAATATAGCTTCTAATTCTTCCAAAGTTCATCTGACTTTGAATTTACTGTAATGTTAGAGCACAGGCTTACTGGCACAGACCAGGTAACCACCTTAAGCAGTCCACAGAATCACAGAACGCTAAGGGTTGAAAGCTGAGTCCAACTCCCCTGCCAGGTTAGATGTTTGTGACAAGAAAGATTTATTTAGATGCTGCAAGATTTATGTCTTTGGAACTTATCAAATCAAATTGATTGGTAAGCCCTGGAGCAGGCTGCCCAGAGAGGTTGTGGAGTTTCCTTCTCTGGAGACTTTCAAAGCCCACCTGGATGTGTTCCTGTGTGACCTGCCCTAGGTGATCCTGCTCTGGATCTTTAGAGGACCCTTCCAACCCCTAACATTTTGTACTAACTGCCACTGCCTCTGTCTCTTCAGCTAGAGCTTTCCCTCCAGCAAGGAACAGACTTTCAGCAGAACCCCAACCCTTCCAAAAAAGTTACAATTCATCAAAACAGCAAACTGTTTCATTCAGAGATGAAAAAGGCTCAACACCCAAGTCAGCCCCTCAAACCTAGTAGCCCATCAACTTCAGACAGGTTACTATGCATCAGGGTCTAGTCAGCACTGGAGACCTGGACAAGTTGCCAGCTCTCTCCTTGTCAACATCCAGTACGTGGATGTGTGAGGATCCCAGATGAGTCATGGGGAACACCAAGATAGGAACAGGGTTGTTTTCTCCCCTGGGAAACCTGCTGTCATTCTGACCACAAAAAGAAAAGCTTCTCCATGGACACATGAATGTAAGCCTCTAACCAGTTAGCAAACTGAAACAGCCCTGAGTATTTACATTTGGATCCATACAACCCTGTAGATGTATCCTGGAACAGATCTGTCAATGTTTCCACTGGGGACTGCTTGTAAAATCTCAGCGTTTGGCAAAGTTCCCTGAATGCTACATCACCACGTTGGCTGCCAGAGCCAGAAGGGGGACTAATAAAATACGCATTAGCAGGAGAACACAATGTGAGAAGCAAGGTTTCAGAAGGGAGGTCTTCTTCAGTTTGTGCTTTGAAGTATCAACCTCATCAAATGGAAAGGAGTGGGTACGAGGAGGGATGAGGCCAAGCAGCTGGCTCACTGAATGCTGTGTTCAGATGAAAGAAAGCTTTCACAACACAGACACCACAAACAGAAATGGAGCCCAGCTAGTATTGTATTGCACACCTGCTGCGAGAGGAGATGCCTCCAGTGCAATTAAGATCAAATTTTTTAAAGTTAAAAATTAACTGAACCTACATAAACCACCAAAGTCCTAAACCTTCACTTTTTTCTTACCGACTAAGGCTCATTCTGTATTTTGATTTTTGTTGTATTTACCCTCTCAAGTGTTTGGAAAACTGGCTGTAGAAGTAGGCAGACATGCAGATGTAAAAGGCAGCACAGGAAGTAAGTTCTAGAGAGGACTGACAGACCAGAATCCATCTGCACCCCTCTAGCACTCCCATAACCCAGCTGAGCATTCTCTGTCCCCAGAATCATTACAAACCACAGTTCCTAAGCTGTAACACAGTGTGGAGCACCACAAAGTGCTCTGACTGTGCCAGGGGGAAATTGTAGCATCCACTAATTCTCACCTGGAGAATGAGGTTAACACAGCCACAAAGAGGTGAACCAGCAGTAGCTTTTTCCTTCAAATATGAGGAAATCTCAGCTCCAAGGTTCCCCTGCTGTTTTCCAAGGTGTAACAGCTGGACAGACATTTCCAACACTGGTCAGAGAAATGAAACAAAGTCCCTTGGAGATAAGAAGATCAAAGGTGGTAACATAACAAATGTTGGAGTAGCCAAAGGGTGAGGCTGGGATCCCACTTTGTGAAGAAGGATGTTTTATTATTATTGGTTTCATTTGTTTTCCTATTAACAACTTCTCTACACCTCACAAAACATCCCTCCAACACCATTCCATGGCCCCACTTCCTCCTCTTGAGGAGGAAAACATCCTTCCAACAGAGCAAGGGGACCATGAGAACAGCAGCAAGGAGAGTCCAGGTGCCCTGGAGGTGCAGGGATCCAGGGGCTGCTGCCAAGACCTCCCCCAGTTCTGCATCAAAGCTGCAATGAGAGGAGCTGCTGGGGGACCCAGGGACCTCACAATGTTTTGCCTCTAGATGGAAAAGGGCATTGCACTGGCCCCTTTAGGGAAGCTGGGCCCAGAACATGAGAAGAAAAGCAGGAAAAAAGATGATCTGTCCTTCAGAACAGATGGGATGTCCAGGAGCACAGCTGTGCTAACTGAAGAAGTGACATACAAGAGCACTTCTACTAATTAATATTTTACCAACTGCCTTTTTTTTTTAAATAATGCTGTTGAGAAAAAGCAGAGGGTGAGTTCATAAAGAGAGTAAAGCTGCATTTTCCATTTGTCCCAAATGTGTTAGAAGACAGTTTAATCCTCAGTTCAGCTCCATAAGCCAATTCTGGCACAGTGTATTGAAGCCCACACAGCTGATTTTTAAAGGATACTGAACTCAACTGGGTGGCTGATAGAAAAGGACTTCTAAAGCTCCTGAGTTGTTTGTGATCAATAAATATGCCTGCACAAGTCTACTTCATGACAAAAACTATTGGACAAGAGTCACTGAAGTTGTACAAGGAAGCAAACATCATGCAACACACATCCAGAGGACTAGCAGAAAGCTTCCCTCAGCTTCTTAACACCAACTCACATGCAATTCACTTTGTTTTCTTTCTAACCAAGGAGGGGACAGCTTCAGAGAGAACAGTAATCTTTGCTTGACTAATTCAAGAGCTTTTAGATGATCTCTGCACAGACTTCCAGTTAAAACTGGTGTCTTAGCTCCAGTTGATACAGGAGTGTTTAATGCAGAAGTATTAAAATGCTTTTACAGAGAATTATGCAGCAAAATAAAACCAGGGGAAACCTATAAGAAAAAAATCACCTCCATATAGCTAGAGAAGTGTAAGTGTCCCATGTACACCACCCACTGTGATGGTTTTAAGACTTTTTAATTTTTCTTCACAAAGTCTGAGCAGAGAAAGTGAAAGAATGTCAATAAATCACTATTGGGTGTAAGAAAGCAAAATAATGACTGTTCTAAACACTGCCATTGGAGAGGTAGAAATGTTTAAGAACTACTACTAAAAACAAAGTCTCTCAGTCTTAGCTTGCTGGGCCTCTGTCTGCCTGCTGCTTCTTTTCTGTCTGAAGATAACATGCATACTGACCTTGACAAGCTCAGTCTAACAGCCTCTCTGCTTCTTGACTCTGCCTTCTGCCAAAGGGAGCCTGGGGGGAATGCTTCTGGCTGGGGGGCAGGCCCCTTGGGGAAGCTTTGGTCGTGCTCTTTCTGTTGGTTGTACATATTTGTGAATGTTGTGAACAGTGTCTATTTGTACACATTCATTGCATTTCATCATGGAGTATAGTTTTGCTTGTAAATACAGCCTGCATTTGCTTCCAGACTGAGCTAGCCTGGTCATTGTCTGTGGGACAGGGATTTCAGCTCTTACACTGTTACACCCACCCAGAACAGGGATATCTCATACAAGGAGAATTTATCATAGAATCACAGACTGCTAAGGTTTGGGTTGGAATGGATCTTCCAGTTCCAACCCCCTGCCATGGGCAGGGACATCTACTAGACCACATTGCTCAAGATCCCATCCAACCTGGATTTGAACACTTCCGTAGTTAGAACCAAGAGGCTTTGGGGGTTCTGAACATCCTAGATTACTGTAGAAAAGTTTTGTAAAGGTGAAATTCTATTTTTTTTTTAATTCTCTTCTTCAAAACTGAGGTCTCAGTTTATTTTATATGACAAGTGTCAACATTTGCAATGCCTTTGTGGAACATGATAAAATCACTGAGAGTTGACAACTCAAATATAACAAAATAATCATGCCTCATGCCCTCCCACCATGGCACTTTGCACATTGGTCACTAATACCCTTCGCTGTCCTGCAAAACATGAGATTTAAAAGGTGACAAATCCAAGAATTTCCCCCTTTAACTTTTTCTTCTTCCCTCACTTAGTCCAGCACAGCTCTCCCACAGTCCCACACTGTCACCCCAAGAGCAGAACTTGCTCTTGTCAGCCCCTTGCTCATGCCCTGCGTTGCTCCTCCCATGGCACTGGCAGACACAGAACCAGGCTGCAAGCTGGAGCAGCCAACTCAGCTGAGATAAAAGCAATACACAGAAATCCAGCAATTTCTCTTGGATTAGGGTTACCTTGTGTCAGCTCCTCAGCCCATGTCAGTGCACAGCTGCACATACCCTGCAGCTGGCACCGTGGAGGAGGCAATGGTGGAAGAATGTGATCGAGCTGCCAGGAAAAGGTAGGACTGTTTCACTTGGCAACAATGGCAACTTGTGCCAGTTAAAAGCAACAATTATTTAGAGTCATAACAACTGCAAGTATTTTTTTTGTTACTTTTTTTTTTTTTCCCAGTTTTCTACTTTTATTTTTACCAAAGGAATACAAAAGCCAAGGTTCAATTAAAAAAATATAATCCACTGGAGTCCTTGTCCCTTGAGTCTCTAAACTCAGACATGTTCTTCCAGCCATCATCATCAATCTTAGGCCCCATACATCCTCAAGGCATCCTACTAAGAACAAATCTTCCCAGCTACTTTTTAAGTTACTCCCAGCACTGAGAGGGACCCTCCACAGAATCATTTAGGTTGGAGAAGATGTCTAATATCATCAACGCCCAACTGTGCCCACTAGACCATGTCCCAGAGTGCCATGCCCTCACCTTTCTTGAACACCTCCAGGGATGGTGACTCCATCTCCCTGGGCAGCCTGTTCCAACGCCTGACCATTCTTTCTGTAGGAATTTTTTTTCCCCTCATCTCTAATTCCACTCTATAAAGCAGGAAATCAGCATCTCAGAACTGTTACCTATCACTGTTCAGAAGGATTAAACCAGCATGGAAGCAGCAGCAGAAACTGATCCCAGTCTTATCCTGGATGGGGCTACAAAGGATATCAACAAGCTTCTTGATATTCCTTCTGTCTCAGCTACATTTTACTCTGGGTGATCCACATTTTATTCTGGGTCTTGCTCTAAGCATTGCAGTCTCTGGGAGCTACCTACTTCTAACCAAAGCAGTTGCAGTTTGGAAATAAAGAAACTGACATTTTTCACAGACCAGAAAACTCTTCAGATTTTCCTCAAGGACACAAGATGTGACAGAGTCATTTTAAAAGCTATACATCAGCTTGAATAAGGATTTACTCAGCTCCCTGACACTAATAATTCCAATGCAGACATGTAAGCAAGAGTCATGCCCCTGCAGCAGTGCAGACACTGTGACCTAAACTTGTCATCATCTAGCTGGATGCCAACAGAAATCGGCAGATTTGCTGAACTGCCATAGCAACAAACAGAAACCCTGTGCTGCAACAGCAGAGACCTGCATTTTGTACCTCAGAATCATACAATCAGAGAATCATTTGGGTTGGAAAAGAGCCTTGAGAGCACCAGGTCCAACCATTAACCCGACTCTACCCAGTTCATCACTAAACCACATCGCTAAGCACCACATCTAAACGAGCTTTAAACAGGGAGGGTGACTCCACCACCTCCCTGGGCAGCCTGGTCCAGTGCTTCACCACTCTTTCAGTGGGCAGCCACAACAAAACCTGTGTGCACAGAGCTCCCACGTGAAAGACCTGCCCTGATCCCTGGCAGAAAGGCAACAGGGAGCCCAAAAACCTGAAAAATACAGAGGCAAGAAAGAAATTCAGGAAGAAACGGGTAAATTCTTCAGGAAATTCTGTCTTCACAAATCCAGCTACCTGTGACACAAACATTTCCTGTGCAAGTGCCCTCCATTTCTTCTGTGAGTCCAGTGCCTCCCTCAAAACACTTTGTGCCTAATGGGAAACTGGAAAATGATGCCCTACATATCCACACTGTATAGATATTGTACAGCACATGGAGAGGTCAGAGATAACCACAGCAACTCCATTATTTGCCATTTGTTGTACTTAAACCTTCTCAGTCCTCCATTAGATAATTACAGGTTTCATAGTCTCACTTTCAAGGTTTGTTTTCAAAACACTTCTGTCATTAAAACATTTTCTTTCTCGGTTATCCACTTGCCAAAAGCAATTTAGGGACTTTTTCACATGACAGAAGCAAAGCAGACAAAGTATTCCCCTCTTGCAATAAATTGTGGTATTTAACTGCTTTTTCCTCTCACTATTATAAAAATAAACATGCAAACCAACCTGCCAATTTAGAACTAGTGTGAAAGCGCCTTAGTACTACCATGACATTCACCTACTCAGGATCAGGGTAAATAAGAGATTTTACACATTCAGTAGAAGTGAAATATGGGCTTCCCTGCCCATGAAATTGTGCAGGATGCTGATAAAAGTAGGTTACAAGATGCAGAATTCTTAAAAACTGTGCTTAGATTTAAAACAAACAACAAAACATCAGAGGCACAGGAAAAGTGCTACAATTTTATTCTTTTCCTCATGACATACAAGGAGTAATACTGAGATACTTGATTAGGGTTCCCCCTCACTTTCATCTTTTACAATGGAAGGATCAGAAATTCCAAGACTAGTCATTCTCCAGCAAACTTCATAGCAGAAACCTTTCCTTGAAGGTTTGAAAGCCTTGAAGAGAAATCAAACCCAATCTGAACCCAATCAACCTTTAGCAAACTGTTCTTCAGATGCTAATACAAAATAGGAGATAATCTCTCAATTAAAACAGCTGTCAAAATCAAGACCTTAACTCTTACAGAGCTTGATTTCCATCATGTTTAGAGTAAATCTGGAACTGACTCATATCTGAAATAGATCCCATTTGGTTTAGGTCATGGTGCACACAAACAATCAATCTGACCAGGTGATCAATATTAAAATAGTATTAGTAAAAGAAAAAAAATCAATAGTTTTATGCTCAGTCTGATGCTTGTCTGCCTATCTCCAAGCAAGCTGTGTGAAATAAGACAGCAAAAATTCAGTTCCCTTCATCTTTGTTGTTGTTTCTTTGTTTTTGTTTTTTTAATAGAAGACAAAGGCTACCCCAGGATGCAGAGGTCAGCAAAAGCAAGATCTGTCAACCCCCACCTTCAGATAACAGTAAGGCTCCCCAGGTCTTGACAAGAGGATAACTAAAGATGGTCCACGTCAAAAGGTGGTTTAAAAAAATAAAATAAACCCCAGGGTGTTTCTAAAAGGCACATCTAATGCAAAAGGCATGCTTAGCTTGATCAGTTGTCCCTAACCCATGACACAGGCAACAGAGACATTTGTGCATCGATGTGTTCCAACATCCCCATGCTGACATTTGCCCTGTTAGGGAAGCACAAAAATTGCCAGCTCATGGCTTTGATGGCGGACTCCAAACAGGGGATTTCATATGAATGCCCAACAGCCTACCTCAAGAAGATTAGGTTAGACGAGTCCAACAGCCATCAGCTACAATCTCCAATCTGGCTCAACCATTACATTTGAAGAATTGCACTTTCCCCACACTCCTTTTGCATTTCTCATCTGGAAAGCAGTTCTAGTACGTTCAGTACAGGTGATGATGGGCTCTTGGGTGGGATGAAGACCAAGCACTCAAAGATTATCTGATAGACAACTGTGAAGCCACCTCCTGCTCCACTTGCACACCTGAAGGGAAGACTATTTCTGGGAGGACAATGGGCAAACTGCCATAACACTTCTCAGCTGGCCATGATGCCCTAGCAGCCCTCTGCTAGGATGGAAACTGTGCAAACCCTACCTAAACTGGAGCACAGGAGGGATGCAGTGAGAAGCCACCTCATGCACTGCCTGATGAGCAGGCACAGACCTCAGAGAGAACAGAGAACCTCCTCTCCCATTGCCCCTTTGCTAAACAAGGTGGTGAGGAGCAAAGACCACAGAAATAAGTAAATGCTGCTGCCCCAACCCAGCCTGCTACTGGTCACACTGAAATCCAAGCTAAGGAGGGTGTCAGCAGCAGGGTCCCAAAACACATTTTCTGTATTGTTAGGTGATATTTGCTGCTTCTTTATGAAATGATTTATTTAAAGCTGGTCTTCAGCCTAAATTTTTCCAGATATTGTACTAAAAAAATATATATATATATAGAAATAATCCCCATTCTTTTTATACTGCAGCCCAGCTTTCTTTTCATCTCTTGTTTCCACAAAGCCATGAAACTATTAGTTTTTGAAGTGATGCAAAACTAAACATGCTGCTCAGAAAAAGCCCATAATTAAGCAGGCTGTAATCATTTTTCACTATCTGGCTCCTTTTCAAAGTCTGTGTCATTCTTTTGTTCCTCCTACAGTACACTCTGATGGCAGCAGCAGCCACACTGATCCTGGGTATTAATTGCTGTTTAGGAGAATGGAAAGGAGGAGGGCAAATGGAATGGAGGGAGCAAAGACACCACCACTCTGCAATTCCTCAAAACCCCTCACTGTGAGCTGTGAAAAACTGGCTTACAAATGCCTCTCCCCACAATTCTTATTTGAAGATTCATCTGCCCCTTTTAAGCACCTAACCTTGTAACAAAAATCTTTAGTTCCTCAAGCCTAAGGAAGATTTTGACAGCAAAAAAATCTATTTTTAGCCAACCAAAAACACCCTCAAAAATTTTCTCTGTTAAAAAAAACAAGCCATTTATATATTTAGTGGAATTATGTGCCTGGGTTAACTTTGAAAGTGCCTCAGAGAGGTCCAGTATTAATCTAAACTAACATTTATCTCTGCACAGTAAAGGACAATTAAAATAATAACAAGGTGTTTAATGTATGAGGAGAATCAGATTCCTCCCACGATCTTATAACTGCAATCCACATGCTAGAGATTTTCACATTAAAAAGTTGGTATCTGCAGAGTTGTCCTTTTTGTAAAAAAGGATATTAATAATTCAGTAATTATTACTGCAGAACAGTAATTACTCAGTCATTCAATAATCCCATTTCAAAAGACACCCACAGCAACCAGTTCTATTCTATTTCCACTCAGAATTGCTATTTAACTTGGATTTAGTGATATTCTGAGGTGAAGGTTGGAAACAGGCCTGGTTGAAAAAGGGTTCTTTTGAAGGACATAAAAATTTTATATGTTTGGCACTAAAAAGAGTACAGACTGATCCGAGGCACCATGGGGTGAGATTGATGCTATCGGTGTTTGCACTCCAGATCCAGCAAAAGCTCACAGCCACATCTGCCTCAGCCAGCCCCGCTTCAGAGCTAAGAGCCTTGGCTCACTACCTCAGGTATAACCACATGCTGCAGGTTGGACCTGTTTCATTGAATGGTTTGGGTTAGAAAGGACCTCCAAAGGTCATCTAGTCCAGTCCAGTCAGCAGGGACATCCTCCACTAGATCAGCTTGCTCAGAGCCTTGTCCAGCCTCACCCTGAAGATCTTCAGGCATGGAGCCTCACCTACTTCCCTTGGCAACCTGTTGCAGGGTTCCAGTACCCTCATGGTGCAGAACTTCTTCCTAACATCCTATCTAAATCTGCTCTGCTCTCATTTCAAACCATTGCCCCTCAATCCTGTCCCTCCAGGCCTTTGCAAACAGTCCCTCTGCAGCCTTCTTGTAGCCCCCTCCAGGTACTGGAAGGCTGCTCTTAGGTCTCCCTGGAGCCTTCTCTTCTCCAGTATCTTCTGTCCCTGCTTACTTCAGAGCAGATGGACTAGATGACCTTTGGAGGTCCCTTCCAACCCAAACCATTCTCTGAGTCTATGCTTTTACCTTCAGTAAACTTCATCATAGTTTAACCATGTCTATGGATCACACCAGAGTAACAAGGCAGACTTGGTGGTTTCTATCTGAAGTCAGCAGAAAGATTTTTGCACTTCCTGATGTTATTTTATAAATACATATCTCAGTACTTCCCACCTGATTCTCACACAACATCACCATAGCATAAAGCAACTCCTGATTTACAAGCTGAGGTATCACAGTGACATGACATCCATCAGAAAAAAAGAAAGACATATTTCCTAGTACCAACAGAACAGTTAATAAGAGCATAAATTGTGAAAATATTTAACTGAGCAGCCTAATCCATCATGCTAATCTTGAGGCATTAAGTGTAAAATACTCCACTTTACAGGCCAAGAATACCAAACATGCAAACTGATAATCCTTTCGACTGGCCTAGCTCTGCCAGATCTCCATCAACCACAAAACACTGATAGAAACTTCAATAACTCTGGTTTAAAAACCCCTGTCATATAATTTGTGTGCTAATGGATTAGGTATTAGCATATGAAGACATTTAAGGGATAAAAAACTACTCAAATTCAAGACAACTCATATTTGTTCTAGACTTCTAAATCATTTCCATCTGCTAAACCCTATCACTAGCAGTAAAAAGATACCATGAGGCTTTGTTCTGAGACACTGAAAGCTGCTGTTGTGAGAAAAACACATGGTAAAGGGCATCCAAGAGTAAGGACTTCCGAAAACAAAGGAAAAGTCAACATTTACCTTCAGGAGGTGCAAAATCCTTGAGAAGAATATGGTGGAGCTTGAAACTGTGAAGCAAATTGATTCTTTAAAATGAGTCTTCTTCTACAAAGGACACAATGATTCTCACCCATGTGCCTCCTCCTCGATTCAGGTAGAAAATTCTCTTCTTACTGCAGGAAAACTCCACCTAGGCTAGTCCAGCTCAGGCACTTCCATCTTCCAGCAGCTTTCTGTCCATTTATTGGAGCCAGACTCTCATTAAGTGTGGGTATGAATCAGCAGTTTAAGGAAAACACAGGGTGAGCCTCGAGTTAATGATTATTTGCAGAAAATTCAGATCTTCTCGTAGATACAATGACATGCAGGAAAGAAAAAAACCAAACCACACAAATCCAGTATTATTAAAATACCTCTGAGGTCACTGCTGTTGAGAAAAACTTGCTATTCCCACTAAAAATGGTACCACTGAGTCACCAACCAAGGGACAGACAACACAGAGGGCTGTATTCAGGCTAAAGGCCAGTCTGAACTCATCTGTCCATTAGGATTTGGTCCTATGAGTCAAAACTTCATCTTCGGTTCTTGCAATTAAAGCTATTAACACTGGAACAGATTATCATAAACCTGATAATTACTCTTCTTCTCCATGCCTCCAAAAGAAGTCTCCAAGGGTTAAACTCAATGAATTTCCAGAGTAAGGCTTGCAGGAAATAACAATGAAAGAAGGGCAAAAGGCTGCTCTAGGCTGAACACCCCCAGCTCCCTCAGCCTGTCCTCACAGCAGAGCTTCTCCAGTCCCCCGAGCAGCTTCATGGCCTCCTCTCAACCCTCTCCATCAGGTCCATGTCCTTGCTATCTTGAGGGCTCCAGAGCTGGACACAGTACTCCAGGTGAAGTTTCACCAGAGCAGAGGTGCAGAATCACCTCTCTCTACCTCTGGCCATACTGTTCCTGATGGAGCCCAGGCTGCCACTGGCCTTCTAAGCTGCAAGAGCACAACGTTACCTCACACCAAGCTTCCCACCCACCAGCACCTCCAATCCTTTCCTGCAGGGCTGCTTTTTATCACCTCATTTGCTAGACTGTATTGATAATGAGGATTGTTCTGAGCCAGGTGCAGGACCCTGCCCATGGTCATGTTGAACCTAATGCAGTTCACCTGAGCCCACCTCTCCAGCTTCTGCAGGTCCTTCTGAATGACATCCTGTCTGTCTGTCTGTCAGCAGCACTCAGCTTGGTGTCATAAACAGCTAACAGGTGTCCTTAACAACTTGATCCCACTCCTCCAGATGAGTTTTATGGGTCCACTGCAGACACAAACAGTTCATACACCACCTTGCTGCTTAGCAAAGCACTTCATGTGAAGAGGGAAACACAACTTCCAGGGATTATGCCAAAGGGCTCTGTCAGCTGAAGCTGCTCATTGAGCTCATCAGTACAAGGCAGCAGTGACAGACATAAACCCCCCAGCAACAGAGCTGCCCTTTTAGTCCTGAGAAACTGAATTAAAGGAGCATGTGTGCATTAGAAGCTGCTGCTGATCAGAGCATCAAAAGGGTAACTGCTCCATTAGGAAAAGCCAACATGGTGAATTAATAAAATGAGATGTGCTAGCAATCAATAGTTTGGAAATTATTCAAATTGCTGGAGTACTGGAAATAAAAAGGCCTCTTTGTCTTCTGATGAAAACATTTTCCTGCTTTGGGCACATGTAAGCCTACTATAAAAGGGCCTCAATTCCCTTCCTGGGCAACCTGTTGCAGTGCTCCACCACCCTCATGCTAAAGAACTTGTTGCTAACATCCAATCTAAACCAGGGAGCTAAGAAATTCATGGATGTTCATGTCTGGTGAATAAACAATCAAAGCATGGAAATGACAGTTATCTCAAAGGTCACTGTATTTATGGTGCTCATTAGATATTAATTCAGTGTGCTTAATGAACATCCATCCAATTACGTCTGCACAATGTCCCATAGCAAATGCAGCAACCACAAATGTGTGAACAGGATTAGGCCTCCCCACAATTTCCCAAATTAAACATGTGTGTGGACACTGCACCAGATCCAGGGCAGAGCATTTGACACCACCTGAGCCCACTCAAGTCAAATTACAAACCCCTCAAAGAGCCAATAGTGTCTGTGGGTCACAACTGGGAGCTACTGACTTCTCCTTTCTGAAGTCATTAGTAAATGTCTCAGTGCCTTTGCAAATAGTAAATGACTCATGATGCTTGTTTCTAATTAGAGTTGAATACTCTGAATGTATTTTTCTTTAAACTTACATCTGCACAATCGATTTGAGATATGTGTGGCCTATTAAGCAAAGGAAGAAAACAGGGAACAAAAATATATTTTTATCTCTTCTTCTGTCCTTCCACTTGAAAGCCTGGTAAAGGCACCATGTGCCTTCAAAGGCATTAATAATGCTGCTCCACTCCATAAGGAACTACTGTCCTGAGAACACCAAAAAGCAGAATCATAGAAGCACAGGATGGCTTAAGTTGGAAGGGACCTCAGAGATCATCTACTCCAACCTCCTCGCCATGGGCAGGGACACCTCTCAACCAGACTCAGCTGCTCCAGGCCTCATCCACCACCCTCATGGTGCAGAATTGTTCCTAACATCCAATCTAAATCTGCTCTGCTCTCATTTCAAACCATTGCTCCTCATCCTGTCACTGCAGGCCTCTGCAAACAGTCCCTCTGCAGCTTTCTTGTAGCCCCCTCCAGGTACATGAAGGTCACCATTAGGTCTGCCTGGAGCCTTCTCTTCTGCAGGCTGAACAAGCCCAGCTTCCTCAAGCATGTCCTCTTAGCAGAGGTTCCCACTTCCATCATGTGGTAAAGTCTATAGCTAGAAAATGAGCTGCACATTATATGCATCCCCCAAATCCAGCTCTGTCTCAAAAGGCAACCAAACAAATCCAAGAGGAGCCCTGCCTGGGATGTTACCAAACAGCAAATAACCCCCAGCACTTCCTCCTGCTCTTCACACTGCCTTCACACGCAGGGTTCTGTCCTCCTCACACACCCACTGCTGCCGTTAATGGTAAAAGCTTTTGGTGTATGGTGTTGATTGATTAACTCTAATGGAAATAGTTGTATGTATGGTGGGAAGAACAGAGAGCAAAGCTTTGAAACAACAACACCCAGAGCAAGGTCCTCTCAGGACATTGTGATGGGAAACAGACTGAGAGACCTAGTTTGAAAACAAGCATACTGATGGCAGCCAGGAGCTTTAACTACTCATTGGCTCAGCCTCTGTGGTTGGCAACTTTCTTCTAACATTGTACCTGGGATTAAAGACATTAAATATATTGCCAAATTAAGTGAGAGATGGTAATTAAAAGTGTTGACAACACCTACTGGAGGATCACCACTGACATTTTTTATGCTACATTTGTACAAGTCCTCTACAATTCCCTTTGGTCTGGGGGAGAAAACTTAGGTATCTTAGGAATCCCTAACTCTGCAACTCTTCCTATAATCACACAAGGTGGGAAAAGACCTTCAAGACATCAAGACTGACCATAACCCACGTACCATGACCACTAAACCATATCCTGAAGCACCACATCTACAGCTTCTTGAATACCTCCAGGGATGGTGACTCCACCACCTCCCTGGGCAGCCTGTTCCAACACCTCACCACTCTCAGTGAAGAAGTTTTTCCTAATGTCCAATCTAAACCTCCCCTGGCACAACCTATCTCCTCTCATCCTATTGCTGGTTACTTGGCAGAAGAGACCAACACCAGCCTCACTCCAGCTCCTTTCAGGTAGCTGTAGAGAGCAAAAAGATCTCCCCTTA